>NC_054487.1:17455634-17778141 GCF_017639515.1 Carcharodon carcharias
ATCTGGTTCACTAATGTCCTTTAGGGAAGGAAACCTGCCCTCCTTACCCGACTTGGCCTCTTTGTGACTCCAGACCCACAGCAATGTTGTTGACTGCCCTCTGGAATGGCCTAGCAAGCCACTCAGTTCAAGGGCAATTAGAAATGGGCAACAAATGCTGGCCTTGCCAGGTTGCGAAAGAATAAAGAAAAAACATGGACTGCAACAGTTCAAAAAAACAGCTGATAATTGCTTTCCTAATGGCAACTAGTGATAGGCAATAAATACTGTCCTTGCTAGAAGCACCCACATCTAGGGAATTACATTTTTAAAAATCACTTGTTCATTGTTCAGTAAAGTTGATTTGTTTTTTAAAAGAGCAAAATATGATGTAAGGGTCCATTGTTTATTGATACATATGAACATATATATTAGAACAGGAATAGGCCATTCAGCCCCTCGAGCCTGCTCTGCTATTCAATAAGATCATGGCCGGTCCGACTGTAACCTCAATCCCACATTCCCATCTACCCCCAATAACCTTTCACCCCCTTGTTAATCAAGAATCTATCCAGCTTTGCCTTAAAAATATTCAAAGACTCTACTTCCACCCACTTTTCAGGAAGAGAGTTCATGACCCTCTGAGAGAAAACATTTTTCCTCATCTCTGTCTTAAATGGGTGACCCCTTACTTTTAAACAGTGACCCCTAGTTCTAGATTCTCCCACGAGAGGAAACACCCTCTCTACATCCATCCTGTCAAAGAGCCCTCAGGATCTTAAATTGATGAGTTAAGAGGGTAGGATCATAAAAATAATTCCAATAGCTTCTGTTTAAATCACCAAACATTTACCTAGGCACTTCTATAGGGACTCATCTGGATGACCAATTTTAGATACTAGAGCTGCAAAACATAAAGTTGCAAAGGGTAGAAAAGAGTCAACAAAGGGATTGAGAACTTTCACAATTTTGAGGTCTTGGAAAGAATGAGTTGGTGTAAGGTCATCATAATGAGCCTTAGGGCGGAATCATCCCCGATTTATGCTAGGTGCCATAGTGGGCGTGAGAAAAGACATTTTGCCCTCCGGCCGCAATTGTGGGCTTTCATGCCATATTGTCCGCTACCGGTGTCATTAATTATGTAGCCACAGGAAATATGCCATCTCAATGCTTGCAGCCCAGGACTGCTCCAGTGAAGACATGGCCCTGAAAGCCAAGTTCAGTGACCGGTCACTGGAATGCCTTCTGGAGGCCCACCATGATGTCCTCCACCACCACTCTGGCTGCAGGAGGTCCATCAGTCTCACCACTCTGACGTGGGAGGACGGTGGCAGTGGTGGTCAGTGCCAGCATGGCACAGAAGAGGTTGATCATGCAATGCAGAAAGAGGACAAATGATCTCATCCAGGCCGCAAGGGTAAGGCAACCATCTTACCACTCTAAACTCGCAAGGCCATCACACATCCACTGGCAGCTCACTCACTGCCAGGACAAGGGACATCACCACTCAGTCTCTCACATACACCCTCACATCTCCATCTGGCCTCACCTCCTCCGGAGACTGCCACCTCAGTCCTCACCATCTTGAGTGTGCTCTATGCACACGCACAGATCAACATGTACCCCCACACATACCCTGTGATAACCCCTCTTCCCCAATACATCCTTCACCCTGCATTCTCTTCCCTTGCCCGAGGCCACTTCTCCCCCATCCCCAAGCAAGCTCTAGCCCTGCAGCTGTTACGGCTGGTCTCGTAGGCAGACACCTGCCCGTGAGCGGTCCTAAAAGTGACGTGGCGCTGTCTGTGAAGCCTGGCGCTGATGACCGCGAGTGCTGCCCGAAGCCAGGTCGGCAAACAAATCTCGAAGGCCCGAGTGAAGGGCAGCTCGCCAGGTGCCCGTCACATATATACAGTGGTGAAACACGCCAACGTGCCCAGATGATCCAACATGGAGGGGATGATTCTGCTGAGCAGGACTTATAATGAGATGCTAAAATATTAAACACTGACAGGGGGAGCAGACGATCGCAAACTGGTTTCACGGTGGAACAAAACTGTTATTTGTCCGCTCACAAATGCCATGACACCTGCTGCCAATGGGAGTGGAAAATTTCAGCCTCAATTTCGGTGTAATGAGGATAAAGGGAGCAGGAGATTGGTGGGATGGTATATTTTACTCAGGTGTATTCTACCCAAAGGCAGGTCCTTGGCTGGGGCTTCAGCCTGAAATATTTTCTTGGCAGTTTTTGTCAGTGATGGTTTGCACCACTTGGTCTCAGAGTCAGGGCAAGGTGGCAGGTCCCTAGCCTACCCCAGCCAGAGCAGGAATCATACCCGTGCTGTTGACATTATTCTAAACCACATGCGCACACACACACACACACACACACACACACAACTAACTGCCTCTATGATGTGTTTAGAGCTCATTAGGTATATTAGATATGATTAACTATCATAATTACTGGATAAATTAAAGAAAGATAGCAAGATTTTGGTAAAGGTCTAAGTTAATTTATTCACTTGGGCAATTACAGTAATGGCCATTATTGCAAGTTTAACAATATCTGTCCTCCAACTTTATACACTATTATAAGGTCAATGAAAACTAGTCCACTATCCAAATACCCCGTTCATATTGCTGAACTGATTCTAGCATCAGCAATTTTACAATCTGCCATGGCTCCTGGCTTTTGGAATTCAGAGCACTGGTGGGGTTTCAGTTCTGGTGATTATCATGCCCACGGCACATTCTGGTGTCTCCAGATGCAGATTTTCCCCAATAACGGGAGGGGGAACAGCGTCACCTTTTACATCAGTTTCCATGTTTATTTTTATGAATGTGAACATGTGCCCAAATTTCCTGTGAAGCTCATTTGCCTATTCGACAACCCACAAACCACCAAAATACAAGCCCAAAGGCAGTGCCACTAAAAGGGGTGATCACGAGCAGGGAGCCATCTTCTGCCATGCTCCTCACTCTTGCCCCTGACATTCCCTTTCCTCTATCTATCCAGTGTCTTGTCACTTCATTGGTGAGATGAAGCAAGGTGGGAAGAGGTTCATGTGGAGCACAAACACTGGCAAAGGCCTGGTGAGCTCAATGTCCTGTATCAGTGCAGTAAGTACCATGTTGATACTGTGCAGCATATGGGTATGCCCATTGGGAAGGTCTTTCTAGCTGCTTAATCCTTCTGAATGTATAGAGTGGGGACTTTGAGGAAATAAGTTAATGCACTGAGACTGACAGGACTTTGGTTACGTATAGTGCAGGTGTCAGTAAGAGACATTTGAAAGCCACAAGAAAAAGCACTATCAACCTGCCGGATCCTCAGTTATAACTGATATCAGGTGACATCTCACATGAGCTGGTCTCTTGCGTGGAGGGAGAGCTTTGTAAAGATGCAGGTAGCTGGTGCAAACAATCAAGGAACTTCCCACATAGCAACATTTCAGGGCAAAACTGATGGAAATCAATTTTGTGCAAACTTCCTCTGAAAAATGCAGCAACTCTATTCTTACAATATTGAAATTTTCCAAGCGATTGTTTTGGAAATCAAAGATAAAGAAAACCAAGCACTGGAATGTAATCAGTTGTTTCTGCCATCTTTGAACTGATCTCTGTTTTCTATTTGCTGTGAGTTTAACTGTGATCAAGGAAGCTCTCTACACAAATCTTCTTTCCCTTTGTCAGACAGAGTAAAGCTGCCCATTTGCTGTTTTATATATTTTTAAGAATGCTGCTATTTTCTTAACTTTACCTAGATAAAGCTTTGGAAATACTTCCTCAAACTTTTCTTCAAAGCAATTTGGAAAAACAATCAAATAGATCCTGCTGCAGAATGAAACAAAATACCCTTGCCATTAAGCTGGTGGAAACCTACTGATGTGTCCTGAAAAGTGGTATAGACTGCCTTCAGATAGTTGACTGATATCTCTGCACAAATAACATCAAGCCCAAAGCTAAGCTCTTTAGAATGGCTAAAGCCCTTCCAGCCAAAACATCAGAGGCGCCACACAAAGATATGAAAGGCATCATACAGGTATTACACAGCAGGAGGCCATTCAACCCATCAAATCCATGCTGGCTCTCGGTGGAGTAATCCAGTCAGCACCATAGAGTAGAGACGGAGAAACAATTTCCAGCGGCAGGAGAAATGGTAACTAGGGGACAGACATTTTTACTGGGAGAAACAGTATGGACCAGTACTCTTATTTCCCAGTTTTTACTAGTGTTCCATTTTAAGGTATACGAGACCAGTTTGGACCAGTACTCTCATTTCCCAGCTTTTACAGCATTTTCCTTCTGGGATGTTGATGAATTAATAGATACGGGGATAGTGCGGGAAGATGGCTTTGAGGTGGACGGTCAGCCTCTGAGTGGCGGAGCAGACTCAAGTGGCCAAATGGCCTACCCCTACTCCTATCTTCCTAACCAATCTGTATGCACCAACAGCACCCAGTAACTCTATTTGGACCATGCAATTGTTTTTTTTTAATACCTCCCAAACTTTTACCTTCTGTCCACTCTCGTTGGGGCACTTCTCCAAGGGAACCCACAACCTTCTGGTAAGATCTTCATCAACTAACTTACTGAGCGCTGACAGCCCATTTGACCATGAGAATTGAGTTCAAGGCTGTTCTCAAACATTTTTATCCACGTTCATTAAGAGTACAACCTCGGGTTTATTTTTTAGCTGTACGTTGCTCAGAGCTATTGAGGCTAATTGTTGCATCCCAAATGCCAACCTAATGAAAATCAGTTAATTCAAGGAGAAGCTAAGCACTGATGAGATACCACAGATGAATGGGCATAATGAAAAAATTGATGGTAAGCAAAGAGACATACACACACACAATAAGTACGTGCAGAGAAGGGGAAAACATGAGAAGAGAAAGGGATTAGAAGGGAAGTCAAAAAACATTCAAGCAAAGATGAACCATGAAATTAAATTATTAAAGGAAATAAAACAAAATAGTGAAACACTTTACAAACACATGAATAACAAAAGGAAAGTCGGATGGGATTAAAACCACTTACTGATAGATAGGATAACATCACAGACAGTCATAGAGAAATGGCAGAAATATGAAATACTTACTTTGCTTCAGAATTTACTGGGGAGAGAGGGCAGGTGGGCATGACATCAAATGATGAGATTAGAAATCAGGTAATTGCATTTAAAATAAAGAGTCAAATAGTAAATAAATAAAGAGTTGCAAAGTAAAACAGAACTTGAGTATTGCTGAAAAAAGAGACATGCTGTTGAAGCTTTTTGTCTTGCACTCATCAGGACACAATCACAAGAATACCAACCTCAAAGGGAACAACAATTTATACTGCATGAGAAAAGGATGCTGATTGGTTGGCAAGTCGGCTCTGACTGGCCGAGGCATAGTGATGGAGAATGCACCAGGAAGCAATTATCCCACAAGCTTTTGTTTAAGTTAAAAAAAAAAGCAAGCCGACTCTGATTGGTTGAGGCATCGCCATGGGGAATGTATCTGGGGAACAGCTGTCTCCCATGCTTTTGTTTAATTGAAAAAGGCGCAATGCCTGGACATATTATTTCTGTTTGCAAAAGACAGGGTCCTGCAAATGAATATATGTACTTTCTAGCAAGCATAAGTGAGTCACATTGTGAGGTTGACTGATAATATTAAATCGGTTATAGCGTAATTCTTAGCACACTTGGGTTTGTTTGGGAAGTGCTGTCCAGTTGCAGAATCTCATCTAAAGTTGGGCACTATTTTCTGAGTTTTACAAGCACAGGCTGGTTGAGTGACTGACCATATATAAAAAGGAAGAGTAGCTAATATCCCTCAGAGGGTAGGGAATTAATAATAAGAAACAAGGAAATGGCAGAGACTTTGAACAGATATTTTTATCAGTTTTCACAGTAGAAGACATGGAAAGTATCCCAAGAATAGTGGAAAATCAAGAGGCAAAAGGATGGAGGACCTTAAAACAATCATTATCACTAGAGAAAAAGCACTAAGAAAACTAATCGGGCTAAAGGTTGACAAGTCCCCTAGACCTGATGGCCTGCATCCTAGATTCTTAAAGGAAGTGGCTGCAGAGATAATGGATGTATTGGTCAAAACCTTCTAAAATTCCCTAGATTCTGGAAAGGTCCCAGTGGATTAGAAAACAGCAAATGTAACACAGCTACTCAAGAAGGAAGGAAGACAGAAAGCCCAAAAGGGTAGGCCCGTTAGTCTAACATCAGTCATTGGGCAAATGCTGGAATCCATTATTAAGGAGGTAGCAGCAAGAAATTTAGAAAATCAGAATACAATCAGGCAGAGTCTTGAAGAGAAAGTGTGTTTGATAAATTTACTAGAGGTCTTTGAGGGCGTAACACGCAGGGAGGATAAAAGGGAAATAATAGATGTAGCATACTTGGATTTTCAAAAGGCATTTGATAAGGTACCACGTAAAAGGTACTGCAGAAGATAAGAGCTCCTAGTGTTGGGGTGAGATATCAAAGAGGACTGGCTCACTAACGGAAAAAGGAGAATTGGGATAAATAGCTCATGTTCAGATTGGGAAACTGCACCTAGTGGAGTGCTGCAGAGATCAGTGCTGTGGCTTCATTTATTTATTTATTTATTTATTAGTGACTTGGATGAAGGGACAGACTGTATTGCAGCCAAACTTGCTTATGATACAAAGATAGGTAGGAAAGGAAGTTGTGAGGAGGATACAAAGAGTTTGCAAAGAGATTTAGATAGGTTGAGTGAGCAAAAATTTGGCAAATGGAGTATAATATGGGTAAAGATGGGGTTGTCCACTTTGGCAGGAAGAATAGAAAAGCAGAATGTTATTTAAATGGAGAGGGACTGCAGAATGCTGCAGTACAGAGGGACCTGGGTCTCCTTTTTATATGAATCACAAAACGTCAGCATACAGATACAGCAAGCAATTCAGAAGTCAAATAGAATGTTGGCCTTTATTGCAAGGGGGATGGAGCATAAGTGTAGTGAGGTTTTGCTACAACTATACAGGGCAGTGATGAGATCGCACCTAGAATACTGTGTACAGTTTTGGTCTCCTTACTTAAGGAGGAATATACCTGCATTGGAAGTGGTTCAGAGAAGGCTCACCAGGCTGATTCCTGGGATGAAGATTTTGCCTTATGAGGAAAGGCTGACCAGGTTGGGCCTACACTCACTGGAGTTCAGAAGAATGAGAGGTGATCTTATTGAAACATATAAAAAAAATCTGAGGGGGCTTGACAGGTTGGATGCCGGGAGGAAGTTCCCTTTTGTTGGGGTATCTAGAACTAGGGGGCACAGTTTAAAAATAATGGGTGTCCCATTTAAGGAAGAGATGAGAAGAAATTTATTTTCTCAGAGGGCCATTAGTCTTTGGAATTCTCTTCCTCAGAGAGCAGTGGAGGCTCGGCCATTGAATTATTCAAGGCTGGGTTAGACAGGTTTTTGATCACCAAGGGAGCTTAGAGTTATGGGGCTATAGTTAGAGTTACTTAAAGACAATATAAAATAAGGGATACAACTCTAAAAGCTGTGCAGGAGCAGAGGGACCTGGGCGTATATGTACATAAATCATTAAAGGTGGCAGGACAGGTGGAGAGAGCAGCTAATAAAGCATACGGTATCCAGGCTTTATTAATTGGGGCATACAGTACAAGAGCAGGGAGGTTATGCTGAACTTATATAAGACACTAGTTAGACCTCAGCCAGAGTATTGTGTTGTGTACAGTTCTGGGCGCCACACTATAGGAAGGATGTGAACGCATTGGAGAGAGTGCAGAAAAGGTTTACAAGAATGGTTCCAGAGACGAGAAACTTCAATTATGAAGATACATTAGAGAAGTTGGGGCTGTTCTTCTTGGAGAGGAAAGGCTAAGAGGAGATTTGATAGAGATGTTCAAGATCATGAGGGGTCTGGACAGAGTAGATAGGGAGAAACTGTTCCCACTCATAAAAGGATTGAGAATGAGATGGCACGGATTTAAAGTGCTTTGCAAAAGAAGCAGATGCGATGTGTGAAAAATCTTTTTCACACAGTGAGTGGTTTGAATCTGGAATGCACTGCCTGGAAGTATGCTGGAGGCAGGTTCAATTATGGCATTCAAGGGGTCATTAGATGATTATTTGAATAGAAACAATGTGCAGGGTTATGGGGAAAAGGCAGGGCAATGGCACTGAGTCATAATGTTCATTCGAAGAGTCGGTGCAGATGCAATGGGCCAAATGGCCTCCTTCTGCACTGTAACAATTGTGTGATCCTGTGACATGCAGGAGAGTGGAGTTAAGGCCACAATCAGATCAATCATAATCTTACTGAATAGGGGAGCAGGCTCAAAGGCTCAATGGCCTACTCCTGCTCCTATAACTCATAATCTTATAAGAATTCCCAGCCTCTGCACTTGTAGCAATAGTATTTATATGGCTCCAGTTAAGTTATGGTATGAAAGAATATGTTGTAAATGCAGTTAAGTTGCAGATCAAACATGATCTCATTGAATGGTGGAATAGGGTGGAGGGGTTGAAAAGCCTACTTCGGTTCTTATGTTCCTACCTCCAATAGTGCAGCATTCCCTCAGTACAGCACTAAAATATCAGCCTAGGATTTGTGCTCATGTCTCTGAAGTGTGAATTAAGCCCACAAGAACAATAACTTGCATTTAGAAAGTAACTTTAACATAGCAAAACATAACAAGGTACTTCACAGAAGGGGTATCAAACAAAATCTGAGACTAAACCACATAAGGAGATATTAGGGCAGAAGACCAAAAGCTTGATCAAACAGGTAGTTTTTTAGATCTCCCTCATGTAAGAGATCTAGGAGAGTTGTAGGGTTGGGGGAGATCATGGAGATAGGGAAAGGGCAAGACAATGAAGGGTATAGAAAACAAAGATGTGAATTTGAAAATAAACGTGTTGCTCTCAGGACTTTTTTAAAATTAACTTACAGGATGTGGGTGTCACTGGCTGGGCCAGCATTTATTGCCCACTTCTAATTGCCCTTGAGAAAGTGGTGGTGAGCTGCCTTTTAGAACCGCTGCAGCCCATTTGGTGTAGGTACATCCACAGTGATGTAAGGGAGGGAGTTCCAGGATTTTGAACCAGCGACAGTGAAGGAACGGCGATATATTTCCAAGTCAGGATGATGAGTGGCTTGGAGGGGAACTTCCAGGTGGTGATATTCCCATTTATCTGCTGCCCTTGTCCTTCTAGATGGTAGCAGAAGGTGCTGCCTAAGGAACCTTGGTGAGTTTCCGCAGTACATCTTGTAGTTGGTACACACTGCTGCCACTGTGCATCAGTGGTGGAGGGAGTAAATGTTTGTGGAAGGGGTACCAATCAATTAGACTGCTTTGTTCTGGAAGGTGTCAAGCTTCTTAAGTGTTGTTGGAGCTGCGCTCATCCACGAAAGTGGAGAGTATTCCATCACATTCCTGACTTGTGCCTTATAGATGGTGGACAGGCTTTGGAGCGTCAGGAGGTGAGTTACTCGTCACAGGATTCCTAGCCTCTGACTTGCTCTTGTAGCCATAATATTTATATGGCTGGTCAATAGTAACCCCCAGGATGTTGATGGTGGGGGATTCAGCGATAATAATGACATTGATTGTCAAGGGGAGATTGTTAGATTTTCTCTAGTTGGAGATGGTCATTATCTGGCACTTGTGTGGCGTGAATGTTACTTGCCGCTTGTCAGCCCAAGCCTGGATATTGTCCAGGTCTTGCTGCATTTGGATATGGACTGCTTCAGTATCTGAGGAGTCGCGAATGGTACTGAACATTGTGCAATCATCAGTGAACATCCCCACTTCTGACCTTATGATGGAAGGATGGTCATTGATGAAGCAGCTGAAGATGGTTGGGCTTAGAACACTACCCTGAGGAACTCCTGCAGTGATGTCCTGGAGCTGAAATGACTAACCTCCAACAACCACAATCATCTTCCTTTGTGGTAGGTATGACTCCAAACCAACTGATTCCCATTGACTCCAGTTTTGCTAGGGCTCCTTGATGCCACACTCTGTCAAATACGGCCTTGATGTCAAGGGTAGTCACTCTCACCTCATCTCAGGAGCTCAGCTCTTTTGCCCATGTTTGAACAAAGGCTGTAATGAGGTCAGGAGTTGAGTGGCCTTGGCAGAACCCAAACTGAGCATCAGTGAGCAGGTGATTGCTAAGCAAGTTCTGCTTGATAGCACTGTTGATGATCCCTTTCATTACTTTACAGATAATGGAGAATAGACAGATGGGGCGGTAATTGGCCGAGTTGGATTTGTCCTGCTTTTTATTTACAGGATATACCTGGGCAATTTTCCACATAGCTGGGTAGATGCCAGTGTTGTAGCTGTATTGGAACAGCTTGGCTAGGGGCACAGCAAGTTCTGGAGCACACATCTGCAGTACTATTGCTGGAATATTGTCAGGGCCCATAGCCTTTGCAGTGTCCCGTGCCTTCAGCTGTTTCTTGATATCAAGTGGAGTGAATTGAATTGGCTAAAGGCTGGCACTTGTGATGCTGGGGACCTCCAGAGGAGGCCAAGATGAGTCATCCACACGGCACTTCTGACACTTCTGCTTCAGCCTTATCTTTTGCACTGGTGTGCTGGGCTCCTCCATCATTAAGGATGGGAATATTTGTGAAGCCTCCTCCTCCAGTGAGTTGTTTAATTGTCCACCACCATTCACGACTGGACGTGGCAGGACTGCAGAGCTTAGATCTGTTCCGTTGGTTGTGGGATCGCTTAGCCCTGTCTATCACTTGCTGCTTACACTGTTTGGCATATAAGTAGTCCTGTGTTATAGCTTCACCAGGTTGACACCTCATTTTTAGGTATGCCTAGTGCTGCTCCTGGCATGCCCTCCTGCACTCTTCATTGAACCAGGGTTAATCCCCTGGCTTGATGGCAATGGTAGAATGGGTATATGCTGGGTCATTAGGCTACAGATTGTGTTCGAGTACAATTCTGCTGCTGCTGATTGCCCATAGCGCCTCATGGTAGTCCTGTGTTGAGTTGCTAGATCTTTTCAAAATGCATCCCATTTAGCACAGTGGTAGTGCCACACAACACAATGGAGTTGTCCTCAGTGTGAAGGCGGTACTTCATCTCCACAATGACTGTGCGGTGGTCACTCCTAGCGATACTGTCATGGACAGATGCATCTACGGCAGGCAGGTTGGTGAGGGTGAGGTCAAGTATGTATTCCCCTCTTGTTGGTTCCCTCACCACCTGCCACAGACCCAGTCTAGCAGCTATGACATCTAGGACTCGGCCAGCTTGGTCAGTAGTGGCGCTACCGAGCCACTCTTGATGATGGACATTGAAGTCCCCCACCCAGAGTATATGCTGTGCCCTTGCCACCCTCAGTGCTTCCTCCAAGTGACATTCAACACGGAGGAGCACTGATTCATCAGCTGAGGGAGGGCAGTTCATGATAATCAGCAGGAGGTTTCCTTGCCCATGTTTGACCTGTTGACATGAGATTTCATGGGGGCCAGAGTCAATGTTGATGACTCCCAGGGCAATTCTCCTGACCACTGTGCCGCCACCTCTGCTGCGTCTGTCCTATCGGTGTGACAGGACATGCCCAGGGATGGTGAAGATGGTGTCTGGGACATTTTCTGTAAGGTATGATTCCGTGATCATATCAATGTCAGGCTATTGCTTGACTAGTCTGTGAGACAGGTCTCCCAATTTTAGCACTAGCCCCCAAATGTTAGTGAGGAAGACTTTGCAGTGTCGAAAGGGCTGCGATTGCTGTTGTCGTTTCCGATGCCGAGGTCGATGCCTGGTGGTCCGTCCGGTTTTGTTCCTTTTTATTGACTTTGTAGCCATATGACACAACTGAGTGGCTTGGCTATTGCAGAGTCAACCACATTCCTGCAGGTCTGGAGTCACATGTAAGGCAGAGCAACTGAGGACTTCAGATTTCCTTCCCTAAAGGACAATAGTGAGAGTGAGAGTGCTACCTCTGAGCACGGGCGGTAACTTTGTGCTAAACAGCATTTTCTGCGATGTTGTCTCCATTGCATATCATACACAGATGAAGCAGTAATAAAGATAACTGAACCATCACACTGAAATGTAGAGGTCTGGAACAGGCTATTTATTATCCATCTGACTGACCAATCTCAGTGCAGAAAGAAATACCATCCATTCCTCCATCTCTCACCCTCCTCTCCAGGTGCTCTCTTGGTCCTTGCCTTGAATTATGCTGTATGATTCGACTATAGGTCAATCGCAGCAAGGTTATGTGACTGACATAAAGTCTGTGATATGCATCAATCAGTACACAATCCCTTTAGCTGAACGTTAGCAGATATGAGGAACGATAGACTTGGAGGAAAATAAGTCTTGGTCATAATTTCTAATCGTGATTCAGTGGCACCATTCTGGGAGGCGTAATGTCCGTTGAGAATTGAATAGGGTCATATGTGATGCTCTGCATGGTAGCACCAACACTCTCACCTTCTTCAGTTCTTTGCCTGAAGGCAAGCTCCTGGCAATTATTTGCCTAATCACGGCAAAAGCTGTGGCTTTTGTACTGCGGGTAGGGTGAGGAGTCAGGCCCCGATTCTCAGCCAGCGTGGGGGAAATCGAAAACCTGTGCTGTTGGCACTAATCTGCCCCACACACTCATTCATCTAGCCAACTGAGCTAACTGGCCCTCACCAACACTTTGAGGGGGGTGATTTTTGCCAAATAAACTTAGGCACCAAAGAGCCACTGTGGTGACCGAGGTAGGATCTAATGCAGAAACGCTGACTTTGCCTGTGTTTAGCGCAGAGAACGCCATATTGGTAAAGGAAATAAAATCATTGTGAGGGACAGCTGCCCAGGAGCTCATTAAACAGCTGAATGCTACTTGAAATGCTTAGTTGTACTCATTAAAGTAGCTTCATGGCATTTTAGTGCCCAGCACTTCAACACACATTCCTAATAGTGGCCAGCTGTTTGGGAGCAAACACGCTGTTGCTGTCGATTTCAAGCAGTGCTTAAAGGGACACTCACCATTTTCAGGTTCAGTGCAGCTGGAGAGAAACCTTTGAAACAAGTTGGGAGACTTTCTGCGACACTTTATCAACACGATAAACATTTATTTTAGAAATACTCTGAGGACTTCACCTAAAAAGAGCAAGTGCTGTGCTACTCTGCCTTATTGGTAGAGTAACACAGCTGTTGCAGGAGGGAGGGACAGGAGGGTGAGGAGCTACAGGACATCCCTCCACCTCTGGACTTCCTCCATGCAGCCCTCCAGTGCCGCTTTCAAGAATCAGCACACCTTCTCCCTCGATCCCTAAGTCACCCTCCAACTAGCCACAGTGTATAAGCTGGCTGTGCTCCACACCATCAGCAGCAGTGGGTGCTTAGAGCCCACATATACCACCCCAGGAAAATTGCGTCTAATCAGTACTTGAGTGCTAAACCTGTAGCTGTCTGGTTTAGCACCTCCATGTAAGATCAAGTTACGGTAATCAGAAATTAGGACCAAAATTTGGTTCAATCTGGACTGTCAAACAGATGTATCTTATTAGCACAGAACCCATTTAGCAGCTGACTTTGCTAAAATGGTCCCCTTATTCACAGGCGACAAATGAGCATTTGTGCAAGGTTTCTGAAAGCTACCATCCTCAGTGCAAGTGCACATCAGTCAGTCAGTGACTTTGGAAAGTACAGAAACTAGCAGCTGGAAACAATCAGCTCAGAAAAGGTTAAGTAGGAGAGAACTCATTCTATTTCTCAGAAACATTGCTGCTAAACACCGTAGCATGACATTGTAGGCGGCAACTTGGCAACACACAAGCACTAAACACTTGCTGGCATAATTCACAAACTGCCTTTGAGAAAAGGTTACTAGCAATCAATGTTCATCCCTTTGTCAGTACCCATCTAATCTCTGGCATGTGTTCCTTGTGCCCACTGTCCATTTAATGGCAACTGCCTCAATCACAATCATTCCACAGTTTCTGGGTGCGCCCATGACATCAGGAAATACTTTCAGGAGATTTTGTTCTCTGCTGTTTAACTCTTTTTGTGCCTAAATCTAGATTCAAAATATTTGCATCCTTGTTGTTAAATTTTATTTCTCACCCTGCTTTCCACTTTACCCCAGCCATGAACTCATCCCCTTATAGCTTAACTCTCCAGCCATTACCAATGTAGCCAGTTAATGAGCTTTCCTTTATTGAAGCTCTTTGAGATTATCCTGGGTTGTGAAAGGCGCTATAGAAATGCAAGTCCTCTAGCTCTCTCTATGTGAGAAAAACAGACCCTGGGAGATAATCTAACTGAAACTGGTAAATAACAAGAAACAGTTGTCCTATCATTCTGCGATTTTTGCTTTAATGCTCCTTTGTTGGTTCACCTCAATACCCAAACGAGAGCTCCATTGTGAACAAACCTTCCCTGCAATAGAACAAGTGCAGTGCAAAACACTTGGATTTGGAAAACTCCAAGAATGTTCATGGGGATTGTCGGAGTAAAAGGCGACTGTATAAAACTCATGGGAAGTTCAGAGAACTACCTCTTTGTAGAGATTTACAGATCCCTGGAACAGCCAATGTAATTATGGATTCACAAAACTCCAATAAGTGTCTGGGATTATGAAGAGCTGCCACAAGGTTTCTGCAGTGTCTTGGAGCTTTGCTCAATTATCTTTGAGAGTCAGAAAGGACTTTTTTTGGAAGATTCCGCCGCCCCCCCCCCCCGCCCCCCCCCACACACACACACACACAAAATTGGCCACTATTGAAAAGCTTTTCTTTTTCCCAGTTTTGGCACGTTTTCCATGAGATTGTGTAGTGAAGGGTTTGGACAATGGTGTACCTAGCGTGCCCAGATGGGCTGTGCATGATTGTATTTTCTTACCTTTCATGTTATAAGTTAAAGAGAAATCCAGGAGAAAAGATTTTGAAATCCCAAATGCTAGTTGGAAGAAAGTGAAGAATACATTCATGCCATCACTCTGTCCCCTGCCTCCTTCAGCCACATGCTTTTGATAATAGTAAGAGTGGGGCAGACAATTTTTCTGAAAGATGGTGCTTTCATCTGAAAGCACTGCATTAATTGGCAGCACTGCCAAGGCAACATTTTATTACCCGCTCCTCGTTTCCATGGGATTTTGATGCTGGGCTTTCTCCTTCGGCTGTTGCAGTCCTTCCACATTGGCATGGGATTGGGATTTTGGAATTTTAAGCCAGCAGCAATGAAGGAATGTAGACATATGTCCAGGTAAATGCTGGACCTGAAGGGGAGCTAGCTAGTTGATGGAGCTCCCACAATTGCTGCCCTTGCACCTCTTGGTGACTTTGGGGCTGCGATATGCTGTTGAAGTGGTTGAAGTTGAAGTGGGAGTTACTATTGGCCAGAAACTGAACTGGACGAGCCATGTAGATATTGTGGCTACAAGAGCAGATCAGAGGCTAGGAGCACTGCGATGAGTAACTCACCTCCAGACTCCCCAAAGCCTGCCCACCACCAAGGCACAAGTCAGGAGTGTGATGGAATACTCCCCACTAGCCTGGATAAGTGCAGCTCCCACAACACTCAGGAAGCTTGACACCATATAGGACAAAGCAGCCCATTTAATTGGCACTCCTTCCATAAACATTCACTCCCTCCAGCATCAATTCACAGTAACAGCAGTGTGTACCATCTACAAGATGCACTGCTAAAACTCACCAAGACTCCTTAGACAGCACCTTCCAAACCCACAACTGTTACCATCTAGAAGGACAAGGGCAGCAGGTACATGGGAATCCCACCACCTGCAAGTTCCCCTCCAAGCCATTCACCATTCTAGCTTGGAAATATATCTTCTTCTTCTTCAGCAGAAAAGCCATGGAGTAAGAAATAGGAAGAGGGGAGAGGGGGGAAGGGGTGAAGAAACACACAAGGGAAACAAAAGGGGAGCAGCAGATGAAGACCTTCACTGTCACCGGGTTAAAATCCTGGAACTTCCTCCCTAACAGCACTGTGGGTGTACCAACACCACATGGGCTGTGGTGGTTCAAGAAGGCAGTTCACCACCCACCACCTCCTTAAGGGCAATTAGGGATGGGCAAAAAATGGCTGGCCTAGTCAGCAAGGCTCCCACAACCCATGAGTGAATGATAAAAAACATATGTTTTAACTTGCCTTTAAGGGTTAGCACAATGACATCACCAAAAGGGAAGTGTGTCATACCATCTAGCTTTAGTTTCATTTTTACTTTTGAGCAGATCACACACACAAGCAGCTCTGTTGCTCTGTCTTCAAGCTTTCTATCTATGTATAGCTGTTCTTATATGCCTAGTCTGAATAAATGAACCCACAATTTGCCCAATCCCTTATGAGTGATTGGTGCCTTTGTATCATTATAAAAACATGACAAGGTAAACTTGGTGAGTTGGAGCAGTATATCCTGCAGATCATACACACTAGCACACTATGGCCATACCTAGCAGAAAGGAAGATGGTTGTGGTTGTTGAAAGTCAGACATCTCAGCTCCAATTCATCACTGCAGGAGTTCCTCAGGGTAGTGCCGTCAGCCCAACCATCTTCAGCTGCTTCATCAATGACCTTCCTTCCATCATAAGGTCAGAAATAGGGGTGTTCGCTGATTGTACAATATTCAGCACTATTCGTGACTCCTGAGATACTGAAGCAATCCATGTCTAAATGCAGCAAGACCTGGACAATATCCAGGCTTGGGCTGACAAGTGGCAAGTAACATTCAGGCCACACAAGCATCAGGCAATGATCATCTCCAGCAAGAGAGAACCTAACCATCACCCCTTGATGTTCAATGGCATTTACCATCACTGAACCCTTCACTATCAACATATGGGCAATAAATGCTGGCCCAGCCAGCGAAGCCCACATCCCGTGGATGAATATATTAAAAAAAACTAGGCTGGTGGTTGGAGATGATTGTAACTAAGTTCAGGGACTGATCAAGTGACCTGCCCTGTGCTGAACAGTGTCTAACTTGATTGTTGTCTATAGCAACTTGCATTAATATAGTGCCTTTCATGCAGCAAAATGTTTCAAAATGTTTTACAGACACATAGACAAAACTTTACACTGAACCACATTCCACTGAGGACCGGAGGAGGTCACAGAGATAGGGCGTTGCAAAACCATGGGGGGGATTTGAACACAAGGATGAGAATTTTAAATTTTCTGCGCTGAGCGTGTAAGAAACTCATTTATTGATCCCACCATCATATTTCTGGAAAGTAAGAAGCTCTTTGCCTTATCTCAGACATGGTTTTTTTTGGATTCTTCTGTCACCTCGACTGAGGAGTGTTCAGCAAGGAGATGAATTGTGCACTGTCTAGGTTGGTGTCGTCTCATATGTGACATTAAACCCTATCTTGATTTGCAGATCTGATTGTAAATATTATATTATGAAGTCACTGTTAGAGGGGTGGGTGAAAGCATGGCATTGTGGTGTGTCCCATTCTCCTCAAAAGTTGCTGATGACAGAGACTTCTCCATTTGGATCTGTCCAGGGTTGTTTTTTCCCATGTATTGAGGCTCCAATTTACAGACTCAGTGATTGGCTTTCAGAATGTCTTTGTATCCAAAATAAAAGCAAAATACCGTGGATGCTGGAGCTTTTAAATAAAAATACAAAGTGCTGGAAAAGCTCAGCAGGTCTGGCAGCATCCATGGAGAGAGAAAAACAGAGTTAACATTTCGAATCCAATATGACTCTTTTCCAGAACTAGGAAAAGAAATCTTGGACTCGAAACGTTAATCCTTGTTTTTCTTTCTCCACAGACAACATCAGAGTTTTTCCAGCACTCTTTGTCTTTGTATCTAAGTTTGGGACACCCTAATGATGCATTTTCCCATGCTCAGCTGGATGTACAATGCTGCCTTTGGTATGTGGGAATCATTCATGAGAACCACATGACCACCTCAGTGAAGCTGAGTCTGATGAGTATGCTCTTGATGCCAGGTATGGGGCACATTGCAAGAACTTCAGTGCTCGGGATTATGTCCTGCCACTTGGTGTTGCAGATCCATCATAAGTAGTAAAGCTGGAATGCAATTAGTTGCCTTATGTGACGGCAGGAGGCTGTCCATACCTCATAGCCAAAGCGAAGTGATGTGAGAACTGTTACCTGGTACCCTTTGATCTTTGTTTTGAGTAACAAACTCCATGGTCTCTCCAAGCCTGCCAAATGCTGAGCTTGCTTTTGCCAGGCAATGGGCAATCTTATAATCCAGTGTGGAGTTGTTGGAAAGAATATTCCTCACCTTGTAGAAAGAGCAAATGTTTATATACCAAACCTCAGTCAAACTTTTAGATTTGCACAGATGTCTCTATTCCCTGAACTTCCAGTGAAGAATGTTGATTAATCAGGCTGTTTTCCAAGAAACTGTTTATCAGCACCTGCTCTAGGTGATAGATTTCTTGCAACTACATTTAATTTTTAATCAACTGCACACTTTTTACCCTCCATTAAAAGGGAGTTTTGTGGATGTACGGGCTCTATTCAACATCTTATGCACCTGTGAGACGATGCTAGCAAGCAGCAACTGCAATATCTCACCTACATGGAAAGGTTCCCTGCAAGCTGGATCTAAAAGCACGAGTTAGAAAGTCATAGAATTCTACTTCTGGAACAAAGTACATTAAGTTAGGACACTGGACCTCTAACCAATACACAATGGCTACCGCAAAGTGCCAAAAACACATTTATATTTATGCCTGGCAGGTTTCTAACATTCACTGCTATGTTTAAAAAGTTGACAGATTTTCCACTTGACCAAAATCCCGTATTTAGGTAGTGCAGGGAGCAAATTACTCCTGCCCGGAGCAAGATGGGATTCTCAACTGCAATAGCTTCAGGGATTTTTTTTAAAAATTCGTCATAGGACATGAACGCTGCTGGCAAGGCAAGCTTTTCTGCCCATCCCTAATTGCTCTCAAGAAGGTGATGGCGAGCCACCTTCTTGAACCCACTGTTAGGGAGTGAGTTCCAAGGTTTTGACCCAGCAACAGTGAGGAAAAGGCAATATAGTTCCAAATCAGGAAGGATGGTGGCTTGGAGGGGAACTTCCAGGTGGTGGTGTACCCATGCATCTACTACTTTGGTTCTTCTGGGTGGTAGAGGTCATGGGTTTGAAAGGTGCTGTCAAGTTGCTGCAGTGTATCTCACCTCACCGCTTGGCACAGTCCATCTCTGGACCGAGGTTGTAAAGAGATCTGGAGCCAGGTGGTCCTGATGGAACCCAAACTGATCATCAGTAAGCAGTTTAGTGGTGAGTAAGTGTCACTTGGTAGCACTGTCAATGATACATTCCATCACTTGGCTAATGATTGAGAGTAGTCTGATAGGGTCATAGAGTCATTGAGTTTTACAGCACCAAAAGAGGCCCTTTGGCTCATCATGATAATAACCAGATTGGATTTGTCCTGCTTTTTGTAGGCAGGACAAATCTGGGCAATATTCCACATTGTCAAGTAGATGCCAGTGTTTGTAGCTCTACTGGAACAGCTTGACTAGAGCTGCCGTTAGTTCTGGAGCAGAAGTCTTCAGTACTACTGTGTAAGGAACATATCTTTTCATTTCTGTTGGTCTATTGTGAAGGACATATCTTGTTATTTTCTGTTGGACTGTGGATTAAAATTACAATAGCTACAGTTTGAAGGACATGTCCACTGGAACAGGATGAGAGATATATACAATGTTGCAGTCCTGGAACAGAGTGTGCCATGAAAGACAGGGTGGTGCCAGAAAGGAGTCCTGGACCAAGGGAGCTGCCTGGCAACAATGTTTTAATTGGCTGCTGACCAGGTGACCAGGTTTTATGTGAGGGCAGTGCAGCAGAATAGCTCCTAACCTGAAAGGAAAAAGACCCAAAACCTCTTTCTCCTGCGTGTGGAAGATTCCAGTAATTCCACAATAATAGCTAGCTGGCTTTTTCTCCTCATATCTCTATAACCTGCTCTCTCCCTGTCTGAAAATATCTGTCAAGAGGCAAAGGGGAAAATCACTGTTAGAGACATTGAATGGAAAGTGCTCAACCAGTGAACTAAATACTGAAAGTGCTGGACAACCACCTCATGTCATCAACAAAAACTGAAAGGAATTTGGAAGACATTGATCAAAATCAACCCATCAAATCCTGTATTCCTGAATTGGTGCTATAGAACTGCTTTATCCCACCCTTAAAATCCATGTTTTTTGTGCGTCTTCTGTGTCTTGTATGTGTGCATATAGGGATTTAAGAAGGGGCAGTGTTTAGGTTATAGAGTTAGAAATTAGCAGTTCATATTTCTTTCTTTTGCCACTGGTTAACTACAGCTTGTTCACAAACTTGGTTTACAAACTTAGTGCTTGTATTCTGTTAACCTAAATTAAACAGCTGGAATTGGAGAAATCTAGTGGTTTGATCAAACGTTTCACATCTGGGGGAACAGTGGGGCTTGATATTACAACACACTTTCCCCAGTTATTCTTGGCAAATGTTGGAATGATGCCAGGCCCCATTGGAATATTGTCAGGGCCACTTTGGAGTATCCAGTCCCTTTCAGCCATTTCTTGATATCACATGGAGCGAATTGAATTGGATGTAGACTGGCATCGGTGATAATTGTTTCATGGTCAGACTTTTAATTCCAGATTTTTATTGAATTCAAATTTCACCATCTGCCATGGTGGGATTTGAACCCAGGTCCCCAGAGCATTACCCTAGGTCTCTGGAATGCTAGTCCAGTAACAATACCACTATGTCACCACTGTATCCAACTGCAGAGCTTTGCTCCGATTCATTGGTTTTGGGATCACTTAGCTCTATCTGTTGCATTCTGCTTCCACCATTTAACATACAAGTAGTCCTGTGCTGTAGCTTCACCAGGTTGACACCTCATTTTTAGGAATGTCTGGTGCTGCTCCTGGCATGCCCTCCTGCACTCTTCATTGACCCAGTGTTGATCCCCTGGCTTGATGATACTGGTAGAGTAGGCCATGAGGTTATAGATTATGGTTGAAATTAATTCTGCTGTTGCTGATGGCCCATAGCGCTTCATGGATGCCAAGTTTTGAGTTGCTAGTTCTGTTCTGAATCCATTCCATTTAGCATGGTGATAGTGCCACAAAACACAATGAAGGGTATCTGAATGTGAAGACTGCATTTTGTCTCCAACAGGATTGTGCGGTGTTAAATCCTACCAATACTGTCATGGAAAGATGCATCTATGTCAGGCAGATTGTTGAAGTCAGGTCAGGTAGGTTATTTTCCCTCTTGTTGGTTCCCTCACCGCCAGACACAAGCCCACCCTGGCAGATACGTCCTTCAGGACTCAGCCAGCTTGGTCAGTGGTAATACTACTGAGCCACTCTTGGCTGAAAGTATGATTCCGTAAATATGACTGTCAAGATTGTTTCTTGACTGGCCATTGGGGCATCTCACCCAATTTTGGCACAAGTCCCCAGAGTTTGTGGAGAACTTTACAGGTTTGACTGAGCTGGGAGAATTTATTGTATCAGGTACATAGGCCTATATTGGATGATCCATCTGATCAGCTGAATTTAAAAATTTGGGATAATCCAATATTAAATTTTCATACTTGGGGTAATTTGGAGAGAGGATGGGGGCCATAACATCAAGAGTAAGGGTGAGATTTCTGATTCAGTGGTGGAGGGAGTAAATCTTGTGGAAGAGGTGCCAGTCAAGCGGGCTGCTTTGTCCTGGGTGGGGTCGAGCTTCTTGAGTGTTGTGGGAGCTGCACTCATCCAGGCAAGTGGGGAGTATTCCATCACACTCCTGACTTGTGCCTTCTAGATGGTGGACAGGCTTTGGAGAGTCAGGAGGTGTGTTAATCTCTGCAGAATTCCCAGCCTCTGACCTGGTCTTGTAGCCATCATATTTCTACAGCTAGTCCAGTTCAATTTCTGGTCAATGGTAACCCCCAGGATATTGAAAGTAGGGGATTCAGTGATGGTAATACCATTAAATGTCAAGGGGTGATGGTTAGATCCTCTCTTGTATGTGATAATCAGCAGTTTCTTTGCCCATGTTTGACCTGATACCATGAGACTTAATGGGATTTGGAGTCGATGTTGAGGACTCCCAGGGCAACTCCCTCCCGCCTGTATACCACTGTGCCACTACCTCTGCTGGATCTATCCTGCCAGTGGGACAGGGATGGTGATGGTGGTGTCTGGGACATTATCTGTAAGATATGATTCCGTGAAAATGACTATGTCAGGATGTTGCTTGAGGGAGAGACATCTCTCCCAATTTTGGCACTAGCCCCCAGATGTTAGTAAGGAGGACTCTGCAGGGTCAACAGGGCTGAGATTGCCGTTGTTGTTTCTGGTGTCTAGGTTGATGCCTAGTTTCATTCCTTTATTGAGGCATTGTAGCAATTTGATACAACTGAGTGGCTTGCTAGGCCATTTCAGAGGGCATTTAAGAGCCGATCACATTGTTGTGGGCCTGGAGTCACATGTAGGCCAGACGAGATTGTGAACAACTAGTGAACCAGATGGCTTTTTCCATAAACAGAAAATGCTGGAAAAACTCAGCAGGTCTGGCAGTGTCTGTGGAGGGAGAAACAGAGTTAACATTTCGAGTCCATAAGACCCTTCTTCAGAGCTAAAGAGAAGTAGAAATGTGATTAAATTTATACTGTTTAAAGGGGATGGAACAGGGTGAAACTGGATAGAAGGCCAGAGATAGGTGGGGACAAAGGAGAGATTGACAAAGATGTCACGAACAAAAGGACAAAGGGAGCGTTAATGGTAGTGGTAAGGGTTAGAAAAGGTGCTGACAGTGGCATAAAGTTAAGAAAGTAGGAAGTGATAATGGCAGAACAAGGGTAAGCCCTCTATAAAAGAACAACATGGAACAAGTAACAGGTGGGCACTGTTGGAGATGGGGTGGGGAGAGGGGGCAGTGGTGGGGAAAAAGGGATAGAAAATGGGATAAAAGGGGAGATAAAAAGCAGTAGATCAAGTTGGAGGAGGTGCAAGTGAAGCACTACTTCATCTGAAAGGACAGTTTGGGCCCTTGGGTGGTGAGGGGGTTGGGGGGGGTGGGGTGGTTGTTGGGGGGGGTGGCGGAGAGGGGGGAGGGTGTGGTAAAGGGCGGTGAAGGGAAGATATGATTGGTGGCGGAATCATGCTGGATTTGGCGGAAATGGCGGAGGCTGGTGGGGTGATAAGTGAGGACAAGGGGGACCCTATCATGTTTCTGGGAGGGAGAGGAAGGTGTGAGGGTGGATGCGTGGGAGATGGGCCAGACACGGTTGAGGGCCCTGTCAACCATCGTGGGTGAGAAACCTCGGATAAAGAAGAAGGAAGACATGTCAGAGGAACTGTTTTGGAAAGTTGCATCATTGCAACAGATGCAACGGAGGCGAAGGAACTGAGAGAATGGGATGGAGTCCTTACAGGAAGCAGGGTGTGAGGAACTGTAGTCGAGGTAGCTGTGGGAGTCGGTAGGCTTGTAATGAATATTGGTGGACAGTCTATCACCAGAAATGGACAAAGAGAGGTCAAGGAAGGGAAGATGGACCATGTGAAGGTGATAGAGGGGTGGAAGCTGGAAGCAAAATTAATACATTTTTCCAGGTCCAGACGAGAGCATGAAGTGGCACCAAAACCGTCATCAATGTACCAAAAATAGAGTTGTGGGAGGAGGCTGGAGTAGGACTGGAACAAGGAATGTTCCACATACCCTATAAAGAGACAGGCATAACTGGGGCCCATGCGGGTACCCATAGCCACACCTTTTATTTGGAGGAAGTGAGAGGAGTTTAAGGAGAAATTGTTCAGTGAGAGAACAAATTCAGCTGGACGGAGGAGAGTAGTGCTGGATGGGGATTGTTCGGGCCTCTGTTCGAGGAAGAAGCTAAGGGCCCTCAGACCATCCTGGTGGGGGATGGAGGTGTAGAGGGATTGGACATCCATGGTTAAGAGGAGGTGGTTAGGGCCAGGGAACTGGAAATTGTTGATATGATGTAGGGTGTCAGAGGAATCGTGGATGTAGGTGGGAAGAGACTGTACAAGGGGAGAGAGAACGGAGTCAAGATAGGAAGAAATGAGTTCCGTGGGGCAGGAACAGGCTGACACGATCGGTCTACCAGGACAGTCCTGTTTGTCGATTTTGGGTAGGAGGTAGAAGCGGGCCATCCGAGGTTGGGAGACTATCAGGTTGGAAGCTGTGGAGGGAAGATCTCCAGAGGAGGTGAGGTCAGTGACAGTCCCGGAAACAATAGCTTGATGTTCAGTGGTGGGGTCATGGTCCGGGGGAGGTAGGAGGAAGTGTCTGCGAGTTGACGCTCAGCCTCTGTGAGGTAGAGGTCAGTGCGCCAGACAACAACAGCACCACCCTTGTCAGCAGGTTTGATGACAATGTCAGGGTTAGACCTGAGAGAATGGAATGCGGCAAGTTCAGGAAGAGACAGGTTAGAGTGGGGGAGAGGAGTAGAGAAATTGAGACGACAGATGTCACGCCGACAGTTCTCAACGAAAAGATCAAGGGCAAGTAAGAGGCCAGAGGGAGGGGTCCAGATGGAGGGAGAATATTGGCGGCGGGTAAAAGGATCCGTTGAAGGGGGGAGGGCTCCTGCCCAAAGATGCGTGCACGGAGACCAAGGTGGCGGAAGAAGAGTTCAGCATCGTGCTGAGCCTGGAATTCATTGAGGTGAGGGTGTAAGGATATGAAACTGAGTCCTTTGCTGAGTACTGAACATTCAGCATCAGAGAGGGGAAGGTCAGAGGGTATGGTGAATAAACGGCCGGGGCTGGGATTAGAAGACGAGATGGGGGTAAGAGGGATGGGAAGGAGTGGAGGGTCCTGGATGGGTGTTGGTATCAATGAGTTGTTGGAGCTTGCGTTCCTTAACACCTGAAAGGAAGATACAAAGTTTCTTGTTAAGGTGTCGGATGAAACGAAGAATAAAATGAAACTGGGGGCAAGGACAGCTTAGAGATAGGGTGAGTCGGTGCTGCTGGAGGGAGAGGTCGAGTGTGCTCATATGGCGGTGCATGGCACTGAGTTGGATCCCAGGATGTGACGAGAACAGCAGTCCAAGGAGTGTTGTATGTCCCGGAGATACCCATAATCCTGGGTGGGCTTGAAACACGAGGGATGGAACTTCAGTTGGAATCCACTTGGGGGGAGTCAGAGACGGAGACAGAAGAAGCAGTCAGTGAAAGAACAACATGGAACAAGTAACAGATGGCCCTTTTGGGGGTGGGGTGGGGTGGGGGAGGAGGCAGTGGTGGGGAAAAAGGGGTAGAAAATGGGATTAAATGTTGTTACATGGTCATCATTAGATTTACTCCAAATAAAGTTCCACATTTTTATTGAGTTCAAATTCTATCACCCACCATGGTAGATTTGAACATCAGTCCCCAGACCATTACCCCAGGTCTCTGGATTACTAGTCCAGCAACAATACCACTACGCCATCACCTCTGTGGTTACTGTAGAAAACACAAAAAACATACCAAAAATACTTGAAAATCAGGCAAAATGGAGGGAGGTACTTAAAAAATCACAATCACTAGGAAAAAGATACTGGGAAAACAACCAGAACTAAAGGTTGACAAGTCCCCTGGACCTGATGGCTTTACCCTAGGACCTTACTTGAAGTGATTGAAAAATTGCTAATGTAACAATTCTATCCAGGTAAGGAGACAGAAAGCAGGAAACTATAGGACACTTAGCCTGACATCTGTCATTGGGAGAATGCTAGTATCTATTATTAAGGGGATAATAGCTGGACATTTAGAAAATCACAATACAAATTAGGTGGAGTCAATATGGTTTTGTGAAAGGGAAATTGTATTTTACTAATTTATTGGAGTTCTTTAAGGAAGTACCAAGCAACATGGATAAAGGGGAACCTGTAGATGTGGTGGATTTGGGTTTCCAAAGACATTTGACAAGGTGACATATCAAAGATTACTTCACAAAATAAGAGCTCATAGTGTAGAAGTTAACATATTAGCATAGCTAACAGGAAGCAGAGAGTAGGGATAAATGTATCATTTTCAGGTTGACAAGATGTAACTAGTAGAGCACCAATGGGATCAGTGCTAGTGCCTCAACTGTTTACAATCTATTTCAATGATTTGGATGAAGGGAATGAATGTATGGGAGCTAAATTTTCTGCTAATGAAAGATAAATAGGAAAGTTTTCAAAAGGGGGTAAAGAGTCTACAGAAGGATTTAGACAGGTTGAGTGAGTGGGCAAAAAATTTGGCAGATGGAATATAATGTGGGATAATGTGAACTTGCCCACTTTGGCAGAAAGAATGGGAAAGCAGCAAATTATTTGAATATATAGAGACTGCAGAACTATATGGTACAGAGGGATCTGGGTGTCCTGGTACATGAATCGCAAAAAGTTAGTATGCAGGTGCAGCGGGTGGTTAGAAATGCAAATAAAATATTGTTGTTTATTGCCATGGGAATGGAATATAAAAATAGGGAAGTAATGCTACAGTTGTGAGACCACATCAGGAGTACTGTGTACAGTTTTGGTTTCCCTGCTTAGAAATTATATAATTTAATTCGAAGCAGTTCAGAGAAGGTTCACTCGACTGATTCCTGGGATGAAGGGGATTATTTTATGAGGAAAGATTGAGCATGTTGGGTCTATATCCATTGGAATTTAGAAGGATGATTGGTGATATTGAAACATATAAGATTCTGAGGGGACTTGACAGGGTGAATGCTGAGAGGATATTTCTCTCTGCAGGAGGGTCTAGAACTAGAGGACACTGTTTAAAAATTAGGGATCTAATGATGGAGATGAGGAAAATTTTTTTCTCTCAAGGAGTTGTTAGTCTGCAGAATTCTCTTCCTCAGAGAGCAGTGGAGACTGGATCATTAAATTTATTCAAGGCTGAGTGAGACAGATTTTTTTTATTGACAAGGGAGTCAAGTGTTGTTGGGGGCAGACAGAAAAGTGGAGTTGAGACCATAGCCAGATCAGCCGTAATTTTATCATTTGGCAGAGCAGGCTCAAGGGGCCAAATGGCCTATTGCTCCTAATTTGTATGTTCTTATGTTCTCTTGGTGTGATCAACACTATTCAATGCCACCTATACTGTGTTGCCACAGCATTTAAAGGCTTGCAAGCAACATAAAGACACAATAATCCAATAAAGTGGCTTGACAGCAATCTTTATTAAAACAATGTGAGGTCTGCAGCAGGACAGCAGTTTTCCAAGGCAGGAGTGAAAATAGACATGGACAGGTCAAGCAGAATTTCCTACAGTCTGAGACCAAGTCAGGAAGGTTTCACCTTCCAACTCCTCACTGGCAATGAATGGAGTTGTCTAAGGTAGTTAGTGCAGATGAGAACAACCAACATTTGACAAAGCAGCAATGGAAAAAGTTTAATGATCTTACTAGATCGGGCAAGGTAAGAGGAACCAGATATATGTTCTATGAATGCCTGTTTGACATCTACATTGTCCTCCCTGTCAAACTATTTCGAGGTGAATTATTTACTCCCCACCAATGCCCATGAGGTAGCACACAGCACTTTTCACCCCACAGCACTTTTCACCCCACATTCACCAGAACATATTCTTTCACTCAAAGCCTTACACTCAGTCAACTTACTAAAAGCCTCAAGTGGAATTTAGGAGGAAAAGGATCAAGAATGATCAAGAATGAGAAGGCACTCATTTAAAGTAATTGGCAAAAGAAGCAAAAGCGATATAAAAAAAACATTTTCATGCAGTGAGTAGCCAGGGTCTGGAATGCACTGCCTGGGAGTATAATAGAGGCAGGTTCAATTGAAGCATCCAAAAAGGGATGGAAGATGGAAACTTGTGTGTAGATGCAGAGGCTGTGGGAAGGGTTTTGAATGAATATTTAGTCTCCGTGTTTACAAAGGAAAGGGAGGATGCAGATATAGTAGGCCAGGAGGGACACTGCGAGATATTGGACAGGATAGTCATAAAGAAAGAGGAAGTACTCGAAGGGTTGAAATCCTTGAAAGTTGATAAGTCACCAGGGCCAGATGGATTGTTTCCGAGGCTGCTGAAGGAAGTCAGGGAGGAGATAGCAGATGCTCTGAGGATGATTTTCCAATCTTCACTAGATACAGGGGAGGTACCGGAGGACTGGAGAAATGCAAACGTAGTTCCATTGTTTAAAAAGGGATCAAAGGAAATGCCAAACAATTATAGGCCAGTTAGTCTTACATCGGTGGTGAGCAAATTAGTAGAATCAATCCTGAGAGATAGGATTAACTGTCATGTGGAACGGCATGGACTAGTCAGGGATGGTCAGCATGGATTTGTTAAAGGAAGATCTTGCCTCACAAATTTGATTGAATTCTTTGAGGAAGTGACAAGAAGGGTTGATGAAGGTAGTGCAGTGGATGTTGTGTACATGGATTTTAGCAAGGCATTTGACAAGGTCCCACATGGCAGATTGGTCAGGAAAGTAAAAGCCCATGGGATTCAGGGTAATGTGGCAAACTTGATGAAAGGTTGGCTTTGTAACAGGAAACAAAGGGTAATAGTTGATGGATGCCCTTGCGAATGGAAAGTTGTCTCAAGTGGTGTTCCACAGGGCTCAGTGTTGAGACCCTTGCTGTTTGTGTTATATATTAACGATTTGGATGTGAACATGGGGGGCACAATTTGGAAATTTGCAGATGACACAAAGATTAGCCAAGTAGTGGATAGTGTAGAGGATAGCCATAATCTCCAAAATGATATAGATGGCTTGGTGGAGTGGGCGGTAAAGTGGCAGATGGATTTTGACATAGAGAAATGTGAGGTCATACATTTAGGGAGGTCAAACAGTTACAGGGATTACAAAATAAATGGGAATATACTAAGAGGAGTAGATGAAGTGAGATATCTTGGCGTACAAGTACACAGGTTCCTGAAGGCAGCAGTTCAAGTAGACAAGGTTGTAAAGAAGGCATATGGAATGCTCTCCTTCATTGATGGAGGTATAGAATATAAAAGTAAGGATATAATGTTGGAATTGTATAAAACACTGGTGAGGCCACAACTAGACTATTGTGTGCAGCTCTAGTCACCACATTACAGGAAGGACGTAATAGCTCTGGAGAGAGTGCAGAGGAGGTTTACAAGAATGTTGCCAGGGTTAGAAAAGTGTAGCTACGAGGAGAGATTGGATAGGTTGGGTTTGTTTTCCCTGGAACAAAGAAGGCTGAGAGGTGACTTGATTGAGGTGTGCAAAAGTATGAGGGGAATAGATAAAGTGGACAGGATAAAATTGTTTCGCTTGATGGAGAATTCTAGAACCAGCGGATATAGATTCAAGTTAAGGTGTAGGGAGGACATGAGAAAGAACTTTTTTACGCAGAGGGTAGTGGGTGTCTGGAATTTGCTGCCTAAGTTGGTGGTAGAGGCAGAAACTCTAAACTCTTTTAAAAAGCACCTGGATCTTCACCTTAAGTGCTGTAAGCTGCAGGGCTATGGGTCGGGTGCAGGAAGGTGGGATTAGAAAGGGCACTTGGGTATCCTCAGGCTGGCATGGACAAGATGGGCCGAATGGCCTCCTTCTGTGCTGTAACTTTTCTATGGTTCTATGGAATGGAACTGTTATCTGAAAAAGAAGAATGTGTAGGCAGGAGAATGGCACTAGGGGAATTGCTCATTTGGAGAGCCAGCGCAGACACGATGGGACGAATGGCCTCCTTCTGCATCGTAACAATTCTGTGATCCTGTGATAGACAACTGCAGGATTCTCTGTCATAAAATCAGAGTTGGGGTCTGAATTTCATGCCCTGAAACAGCTTGGGCAATAGAGACACAGGCAACTTTCAGCCATTCAGCTTGTCTGGTGAAACAGGTGTTAGGCTCCTTAAATGTAAAAGTCAGTGTCCTACGTGGGGTGATGGGTTACAAACGTGAAACTCAAGTGGATGGGGCTGGAGGCATTTATTACATATTAAGCAGCATAACCAACAATGCACAAAGGTACCATTGGAGGCACTTAGAAAGAGGACCCCGGAAATGTAGAGTTTTATATTTTTGCAGACTCCCTGGCCTCATCCCCATTGATTATCTCAGTGTGCAGCCAGCCAAGATTCTGCCCTATTCAAAAGGCAAGCAGCAGCAGGATGGCTATTTGAAGCCTGCAGCTCATGTGGTAATAATTTAATGAGGCTCTGATGTCAGGCTGACAGAGTGTGGCCACTCAACCAGCCAACTTTGCTCCAATTTGGGTAGCAATCCTGTTTTCCGTTTAATTAGAAACGTAAGGAGGTCATCCAGCCCAGTGAGCCTTCCCAACTGTTCAATTAGATCAAGGCCGACCTGTGCTTCAGCTCCATTTACCCTGCCTTTGCTCCTTATCCCTTGATATCCTTATTTTCGCTTCCAGTGCCGACTGGGACATGAGGCAGACAAAGAACATGCTTACGTCTGTTCCCAGAGCTAGAATTTCCTGGAACAGGTCGCTGTTGCCAGAGGCTATAGCTTGAGGGGCGCTGCTCCCCAGCAAGCATGAAGCACGAATGCTACCCCACTAAGCCACAAGGCCTCCTCTTTGATACTATTACCAAACAATACGCTATCAGCCTCAGTCTTGAAAGGTCCGGTTGTCCTGTTACAGCTCGGGTGAGGAAGGGTAAAGTTGCCCCCTTCTCTTTCCACCTGTTGGTTGACCGCAACAGGTGTTTTAAAAAGGATTTGCTTCCCAATTCAGCGAGTGTTTAACTGTTTAAGTGCCATGACTATATAAGACACATACGGACAGGTTTTGCTGTAAGTTTTAAAAGAAAATGAAATAGTAATTATTGCCCTTAATACCCAATCTATAAAAATTAAATTATAAAAATGCTCCAGTGCACTCATACACATGCATCCAAGAGAGTGGCACATGGAAGTAAGTAAGGAGGGAGGGTAGGTTAACTTGTTTAAGAGTGTCCAAAAGGTAAGTCAATCATGTACAGATCCTATTGATTGATGGATTCAGACCATGTTCAGTGCTTTTTTCCAGATTCTGCATTGAGGCGATTTAAAGTCTCGACTGACGGCCTCTGTCTTTTCCTCTAGGGTCAGCAGCTGTTTAACTTACATTGAAGATGCTGCCTGCCATGTTTGCCTGGTCAGATACAGGCAGGGCACAAGCTTTTAGAATGGCTGGAGAGAGAGAGAGAGACTACAAGTCACCTTCTTGCTGTCACCCACTCAAAGGCCTGGATTCCATGGCCCTGCTGGGGCAAGTCTCCCCCTGGCAGACACAGTGAGCCGTCTAAATCTCCATTCATTTCGGCGAGACTGTATTATCCTGCCGGGTGGGAGGGACAGTAAAATCCTTTCCTGGTCTCTGACGTGGCCCTGAAAAAGCAGTTTCTTTAAACACAAGGGGTTAACTTGCTATCACATGACCTCCATTCACAAACTGACCCGTTGCCATATATGGTCACAGCAAGCTGGGGAATCCCTCATTGCAGGTCCATTGTTCACAGTGATTAGATTACATAACTGGTGAAATCGCCTTGTCAGCCGGGGTCCATTTTCCAGAGTGACTGAGTCTAACGGCTTGGTTCACGCCCACCAATTACAGATTACATCTGGACATCTGTGATTGGCTCAGGGGGTGGCTCATTTACTCTGGGCTGGATTTCATGTGCCTCCAGCAGGTGTGTTTCCTGGGGTGTGGGGGCACATAAAATGAGGTGGGCACCCAATCCGCCACCTTCCTGCCCATCCCCGAGTTCACCCCCATAACACAGGAGGCAGGCAGACACCGAAATTGGCAGCCTGCCCACCATACTTAAACGGATAATTAAGGGTCAATTAGGCTTGTTATTGAGACAATTGACCCTGATAATATGCTGCCCGTGCCATTACTTACCTGGCAGGGGAGAGACAATGATCATGAAGGTTGTTCTCCCAGAACGAGGCTATCCCATTGCACTTCGGGTGTGCTGATGCATGCGATGTCCCCAAATGCGAGATACTCGACTGCAAAATTTGTGCTAGCGGGGGACTGCGTTTGCGCTCTAAAAAAAAACCTTTGGTGTCGGAAGCAGGGTGGGAGCAGGAAGCCTGATGTTTAAACTTTAAACGGCCACTGACACTTTTCTGGGAGCGATGGAGCTGCTGGGCAAACTGGTGAGCTAATTCAAGACAGCACGTCTCCTTTCTGATAGCTTTTGTAGTTTTGCAAGGTGAAGCTATGTAAATATTCAACCACCTTGTGTCAAGTTAAGGATAAGGCAGGGGAGTGGGATTAGGTAGAATGCCCTTTCAGTGAGCCAGTGCAGACTCGATGGGCCAAATGGCCTCCTTCTGCACTGTAAAGATTCTGTGATTCTGTAAGAAAGAATGTTCTGTGATTCTTAAGAGCTGCTGTTAAGTTCAAATTTAATGCTGTTTTCAGTCCTTTTAACCTTTTTAACCTGTGGTTTCAGCCCACTCAATAAATAAAGTCATTTTCAATATAAAACATGGTTTTATAACAGTCCTATCAACAATCGCTTGTTGCATGCACCCGTCATCTTATTACGGGCTGTGGGCTGACAGACGAGTTGTACTGCAGCCATGGCAACCAAAGGCAATTATCAATTCTTACATCCTTTATAAAGGAGCAGCCAGCCTAAGAGAGAGAGAGAGAGAGAGAGATCTGTAACAGGTGGGTGACTCCCAATCCTATATCTTTTCAGCCTTTGTGGGGAAGAAATTCTTCAAACCCTGAAGAGAATGGCTGAAGGTGGTGCTGGACCAGCAGTGTAGGTGCCAGATATGTTCATTTTGATAATCTGCTTCTTTTACTTCCTGTCATGTTAAGCCCCACATTGCTCATTGGCCAAGTCTCCAGAGGATGTTTCTACTGATATAGTTGCATCAGAACTAGTTCAGAGGAGGTTTACTTGATTCATTCCTGGGATGAGTGGTTTTTCTTAGCTAAAAAGGTTGAACAGATCGAACCTCTACTGATTAGAGTCTAGAAAAATAAGAGGTGATCCTATTGAAACATTTAAAAAATCTGAGGGGATTTGGCAGGGTAGCTACCAAAAGGAAATTTTCACTTGTGAGGGAGACTAGAACCAGGGGACGCAGTTGAAGAATAAGAGGTCTACCATTTAATATAGAGATGAGGAGAAATGTTTTCTCTCAGAAGTTCATTAGTCTGTCAAATACTCTTCCCCAGAAAGCATAGTGGAGGCTGGGTCATTGAATTTATTCAAGGCAGAGTTAGACAGATTTCTTTGCCGATAAATGAGTCAAGTGTTATGGGGGGAAAAAGATGCCAAATTGGAGTTGAAACCACAACCAGGTCAGCCATGATAGAAACATAGAAACTAGGAGCAGAAGTGGACCAATCAGCCCTTCGAGCCTGCTCCGCCATTCATTATGATCATGGCTGATCATCCAACTCAATAGCCTGCTCCTGCTTTCTCCCCATTTCCTTTGATCCCTTTCACCCAAAAGCTATATCTAACTCCTTCTTGAAAACGTATAATGTTTTGGCCGCAACTACTTTCTGTGGTAATGAATTCCACAGGCTCACCACTCTCTGGGTGAAGAAATTTCTCCTCGTCTCAGTCCTAAATGGTCTACCCCATATTCTCAGATTGTGACCCCTGGTTCTGGACTCCCCCACCATCAGGAACATCCTTCCTGCATCGACCCTGTCTAGTCCTGTTAGAATTTTATAGGTTTCTATGAGATCCCCCATCATTCTTCTGAGCTCCAGCAATTATAATCCTAACCGACTCAATCTCTCCTCATGTCAGTCCCGCCATCCCAGGAATCAGTCGGGTAAACGTTCGATGCACACCATCTATAGCAAGAACATCCTTCCTCAGATAAGGAGACCAAAACTGCACACAATATTCCAGGTGTGGTCTCACCAAGGCCCTGTACAATTGCAGCAAGACATCCCTGTTCCTGTATCCGAATCCTCTGGCTATGAAGGCCAACATACCATTTGCCTTCTTTACCGCCTGCTGCATCTGCATGCTTACCTTCAGCGACTGGTATACAAGGACACCCAGGTCTCGTTGCACATTCCCCTCACTCAATTTATAGCCATTCAGCTAATAATCGGTCTTCCTGTTTTTGCTACCAAAATGGATAACCTCACATTTATCCACATTATACTGCATCTGCCATGCATTTGCCCACTCACTCAGCTTGTCCAAATCACACTGAAGCATCTCTGCATCCTCCTCACAGCTCACCCTCCCACCCAGCTTTGTGTCATCTGCTGATCTTATTGAATGGTGGAGCAGGCTGGAAGGGTTGAATGGCCTACTCCTGCTCCTAAGTCCTATGTTCCTATGACGGTTATGTGTAAATACCCATTTGAATATTTATTTCTCTTATTCTCCTTTAGGTGATAGAGGAGGATGACAATTGGAAAATAGCAACTGCAATATAACTAGATTCAATAGATAAAATAGATAAGGATATTTGACTGGGAAAGGGTAAGGCCAGTGAGCTAAGAACTAATAGGGCCCAAATTAACTGGAAAGAAAAGTTAGCAAACAATTTGAAAGAAAGGAAGACTCGCATTGACATAGCGCAGGCTTGTCCAACGTACAGCCCATGGGGCAGGTGTAGCCCGCAAAGCCCCCCAATGTGGGCCCACCCCAGAGAAAGTTTTCAAAATGCCGGAAGATTATGAAAGAAACTGCTCCTCTGATCACAGGCCCATCCTTCCATCTCTGACACTTCCCTTCCCTTCCTTGACCTCTCTGTCTCAATTTCTGGTGATAGACTGTCCACCAATATTCATTACAAGCCTACCGACTCCCACAGCTACCTCGACTACAGCTCCTCACACCCCGCTTCCTGTAAGGACTCCATCCCATTCTCTCAGTTCCTTCGCCTCCGTCGCATCTGTTCTGATGATGCCACTTTCAAAAACAGTTCCTCTGACATGTCCTCCTTCCTCCTTAACTGAGGTTTTCCACCCACAGTGGTTGACAGGGCCCTCAACCGTGTCCGGCCCATCTCCCACGCTTCCGCCCTCACACCTTCCTCTCCCTCCCAGAGCCATGATATGGTCCCCCTTGTCCTCACTTATCACCTCACCAGCCACCGCATTCAGAGGATCATCCTCCGCCATTTCCGCCAACTCCAGCATGATGCCACCACCAAACACATCTTCCCTTCAGCACCCCCAGTGGCATTCCACAGGGATCATTCTCTCCGAGACACCCTGGTCCACTCCTCCATCACCCCCCAATACCTCAACCCCCTCCCAGGCACCTTCCCATGCAACCGCAGAAGGTGCAACACCTGCCTCTTTACTTCCCCTCTCCTCACCATCCAAGGGCCCAAACACTCCTTTCAAGTGAAGCAGCATTTCACTAGCACTTCCCTCAATTTAGTCTGCTGCATTCGTTGCTCCCAATGCGGTTTCCTCTACATTGGAGAGACCAAACGCAGACTGGGTGGCCGCTTTGTGGAACACCTTTGGTCTGTCCGCAAGCATTACCCAGACCTCCCTGTCGCTTGCCACTTCAACACTCCACCCTGCTCTCATGCCCACATGTCCGTCCTTGGCCTGCTGCAATGTTCCAGTGAAGCTCAATGCAAACTGGAGGAACAGCACCTCATCTTCCGACTAGGCACTTTACAATATTGAGTTCAACTACTATAGATCATGAACTCTCTCCTCCATTCCCAACCCCTTTCCGATCCCCCTTTTTTCCAATAATTTAAATAGATTTTTCTTTTCCCACCTATTTCCATTATTTTTAAATGTATTTCAATCCATTGTTTTATCTCTACCTTTTAGCCTATTTCGATCCCTTCCCCCCACCCCAGCCCCACTAGGGCTATCTGTACCTTGCTCGTCCTGCTTTCTACCCTTAATTAGCACATTCCTTAGATAATATCACCACCTTCAACACCTCTTTGTCCTTTTGTCTGTGACATCTTTTGGTTATCTCCACCTATCACTGGTCCTCTATCCAGCTCTACTTGTCCCACCGCCCACACCCCCCACCTTAAACCAGCTTATATTTCAACACTTTTCTATTTTTCCTTAGTTCTGTTGAAGAGTCATACGGACTCGAAACGTTAACTGTGTTCCTCTCCGCAGATGCTGTCAGATCTGCTGAGTTTTTCCAGGTATTTTTATTTTTATTTTTGTTTCCCTGCCTTCCCACGTTGGCTGCTGACTCAGTAAATGTGAGAGAAAGAAATCTGTGACAGGAGGAGGAGCAGCAAAGGTGGGAGTGAGTGAGCTCCGGAAAAGGGGTATTGGCAGGGGGAGGGCAGAGAGAGAGAGAGAGAGGCTGGTCATGCCATGTCAGCTCAACGAGGAGTCTGCAATACCGGGCCTGGTGGGCTAGGAGGCTGCCTGCTGGGCTGGGCTGGGCTGGGCTGGGCCGGGCCGGGCCGGGCTGGGTTGGGCCGGGCTGGGCTGGGCTGGGCCGGGCTGGGCTGTGCTGGGCTGGGCCGGGCTGGGCCGGGCCGGGCTGGGCTGGGCTGGGCTGGGCTGGGGCTGGGCTGGGCTGGGCCGGGCTGGGCTGGGCTGGGCCGGGCTGGGCTGTGCTGGGCTGGGCCGGGTGTGGGGGGGAGGCTGGGCTGGGCTGGGCTGGGCTGGGCTGGGTGTGGGGGGGAGGCTGGGCTGGGCTGGGCCGCGCTGGGCTGGGCTGGGCTGGGCTGGGCTGGGTGTGGGGGGGAGGCTGGGCTGGGCTGGGCTGGGCTGGGCTGGGTGTGGGGGGGAGGCTGGGCTGGGCCGGGTTGGGCCGCGCTGGGCTGGGCTGGGCCGGGCTGGGCTGGGCCGGGCTGGGCTGGGCTGGGCCGGGCTGGGCTGGGTGTGGGGAGGAGGCTGGGCTGGGCTGGGCTGGGCCGGGCTGGGCTGGGCTGGGCTGGGCCGGGCTGGGCTGGGCTGGGTGTGGGGAGGAGGCTGGGCTGGGCTGGGTGTGGGGGGGAGGCTGGGCTGGGCTGGGCTGGGCTGGGCTGGGTGTGGGGGGGAGGCTGGGCTGGGCCGGGTTGGGCCGCGCTGGGCTGGGCCGGGCTGGGCCGGGCTGGGCTGGGCCGGGCTGGGCCGGGCTGGGCTGGGCTGGGCTGGGCTGGGTGTGGGGGGGAGGCCGGGCTGGGCTGGGCTGGGCTGTGCTGGGCTGGGTGTGGGGGGGAGGCCGGGCTGGGCTGGGCTGGGCTGGGCTGGGTGTGGGGGGGAGGCCGGGCTGGGCTGGGCTGGGCCGGGCTGGGCTGGGTGTGGGGAGGAGGCTGGGCTGGGCTGGGCTGGGCCGGGCTGGGCTGGGCTGGGCTGGGCCGGGCTGGGCTGGGCTGGGCTGGGCTGGGCTGGGCTGGGCTGGGTGTGGGGGGGAGGCCGGGCTGGGCTGGGCTGGGCTGGGCCGGGCTGGGCCGGGCTGGGCTGGGCTGGGCTGGGCTGGGCTGGGCTGGGTGTGGGGGGGAGGCCGGGCTGGGCTGGGCTGGGCTGGGCTGGGTGTGGGGGGGAGGCCGGGCTGGGCTGGGCTGGGCTGGGCTGGGCTGGGCTGGGCTGGGCTGGGCTGGGTGTGGGGGGGAGGCTGGGCTGGGCTGGGCTGGGCTGGGCTGGGCTGGGCTGGGCTGGGCTGGGCTGGGTGTGGGGGGGAGGCCGGGCTGCCAGTGGGAAGGGGCTGGATGCGATGGTGCAGGGGCAGGGGTGGGGTGGGGTGGGCTGGGCTGGGCTGGGCTGGGCTGGGCCGGGCTGGGCTGGGCTGGGCTGGGCTGGGCTGGGCTGGGCTGGGCTGGGTGTGGGGGGGAGGCCGGGCTGCCAGTGGGAAGGGGCTGGATGCGATGGTGCAGGGGCAGGGGTGGGGTGGGGTGGGGTGGGCTGGGCTGGGCTGGGCTGGGCTGGGCTGGGCTGGGCTGGGCTGGGCTGGGTGTGGGGGGGAGGCCGGGCTGCCAGTGGGAAGGGGCTGGATGCGATGGTGCAGGGGCAGGGGTGGGGTGGGGTGGGGTGGGGTGGTGAGAGTGCGGAGACTCAGTCTCCTGGGGCTGTGGGAGAGAGAGAGAGTGTGAGTGAGTGTCAGGAAGATATTGGGGAGAATTTTCTCCCTGTCGTGCGGGCCATCAGGAGCAGGCGTGGGTCTGATTGCCGCCTACGATTGGCTTACGGCCCACCCAGCGTGATTCCCAGCTCCCAAGAACAGCGGGAGGGGGTGGGCGGAGGCGGGACCAATGGTGACCCTGCGGCCTGTTTAAGGAGCGCACAGGCAGACTTCCAAAGGCTGGGAATCGTGGCCAGTGGAAGGCCTCCCCAGAGCGCTGCTGGTGAGCAGCCCAGACGGGAGGGTAGGTCAGGGGGTCCAATGTGCCCCTCGTTTCTCAGACGATTGCCTTGCTGCCCTCCTCGAGGAGGTGGCTGCACAGCAGGAGGTCCTCGTGCCCCAAGACGGGAGGAGGAAGCCCCCCCCCCAACATGACCAAACCTGCCTGGGAGGAGGTGGTGGAGGTGGTGAGCTCCCACGATGTGATGTGGTGCACCTGGATTCAGTGCTGCAAGCGTTTCAATGGCCTCTTGCGCTCAGGAAAGTTAAGTACCGTGTTGGCATTGGTCACTTAACCCAGCAGTTAGATCGTCGGCTAGAGTCCTGGGGCACAGCGGTGAGGGCACTTCACACTCGCTTGAGGTGCAGGTGGAGACGGAGAGTGCCCATGTCGCTGGCAGTCGGAGGACTGCAGGGGACCAGGTAAATGCTCAGTCGGTGGCTGATGATGAGCCTCTGGAATCGTCCCTGAGGCAGCAGATGCTGGAAGTTCAGCAGGGTGTGTGGGAGGATCTGGCGGAGATACATGAGGCAACTCGTGTCATGGTCTCCGTGATGAAGGAGTCCATGTGGAGCATGAGCAATGCAATGACCCTCATGGTTGAGCACCATGCTTCCTCCACAGAGCTCGGTGCCCATCCGTCCACGGTGAACAGGGAGGTCCAGAGTGACCTCATGTCGGCACAGCAGCTGCCTGTCGTCTCTGTGGGCTCCTCTCAGGGCACTCCAGATGAGGATAGCAGCTCCTCCGCCCCTCTCCCAGTGACCGTGGCATCTGGTGAGACTGCGACGACTGGGGAGCTGCCAGCTGTGGACCTGGTAGCTTCCTCCCGGGTGGGGCCAGCACAGGGTCCATGGGCCAGAGGACGTCCGCCAAGGTCACCGAGGCCAACAGGCCAGCAGAGTGAGCAGCTGTTTCCAATGCCAGTGCCAGTGAGGGGGGACCACCTAGACGTAGTACTGGGAAATGTAAGCTTAAGACACCTTAGGCACAATGCGGGCTTATCACTGGCAGCATCGGCGGAGAAGAAAAGAGTTGACGTTTCGAGTCCTCATGACCCTTCGACAGAACTGTTCTGTCGAAGGGTCATGAGGACTCGAAACGTCAACTCTTTTCTTCTCCGCCGATGCTGCCTGACCTGCTGAGTTTTTCCAGGTAATTCTGTTTTTGTTTTGGATTTCCAGCATCCGCAGTTTTTTTGTTTTTATCGCGGGCTTATCACTGGTGGTTTTATGTTGCCCCGCTATTAGTTGTTTATAGTTTGGTGTGCAGCTCAACATCTTTGAATTAAGATCTGAATTAGATTTGAATCACCATCTGCTGAGTTTTTCCAGGTATTTTTATTTTTGTTTTGGATTTCCAGCATCCGCAGTTTTTTGCCTTTATCTTTGAATTAAGTCTCTTTTCTGTTTTATTTGTTACATTCATTAAATGCTTCATTTGTGAACACGGCTCAGGGTGGTTCCTTACTTCTGCAGGTGGACGGGAACCCAGGATGTTCTGGCTTGTTTGTCATTGAGCTTTACTGATAAGGCACATAGTTAATGTTCCTAACCAGGCAGATGTTGCTCTCAGGTATCGAGTGTGGAGCCTGCAGCCCTGGCATGTGTTGAATATCCATATGTGGTGGGATAGCTGAAAGGTCATTGGATCAATGCCCCCCGGGAGTCCCTGCCTCCCTGGAGGTTGCCCGAATCGCCATCTACCCCCTCAGTGTTCTCCTGAGCGTGCTCATACTCGGACTCACTACTGGACTCATCGTCTGCAGCCAGAGCATCTGAGTCTACGTCTTCTTCCTCCACTGCGTCCGTCCCCCCTTTCCAGTGCCAGATTGTGGAGAGTGCAGCATGCAACCACTATCACCGAGACACTATCTAGGGGGTACTGGAGTGCGCCCCCTGAACAGTCCATGCAGCTTGAGAAGGCTGATGGTTTTCTCCACCACAGCCCTTGTGGAGCTGTGGCTCCTATTGTACCGCTGCTCAGCTTCTGTTCTTGGAAGGTGGAGAGGCCTCATGAGCCACCTTCTAAGGGGATAGCCCTTGTCACCCAGCAGCCATCCATCCAGCCGGGCTGGAGCACTGAAGAGCCCCGGCACCTGGGAGTGTCTGAGGATGTAGGTGTCGTGGGAGCTGCCTGGATACCTTGCACAGACTTGTAGAATCAGCATCCTGTGATCACACACTATCTGCACGTTCATGGTGTGGAAGCCCTTCCTGTTGATGAAGGCACCGGGCTCACCTGCTGGCGCCTTGATGGCCACATGTGTACAGTCTATAGCACCCTGGACATGGGGGAAGCCAGCAATGGCCGCGAAGCCTCTGGCTCGCTGTGTCTGGCAGGCCTCATCCAAGTGGTAGTGACTGAAAGTCAGTACCCGCCTTAACAGAGCATATGTGACCTGCTTGACTCAAGTGTGGACAGCTGATTGGGAGACTCTGCAAAGATCACCCACCGAGCCCTGGAAAGAGCCGGAGACATAGAGGTTGAGAGCAGCCTTGACCTTCGGAGCCACTGGCATGGGGCGTTTACCCACACAGTTAGCGGAGATCTCAGAACCAATCATCTGACAGATGGAGGTCATTTTCTCCCTTGAGAGGCGGAGCATCCTTCAGCACTGCACCTCAGACATATTGAGGTAGCTGCACCACCGCCTGTAAACCCTGGCAGCACGATAGTGGCATCTTCTGCTACCCCTTCTGCCTTGCACTCCCTCTTGGCCCTGCACCCCTTGTGCCTGCACTCGCCCTCCCAAAGGTGGCTCCCCTGGAGGCTGAATATGGACTCCTGGCCTTCTCCCTCTTCTGGCCCTCCCTTCCTCCTCAGAGGAGGTGCCTCCAGTGGAGAGCACAATCCCCATTACCAGGGTAAGGGAAGGCTTTCTGAAACTAGCAAGGCCCCCAAGAGTGATGCTTACTCCAGAGTCCTGACCTGAAGCCTATTATTCCTGTAAAAGCAGTAGTGAAGAGTTTGAAGTTGTCCTGTTCACGCTGAAGAGAAAATTCTGGCCATAACAATGTTATTGGAATTTATTGTAAAATAGTGGTATGTGTGTGTGTGACTTAATTGGATTAAAAGCAGCTGGTCTGAAGGCTTTGATGTAAACATGGTAAACATGGGGGAAGTTTAGAATGCAAGGTGTAAAAGGATATTTGCATTTCTAAATAAACCAGGCTACATTGTTTTCAAAGGAGGGGTGAAATGTGTCACCTAGCCAGGTGAAGTTTAGAAAGAGTGTGTTTATTATACCCCATAATTATAGGTAAAACTTAGTACTATGAGAGATTTTTATTATCAGAAAGGTAAAGTCCAAAGACATAGTGAAACAATGGGAATTTGCATTCAAAGGGTAAAATATGCATAAAGGAGCGAAGGCTTGGCATTTTTAAGATCTAACAAGTGTGAAAAGCCTTCAGATTCTATGCCTCAAGCTGCTGTTTTCAAAGAACTGAAGTTGAGAAAACTCACTTTGAATTTGACTGGTTCAGGGTATTGTGTGTCACCTTGCCTGAGGCTTTTAAAATACACCCGTCTTACTGTTGCCTTCACAAAAGTGTAACTGGGAATTAGATTGATTAGGGGATTTAGAAGTTATTATAGTAATAATTTATAGACATATGTGGGTGCTTAAAATTATTTTTTCTTATTAATAAATGTTTAATCTAGTTTTGTAAAGGCCTATAAGACTTGATGATTTTATTACTACTGATTTCAAGGTATGCAACTCGAAATTTATACAAATTGCAAAACAAGTTGTGGCAGTTGTTTCAACTTTCTCTTTGGGATTTGAATAACTCAGCATTTACCATTGACTGTGTCATAACAGTGAGAGTGGGAGAGAGAGTGTAGGAGAGAGGGTGAGCTAATGTGGGAGAGAGAGTGAATGAGTGTTGGAGAGTGTAGGAGAGAGGATGAGTGAGTGTGGGAGAGAGAGCGAATGAGTGTGGAAGAGAGAGTATAGGAGAGAGGGTGAGTGAGTGTGGAAGAGAGAGTGAATGAATGCTTTGCTAGTGCTGTTGGGGAGGGTTTAAACTAACCTGGCAGGGGGATGGGATCCTGAGAGCAGGTTCAGCTGGGGGAGATGTGCAGCCAAAATTAGAAGAGAGAGCAAGTGAGTCTGCAAGGCATAGAAACTATAGGCCAGTTAAGGCACAAGGAAGTTTAGCAAGGTTGAAGGGTATTTATTTTCATGCAAGGAGTCTGACAAATACGGCAGATGAGTTGAGGGCACAAATTAACACATGGAAATATGATGTCATTGCTGTTACAGAGACATGGCTGAGAGAGGGGCAGTATTGGCAGCTCAATATTCCAGGATAAAGGGTCTTCAGGCGAGACAGGGAAGGAGATAAAAAAGGAGGGGGTATCGCAATATTAATCAAGGAATCTATTACAGCAGTAAGGAGGGATGACATCTTAGAAGGCTCTTTAAATGAAGCCATATGGGTAGAACTTAAAAACAAAAAAGGAGCACTCACATTGCTGGGAGTGTATTATAGACCCTCAAAAAGTCAGAGAGAAATAGAAGAGCAGCTATGTAGGCAAATTTCAGAGAAGTGTAAAAATAATAGGGCAGTAATAGTGGGGGATTTCAGCTTCCCCAACATTAACTGAGTTAGTCATAGTGTGATAGGTTTAGAGGGAGCGAAATTCTTAAAATGAATCCAGGAGAGCTTTTTAAGCCAGTACGTAGAAGGTCCTACAAGAGAGGAGGTGGTCCTGGTCTTAATTTTAGGGAATAAAGTCGGGCAAGTGGTAGAGGCATCAGTGGGGGAGCATTTTGCAGATAGTGATCATAACTCTATTAGATTCAAGGTTGTTATGGAAAAGGACAAGGATGGGCCAGAAATCAGAGTTCTAAATTGGGAGAAGGCCAATTTTAATAAGATCAGATATGATTTGGCCAGAGTGGACTGGGAGCAGCTACTTTTAGGCAAATCTGTGTCAGAGCAGTGGGACTTATTCAAGAAAGAAATAAGGAGAGTACAGGGCCAACATATTCAGGTAAAGTCAAAGGGTGGAGCCAACAAATCCAGGGAACTCTGGATGTCGGGGGATATACAGGATTGGATAAAGAGAAAAAGGGAGGCTTATGACAGATACCGAGGGCTCAAAACAGCGGAAACCCGAGAGGAGTATAGAATGTATAGGGGGGATCTTAAAAAGGAAATTAGGAGAGCAAAAAGGGGGCATGATAAAACATTGGCGGGTAAAATAAAGGAAAATCCAAAGTTATTTTACAAGCACATTATGAGTACGAGGATAACTAAGGAAAGAGTAGGGCCCATTAAGGACCATAGTGGTAATTTGTGCATGGAGCCAGAAGACATAGGTAGGGTTCTAAATGAATGCTTTGTGTCCATGTTCAGAAGTGAGAGGGATGTTGTGGGTATGGGAATCAGGCAGAAGAACTGTGATATAATTGAAGAAATTAGCATAAAAAGGGAGGAGGTTCTAAGTGGTCTGGCAGGCTTAAAGGTAGATAAATCTTCAGGGCCAGATGAAATGTATCCCAGGCTGTTGAGTGAGGCAAGGGAGGAGGTAGCAGGGGTGCTTTTCAATATTTCTCTGGCCACAGGAAAGGTGCCAGAGGACTGGAGGGCAGCCAATGTGGTACCGTTACTCAAGAAGGGAGGAAGGGATAAACCAGGGAACTATAAGCCAGACAGTCTAACCTCAGTGGTGGGGAAACTATTGGAAGCAATTCTGAGGGACAGAATTAATCTACACTTGGAGAGGCAGGGATTAATCAAGGACAGTCAGCATGGTTTTGTTAAGGGGAGGTCATGTCTGACCAATTTGATTGAATTTTTCAAAGAGGTGACCAGATGTGTAGATCAGGGCAATGCATTTGATGTAGTCTACTTGGACTTCAGCAAGGCTTTTGATAAGGTCCCGCATGAGAGACTGATAACAAAGGTAAGAGATCATATGGTCCACGGCAATTTGGCAAATTGGATCCAGAATTGGCTGAATGGCAGGAAGCAGAGGGTGATGGTCAACGGTGTTTTTGTGACTGGGTGCCTGTGTCCAGTGGGGCTCCACAGGGATCGGTGTTAGGTCCCTTGCCGTTTGTGGTATATAGAAGCGATTTTGACTTGAATGTAGGAGGGTTGATCAGTAAGTTCGTGGATGACACGAAAATTGGTGGGGTGGTAAATTGTGAGGAGGATAGCTTTAGATTACAGGAGGATATAGACGGGCTGGTCAGATGCACTGATCAGTGGCAAATGGAATTTAATCTGGATAAGTGTGAGGTGATGCACTTGGGCAGGACAAACAAGGCACAGGAATGCATGATGAATGGTAGGACCTTGGTGTACATGTCCACCGGTCCAATAAGGTAGCGGGACAGGTAGATATTGTGGTTAAGAAGGCATATGGGATACTTACCTTTATTAGCCAAGGCATAGAATCTAAGAGCAGGGAGGTTATGCTGGAACTGTATAAAATGCTGGTCAGGCCACAGCTAGAGTATTGCGTGCAGTTCTGGAATCTGCATTATAGGCATGATACGATTGCACTAGAGAGAGTGCAGAGGAGATTTACCAGGATGCTGCCTGGGCTGGAGAGTTTTAGTTATGAGGAGAGATTGGATAGACTGGGGTTATTTTCCCTGGGGCAGAGGAGATTGAGGGGGGACATGTTTGAAATGTACAAAATTATGGGGGGCATAGATGAGGTAGACAGGAAGGAACTTTTCCCCTTGGTGGAGGTATCAATAACCAGGGGACATAGATTTAAGGTAAGTTGTGAAGTTTCTTGCTGGGGATGATGTCAATCTCCTCACAGAGCCTTTTGTTGGTGTGGAAGTCATTGCCAAGGCGGGTGTAGTATTTCTCAATGATCACTAGGGCAGCTAGGGAGGTTTAGAGGGGATGTGAGGAAGAATTTTTTCAACCAGAGGGTGGTGGGAATCTGGAACTCACTGCCTGAAAGGGTGGTAGAGACAGAAACCCTCAAAACATTTAAGAAGTATTTGGATGTGCACTTGTGATGCCATGGCATACAAGGCTATGGGCCTAGTGCTGGAAAATGGGGTGAGAATAGTTAGGTACTTGTTTGATTGCCGCAGACTCGATGGGCCGAATGGACTTTTTCTGTGCTGTAGACCTCTATGACTCTGAGTGTGGGAGAGAGAGAGTAAGTGAGTGTGGGAGAGAGAGAGAGTGAGTGAGTGTGGGAGAGAGAGTGAATAGGTGTGGGAGAGAGAGTGAATGAGAGGGTGAGTGAGTGAGTGTGGGAGAGAGGGTGAGTGAGTGAGTGTGGGAGAGTGAGTGAGTATGGGGGAGTGAGTGAGTATGGGGGAGTGGGAGAGAGAATGAGTGAGGGAATGTGTGTGTGTCTGGCTTACTCAGTTTCAGGATCCCCACTCACCCTCATCCCCACACACCCACACACAATCACACCCACTCACAGTGGGTGGGGGGGTGAGTGAGTGAGCATCAAGAGATTGTGAGTGAACGAGACAAACAGACTTTGTCCCTCTCACACTCTAATGGTGATATTTATTAATGACTCTTTTTAATTATCAGTTTATTGCTTTGATGTTGCTTTATCAGCTAGTTGTTTCCCTTCTTCATACCTCAACTTTATTTTGAAATTCATGTTTAATGTTGTGCAATTACTTATCTTTCCATAATTTGCCCTTTGGCCCCTTTATTGAGAGAAAAATGGAAATGTGGCCTCCCAAGTGTAAAGGTTGAACAGACCTGACATAGCACCCTTCATGACCTCAAGCTGTTCTAGGTATTTTACAACCAAAGAAGTCCTTTTGAAGTATAGTCATTACATCATGTAGTCTGACAGCTTAGCAGTAAATTTCAAATAGAATAGATAATACAAAATGGAAAAATTCCTCCAAGGTGAAAATGGGTTTGCAAAAAAAAAAGAGTTCCATGGACAAATAGAGAAGGCCGAAATGTAAAAGCAACATGTGACAAAATGAGAGCTGTTAATAATTCATCAGGATTATAGAAAGCATTGTGGCCAAGTGGAAGGAGATTACCAGAGCTAAAAAGAAACCTCAAAAAAGTCTAGTAGGTAATATAAAAAGAAATACTAAGAGGTTTTAAATCAGATTAAAAGATAAAGGAATCATTAAATAAAGGCAGGGACCCCTGTAGGATGCAAAGGCATTAGGTAAGTATTTTGCATTAGTTCTCAAAAATGATGGTGGAAGTGAAGTAGTTAGAGGTTATTGAACAGGTATTAGAGAGAACTATAGCAAAGGAATTTTGAAAAACATCAAGAGAAAAGTATAACCTGTATCCATGTAGCACCTTTCATGGCCTCAGATATCTCAAAATGCTTTGCAGCCAATGAAATACCTTTGAAGTGTAATTGCTGTCGTACGGTAGAAAACATAGCAGCCAATTTTTACACAGCAAGGCCCTAGAAACAGCAGTGATATTGGCTGAAGGATACATATTGGCTAGGACACTGAGGAGAGCTCCCCTGCTCTTCTTCATAAATATCGGGGTCATTTGCATCCACCTGAGAAGGCAAACAGAACCTTGATTTAATGCCTCATCTGAAAAATAGCATCTGCAACAGTGCTGCACTCCCCCAGTACTGCACCGGAGTAACAGACTGAATTATATGTTCACCTCTCTGGAGGGGACTTGAACATTCTGACTCAGAGGCTAGAGCTACAGTTGAAAACTGGAAGTTAAGGGGGCTACTACATGCCTGATGGCATGTGTCCTAGGTTATTGACATAAGACAGATGGTGGCGTGGCTTCTGACTTTAATTTTTTTAGTTTTCCTTAAATGTTCAAGTTGTACTGGAGGACTGGAAACTAGTCAATGTATCAACCTGGGCACAATGAGCGAATAAACATCAACACATCTCAAATCAAGTCTGGATGATGATTATTCCTGATAGGATTGCAAATTAATGGTGGTAAGATCCCTTATTCCCACCCATCCAGGAAAACCCTGGGGAACAAGAGCAAACACAATGTTCTAACTGTCCTCTCCAACATTTATGTTATCATCATCATCAGTCCCTCAAAACGTGGATGACGATGTTGGCCAGGCTTCATGATTTGTATGTCCTCAGTTGGAAGGCCAATCCTGGAGCCAGAGGGAGAATAAGAGTTGCCCCAAGGAAGAAGGGGTTCTGTAGCCAGAGTTGTGCTCTCTCTCCTGCCACTTTTGTCACTTCTCTGCAGCACAGTTTCCATCCGATTGTGTTGCTGCTTGTTGGATGAGGCATTACTACATGGTACAGCTTGCAGCATGATCCAATGTCAATTTGTCCCCTTTTCAATGAGACCTTCAGACTGTCCTTAAAACATTTTCTCTGTCCTCCTTGACATTGGGTGCCATCTTAACTTGTGAAAAGTGGGTCTGCTTCGGAAGCCGATTATTTGACATGTGGATGCAGTGTCCAGACCAGTGGAGCTGACTTCACATGATCATGATTGCGATGCAGGAGGAGTTTGCTTCAGTGAGGTTGCCGGAGTTTGTTCGCCTGTCTTCCCACTTGACCTTGAGTATCCTGCGGGAGACACTGCTGATGGAAATTCTACAGTGCCTGGGGTTGCCTTTGGTAGATGATCCAAGTCTCACTGTTATATAGAAAGGTGGTGACAAGAACAGTGTTGTACTAAAAGCTTTGTGCTTGTAAGGAGGTCTCTGTTATTGAAGACCTCATTAGCAAATTTTTGGAAAGCTGCACTGGAACAGCTAACTCTGAGTTGGGTCTCCACATTGATAGTGTGAAAGGTAGATGCCATGATAGGAGAAGTGTTCAACAACATCTAAAGTCTCCCCATCAATAACAATGGCTGGAGATGTAAGTGCTTTGTGGAAGCTGGTCATGAATGAGTTCCATGGCCAAGCTGAGATAACTAGTGAAGAGAGTTGGCACAATCAAACAGCCTTGTATACGTCCATCTGGATACAAAAGGACCCAGTCTCCAATTCATTGTAAAGGATGGTTGCTGTCATACTGCCATGCAAGAGTCACAAGATAGTAACACATTTTGCTGGACATCTAAGTCTCTGGAGGACTTTCTAAAAGGTTGATGGAGTCAAAGCCCTTTGACAGATCGATAAAGGCTGTGTAGAGCTCTTTGAATTATAACAATATATCTGTGCCCTTCTTCAAGCACAGTGTGACTAAAATTTACAATGACATTTGGAGAGTACAGACTATTTTTCAAATCATGAAAAAAATACGCAGGGTACATTTTTGGAGACTAATAATAGGGCATGCAAGCAACAGATAGCTAGCTTGAAAAGACCACGTGTAATTATGTACAATTTCCTGTTCACTGAAATAAATTGCTCTAAATTAGGAGATTTACCAAAACAATGCAATTTTTATAATATTCCATAAGCTGCTTGTGCTCTCCTGAATCACTGCAAACTATCCACTTTGGTGTCATCAGTAACTTTCAGTATTGTGTTCTCTCTGCTCAAATTCAAATCTTGTACATATAATTGGAACCAAAGTTAGTCCCAGCACTGAGCCCCAACATACATCACTTTCAATCCTTTTCCAATATGAGTAACATCCATTTGGTATCCTTTCCAGCAATGATGTTAAGTCCATGCTGTTACATTCCCTAATACACTGTAATCTGATTTTAAATTTGCAGCAAGCCTGCTATGTAAAATCTTCCTGAATGCCTCCTGAAAATCCAAAAAATACATTTACTGCATTTATCTGCACTGCAATCGCATTTGTTAAACATGACCCAACTTCAATAAACTCATCTTGGCTGTCTTTGATTATTCCATGCATCTCTAAAGTGCAAACTAACTTGATATTGTTTTATGGATTCTAAGATTTTGACCACAGTTGACATTAGGCCAACTAATCTGTAGTTATCCAGTTTGCCTAGTTCTGTAATCTGGCAAAATCTGCTGCATTTGGTCTTACTTCTGCATAAATTTACTTCTTAATAAATTGGATTTGCCGTTTGGAACCTGAAATATAAACTCTGTTAGTGTTATTTGCTGATTAGTCAGCAGTTTATAATGGTAAGCTATATTGATTTTGGTATGTATCTTGTCAGTAAGTGTTCTTTCTGGCCCAGATTACTTCATGCACAACGTCACATTTCAGTTCATAAGGCTTACCTGGCCAAATATACCCTTGTGTTGGGCTTAAAAGAAAGTATTCGGAATGCACCAAAACATAGCAATCTGTTCTCATCAATATGACCTGCCCAATACGATAACTTTCTGAGCGACACAGAGGCTAGGATTTTACCAGTCCCTTGGAGACAGGCTGGAGGGAATGGAAGGGCTGGTAAAATGATGGCGGAAGGCATCAAGTGAGAAGCCTAATGACTTCCCATGCACCCCCATAGAATATGTTAAGAAGCAGAAATGGCAGCAACCTGGTCACCTGCTGACCAGAAGTGGGTGAGCAATTCATATAATTACCTGGTTTATTCATGGCCAATTTACAGCTCCAACAGCATTTTAACAGCATCAGAGCAACCATCCACTACAAGGGGAGAGCGCCAGTAATATCAAGAAGCCTCCCAACTGCTTCCCAGATCTTGGAGGATCCCTCCATCCCACAGGCTCCATGGCCCACAGAGAGCCTCCCAGCAGTTTCCTGGGAGGGGGAGGGGAAGGAGGGATACTTCCTTCCAGAAGCTCCTTGGCCTAAGGAGGACGCCCCAGCAGCACAGCTGCACCTGTGACTCCAACACCATCTGGACTGTGCACCCCTCCTATCACCACAGCCTGCTTGCCTAGCCCCAGCATATTAAAACACTTCATACCCCGCTTTGAGACCGGCTCAACATGGAGACACCCTCGCAGCCCCCCGCAGTGGTCACCTCTATTAGTGGCACTGCTGGGTCTCCAGAGCTTCTGGGCCTCTGATCGGCTCACCACTTCAGAGAGGCAGGCCACCATACTTAAATTGACAACTGTCCCGGTGCTGGGCAATTAAGAGGCTGCCACCAGTAAAATGCCCTCCTGATCCCGTGGTATGCCACATGCTCAGGACCCACATTAAGTCCCGGTGATAGGGCCAAGCTGCGCTGGTAAAAATCCAGCCCCTGTGTTAGTATTATATTGTTTGCCCTTTGCTTGAAGATTCTTATCCAATTCCTATCTCGAGTAAAGGACTGCCTTTCTGTCTGATGAGCGATGAGCACTGCTCTTCTAGCTGTGTAATTTTCTAACATACGAAGCAAATAATATTTCCTCTTTTTAATCATTCTTCAGACACTCATACAAAATGAACCTGTGAGCTGCTGGTGATACACAACTGATTTCAGACTGCTGTTAAAGAGTTAAATAGTATAGGAGATTTCTTGCTTCAGCATTTACCAACAATTTGCACTTCAGCAAATGGGATGGATTGAAAATCACAGGCTGTGGTGGCCTTGGTAAGATTAACATACTATTTCCCATTGCATCGGGCTGCAGGACCACAATCGGCAGATTGATCCTGTTTCTCCACAGTGAGCCACTGTGTCTTCCCAGATAAAAATAGCCACTGCAGTGTAATTTGTTGTACGTGTTGGTTTGAGGTGTCTCTGAGAGATATAGCAGCTGCCATGCAAAAGAAAGTTCCTCAACCCTTCTCCCATGCAGGTCACCTCATAAAGATGGAGCTATCTATTACACAGATTTTTTTTATTCATTTAAGAGATGTGGGCATCGCTGGCTGGGCCACCCTTTATTGCCCATCCCTGATTGCCCTTGAGAAGGTGTAGGTGAGCTGCATTTTTGAATAGTTTTACTCTCCAGAACAAAGAGCAAAATAGGCAATAGTTAAAACATTCTCATCAAACTGCATACAGGAGATGGAAGAAACCATGGTACATAGGTACAGAAAAAACAGTTTCTTGTCTGGATCCCATTCAGAATGGCTAAGATACATGGAGACAAATAAAGCAAAAAGCAACACACATCAGGATGTAGTAATTAGGCCAGGCCAAGCTGTAGGAGCACGCAGCCCTATGGTTAATGGCACCTCCTTTGTAGGTGCCGCTGTCCTGCAAATGGTACAACTTTCGCAGCAAGAACTGGTTTCCACACATCCAGTCCTCATGTTCCATCTGGTTCGGGCTGCCTCTGGTTAGATGTATTGCTGGAGGTTCTCCACATGAGCTCCTAGCTCCTGGTGACCTGGAGCTGAGGCCTTTCCCTAGCATACCTCTCCACTCGCACATATCCATTGTTGAATGCCCACATGAGAGCCATTTTGCTGTGGCTAAACAATGCCAGTTAACCTTGTGGACTGCAGGAGGTTGTTGACCGTTTTGCATCATTGGACTCAATTTAGCTTGTGGGTCCCACCATTGCTAATCTCCACTGCGATCTCCCTCCAAGCCGTCTTAGTCAGGCAGGAGCGTATCTTGGTGCCACCCCTAGGAAACAGGACCCTCCCTGTTACCCCCACATTGCGCCCCCCACCCCCCCCCATTCCCAGATAGCCTAGAGAAAGAACCTGCAGCGAGGCATCACTAAACCATAGGGCCACTCGTTCTCTGCGCTGAGACAGCATGAATGAATACCACTGGCTTCTCAGTGCTGCAGCCTTAGAGCAGCTCATAATGCAAGAGAAAGGAGATATTAAGGGTGGCATGGTGCCCTTCCTCACAATTATAATGCAGATGGAGGACAAGGCGGCGGAGAAGGGGTGGCAGCAGTTCGAGATCAAAATCTGTGCCTGGGACAGCCAAACCGATGCTGCTGGCTTGCAGGGAGCAGAGGCCTGTCTGGATGTTGTTTAGCTATGGTGCCCAGACCTTAAAACACCGTGAGGTGACGGTGAAGTTGGCGAATTCCTGGCCACCTCAGTCGCACTCTTGGCCGAGCCCCTCGACCATGAATAGGCAATTACTTGACAGCTGCGGGATTGCCAGAACACAAGAAATAGGAGCAGGAGTAGACCTCATGGCCCATCGAGCCTGCTCCACTGTTCAATATGATCATGGCTGATCTTGGGCTTCAACCCCGCTTCCCCGCCTACTCCCCATGTCCCTTGATTCTCTGAGTGACCAAAAATCTGTCTATCCCAGCCTTAAATGTATTCAATAATGGAGAATCCACAACCCTCTGTGGTAGGGAATTGCAAAAATTCAGAACCCCTTCAATGAAGTAAGTTCTCCTCATCTCAGTCCCAAATGATCAGCCTCTTATCCAGACTCTACCACTGCTGTGTTTTAGCTTCCCCGAACAGCGAAAGTGCCAACCCATCAACACTTTCAGAAATGTGTTTGTTTCAATGAGATCACCTCACATTCTTCTAAACTCCTGGGAATGTACAGCCCATTTATTCAGTCAGGTCAAAACCCTGGAGACACCTTCCTACCAGCACTGTGAGTGTACTTGTACCATATGAACTCACCGCCCCCTTCTCCAGGGTGATTAGGGATGGAAAATAAGTGCTGCCCTAGCCAGAAATGCCCACATCCTTTGAAAGAATAGAAAATGAAGCCTCTCCCATAGGACAACCCTATCATCCCAGGGACCGGATGTGGCCAGCCACCTCACCTCCAAGCAGAAGTCCCACTCACTTCCGGTCCTGCTGCTGGGCCTCAATAGAATTTCACCCATGGAGTCATTATGGCATGGAAAGAGGTCATTGGGCCCATCAAATCTATGCCGGCTCTCTGTAGAGCAATCCAGTCAGTCCTGTTATCCTGCTTTATCCCCATAGATCTACGGGTTTATTTCCCTCAGGTGTCCATCAATTTCCTTTGAAATCATTGATCATCTCTGCTTTCATCACCCTCTAGTAGGCTGTTAGTTCCACGTCATTACCGCTCACTGTGTAAAAATCTCCCTCCTCACCTCTTGATTCCCAAACCTTTTGGAGCATCTATAAGACACACATCAGAGTCAGAATTTTACATTCGGCGTGTGGGGGTGGGTCTGACACGCTGGAACGTAAAATGACACGCGATGATGTGGGGCATGCGCCCCGATGTCACTGCGCACCATTGCGATATTTCGGTAGGCGGGTGTGCTATGAGGATGGAGGTGCCCCCGCCATTAATTAACGGACCAGTTAAGGCCCTTGAGGCACCAACTACCTGTGATTTTGTGAAGCCCGTGTGATTTTTAGGGCATCACACGTGTGCAATGGGCAGGCAGGTAGGCCACATTTTCAAAAACCTCATCCATGGGTGGGATAAGAGGGGTGAGTGGGCTCACTAATGCGAGTTGTTAGCTTAAACGTTGCCGCTACTTGCTTGTGTGAACAGGACAACTTCATTTTGCTTCAGAGCTGCTTTGACAGAAAGAACAGGCTTCAGTTCGGGGCTCCGGAGCAGTCCAGCCACTTGGGGCCTTCCAGGTAACAGGCAGCCTTCCCTTACCCTGGGAATAGGGATTGTGGTCTCTGCTGGAGGCACCTCCTCTGAGGAGGAAGAGAGGGCCAGAAGGGGAGGAAGGCCAGATGTCCATATTCAGCCTCGAGGGGAGCTACCTGTGGGAGGAGAGGCGCAGGCACAAGGGGCGCAGGGCCAACAGGAAGTCCAAGGTGGAAGGGGCCACAGAAGAAGCCACTATCCTGATGCCAGAGTTTACAGGCGGCAGTGTAGCTACCTCCATATGTCTGAGGTGCAGTGCCGAAGGAGGCTCTGTGACAGTGACCTCGATCTGTCAGATGATTGGGCCTGAGATCAGCTCCAACTGTGTGGGTGGACACCCCATGCCAGTGGCGCTGAAGGTCACAGCTGCCCTCAACCTCTATGCTTCCGGCTCCTTCCAGGGGTCAGTGGGGGATCTGTATGGAGTCTCCCAATCAGCTGTCCACACTTGTGTCAAGCAGGTTACAGACGCTCTGTTCAGACGGGCATTGACCTTCATCCACTTCCGCTGGGACCAGGCCAGTCAGACACAGCGAGCCAGAGGCTTTGCGGCCATTGCTGGCTTCCCCTGTGTCCAGGGTGCTTTAGACTGTACACATGTGGCCATCAAGGCGCCAGCAGGTGAGCCCGGTGCCTTCGTCAACAGGAAGGGCTGCCACTCCATGAACGTGCAGATAGTGTGTGATCACAGGATGCTGATTCTACAAGTCTGTGCAAGGTACCCAGGCAGCTCCCACGACACCTACATCCTCAGACACTCCCAGGTGCCGGGGCTGTTCAGTGCTCCAGCCCGGCTGGATGGATGGCTGCTGGGTGACAAGGGCTATCCCCTCAAAAGGTGGCTTATGACTCCTCTCCACCATCCAAGAACAGAAGCTGAGCAGCGGTACAATAGGAGCCACGCCTCCACAAGGGCCGTAGTGGAGAGAGCCATCGGCCTTCTCAAAATGCACTTCCAATGCCTGGACCGCTCAGGGGGCGCACTCCAGTACCCCCCGCCCCGTGTGTCAGTGATAGTGGTTGCATGCTGCACTCTCCGTGATCTGGCGCTGGAAAGGGGGGACGGACGCAGTGGAAGAAGGAGATGTAGACACAAATGCTCTGGCTGCAGACGATGAGTCCAGTAGTGAGTCTGAGGATGAGCACACTCGGGAGAACGCTGAGGGGGCAGACACTGACCCAAGCAACCTCCAGGGAGGCAGGGCCACCCAGGAGGCTTTGATCCAATGAACCTTCAGCTAGCCTACCAAAAAAGAACCATCATGCTAGAGCTCCAGGCTCCATACTCAATAAATGACAGGAACGTTTGCTTGGTGAACAACATGCACTATGTGCCATTTCAATAGTTCAATGACAAACAAGTCACTCATAACATCATGGGTCACCCTGCACCTGCAGAACTAATGAAGCACCCAGAGGCTTGTTGAACACAAACACATTTACTGGTGTGGTGCCTGGCATACATAAAGCAAATTAAATGGAAAGGTGTTCTCCATCACACCTACTAATAAATAACTTAAAAGTAGGGCAAAAAACAATCACCAGTGATAAGCCCGTGTTGTGCCTAAGGTGCTTTAAGTTTGCGTTTACAGGTGCTACGTCTAGGTGCTCCCCTCTCCTCGCTCACACTGGCATTGGAGACAGCTGCTGACTCTGCTGTCCTGTTGGCCTCGATGACCTTGGCACTCGTCCTCTGGTCCGTGGAGCCTGTGATGGTCCCTCCTGGGAGGGAGCGGCCAGTGCCATGGCTGGCATCTCCCCAGTCACCACATCCTCATCAGATGCCATGGCCACTGGAAGAGGGGTGAAGGAACTGCCACCCTCATCCAGAGCGCCCTGAGAGGAGCCCACAGAGACGACAGGCAGCTCCTGCGCCAACGTGGGTTTGCTTTGGGCCTCCCTGCTCACTGTTGATGGATGGGCACCTAGCTGGAATATATACTGGGTGCCCAATCCATCTCCCACACTGACACTGATCAGCTGAGGTCAGTGCCGCTGTGAGGGCTTGCAGGTCCGAGCACATCCCCAGGAAGCCCTGACTGTTCTCCTGGAGGAGCCTCTCCACGAGAGTCGCCACTCTCTCCATGGAGGAGGTAGTGCACTCAGCAATGAGGGTCATTGCATTGCTCACGCTCCACATGGACCCCTCCACAAGGCAAGGCAAGATCAAGGCATGCGTTCCCTCATGTATCTCCACCAGATCCTCCTGCATAACCTGCTGGACTTCCAGCATCTGCTGCCTCAGGGACAACTCCAGAGGCTCATCATCAGCCACCGACTGAGCATGTTCCTGGTCCCCTGCAGTCCTCCAACTGCCTACGCCCTGGGTGCTCTCTGTCTCCACCTGCCCCTCAAGCAAGTGTAAAGTGGCCTCACCACTCTGCAGTGATATAGTATCTGCCGATCTAATGCCACTGAGGCGCTGGTACCTGCCTGGCTGAAAGGGTGTGACGCTGGTGCGTTTAGATCCTCTGTGTCCTCTGGAGTGAACAGTGGTCCTTCAGGCTCCTGACCCCGATGGGCTTCTGGTGAGCCTAAAAGGAAGAACAAGGATATGTCATTAGGTGATGTCATTACACTGTTCCTGTGCATGCCTGGCACCCGGATCAGGGAGCCCTCATCTTTCCATTATTAATGGGGATTCCATGTTTGATGCTCACATCAATATACAGATAACAGTGGAATGGTTGCTCTTACAGACATTCTGACCTCAGTGCACTGCGCTCTTACCTCCCACTGACCCCCAACCTCACCCCGGCCGGTTGACCTGGGCACATGGAGCCTCTCCAGCTCCAGGGCCTCCTGCTCGTATCTGGACAGGATTAGAAAGTGGGGCGGTCCTCCGCCAGTCCACAACCCCTCAGCATTATTGTGGGCTGTCTTCTCCTGAAAGTTCAGAGGAGCATTGATTATTCCACCCTGTACCTGCAGCGCCAGTGCAGTCTGGCCAACCCCACCTGAGTGAAACATTACTGGGCTCAGCCGATTCGTGACCCTGGAGCTGCCAGACACTCACTCCAAGCAGCCAGGCTGACCTCCTTGTCCAGATGCTGCCTCATTGAAATTTGCCACTCACTCACACTCTAAAAACCCTGCGGTCCTGGGAGAGGGTGGGGCGGGGAGGGGAGGGGGCACACTCCTAGCTGCTGTGCTAAGTGACCCATGCCAACACGGTACCCACCCTTCCCAATCGCAGGAGGTCATTGAAACGCTTGGGACACTGCACCCAGGTGCGTCTCACCACATCCATGGGAGCTCATCCTGGATGCTACCTCCCCCCAGGCATGTTTGGTGAGGTGGGCGGGCCTTTTCCTCCTGTCCCTTGGGACAAGGATATCTGGGCATGCTGCCACCTCCTCCAGGAGGACAGCGAGACACTGGTCTGGAAACCCGCCGAGCTGCCCTCCCTCCTGCTGCATTCACCACTGACATTCTCCACAGCTTGGATCCTCCGAGTCACTGGCAGCCTTCACATGGCTGCCACAGCAGCTTGTGAATCGGCCGCTGGGCTATTGGACCCAGTGGACATTGAGCTCCCACTCCTACCCGCCTCTTCACGCTGATGCCAAAGTCGCGCGTTACACTGAGCAGGGCTTTCATTGGCCCGCCCGCATCAATTGGCAGTGCGGAGCTGATCATGGGCGGTGGTCGGGTTCCTGACACCCCCTGCCCATCCCTGCTGAGCCCGCCCGACATGGGAATAATTCTGCCCCATGAGAGTGTTAGGAAATAGAGTGGGTTTTAAGTCAGCTCTATTTGTATTCATGGGTGTTAGGAATGAGTATTTGCTTTAAGTTTAACCTTAATTTGTATTTCTGTATTTGTGTGTTAAGAAAGGGGTGAACATGAGTTTTGGTTTCTCTTTAAAAGATGCCTGTATTCTAATGAGGTTTTATGATACTTGAAGGGAAGTTAAAACAAACATAAGGTAGAAAAACTGGGCTGTTGCCTAGCAACAGGAGGCCTACACAGAGCCAAGGAGAAACAGGACAACAGGTTTTTAACTCAGTTGAAGTCAGGAGCCAGGAGGAGCTCGACAGAAGAGGGAACAGCAGAAAGCAGATTTCCCATAAGGACAGGAGAAGGTCCCAGAAACCAGGGAGTGGGACAAAAAGACTTTCTAGTCAAAGGAAGAACAGGAATCTGGAAAAGACCCTGTTCAGTGGAAGTGAAAATAAGCAGTAGAGAGGAAGGCTCCAAGCTTAAAAGGAAAAAGCTGCTGGATGCAGATCTAAAGCAAAACAGACTTGCGAGAAGCCAGAAGATCCAAGGAGACAGCTAAAGGTTTGTAATTCTTTACTAAGGGCATGTGAAGCAGTGATGTTCTGTCGGCATGGCTGAGTATCAGAGAGAGTGTATGGAATGCAAAGTTTAAATGCACGATGGCAATCTGGGGGAGAGGAACTTGAGAGGGAGAGTTCAAAACCTTGGAGGTGGACCCTTCTGGAAGGCATCCAAGAGAAAGTATTGTTTGGAATAAGATTCCAAAACAGGTGCTTCAAGTGCGGCGATTAGAAACCCTCATGTGAAAGACGGAGTTCAGTGAGACCGGTTGGCTCATGGTGGGACAAGCGTCACGGGGGGAGTTGATGAGAGATCCGTAGCTTCTGTTTGAGGTGGCACCTTACACTTATTTTCAGAGTGTGGTGTGCCTGACCACAGGCCATCTATTGGTTTACATGAACTGTGTACTCACGGTGAACCTGAGAGTATAAGATAGCTTATGTAACTCATGTTATCCTTACGAATCTGTATACATCTGTAAAGATATAGTTGTGGGTGAAGAATTAATGTAATATAGTTCATCTTTTCTTGTTTAATAAATGTTTTATTCTTTTGTCAAAAGTTCATCAGCGCACTCCTGTGACTCTGTTCAGTAGCTGCCCTCCACGTTTCTAAGCAAAAAATAAAAGTTAGGATCTATGGTATTGGCCCATATGGTATCAGCTGCTTCCTCAATGACCTTCCCTCCATCATAAGGTCAGAAGTGGGAATGTTCGCTGATGATTGCACAATGTTCAGCACCATTCATGATTCCTCAGATACTGAAGCAGTCCGTGCCCAAGTGCAGCAAGACCTGGACAATATCCAAGCTTGGGCCGACAAGTGGCAGGTAACATTCGCATGACACAAATGTTAGGCAATGACTATCGTCAATAAGAGAGAATCTAACCATTGCTGCTTAATGTTCAATGACATTACCATCAATGAATCCTCCACTATCAACATCCTGGGGGTTACCATTGGCCAGAAACTGAACTAGACTGGCCATATAAATACCATGGCTATAAGAGCAGGTCTGAGGCTCAGAATCCTGTGAAGAATAACTCATCTCCTGTCTCCCCAAATCCTGTCTACCATCTACAAGGCACAAGTCAGGAGTGTGATGGAATATTCCCCACTTGCCTGGATGAGTGCAGCTCCCATAACACTCAAGAAGCTTGACACTGTCCAGGACAAAGCAGCCCGCTTGATTGGCACCACATCCACAAGCATTCACTCCCTCCACCACCAACGCACAGTGGCAGCAGTGTGCACCATCTACAAGATGCATTGCAGGAATTCACCAAGGCTCCTTAGACAGCACCTTCCAAACCCACAACCACTACCATCTAGAAGGTCAAGGGCAGCAGATACATGGGAACGCCACCATCTGGAGGTTGCCCTCCAAGCCACTCACCACCCTGACTTGGAAATATATCACCGTTCCTTCACTGTCACTGGGTCAAAATCCTGGAACTTCCTCCCTAATAGCACTGTGGGTGTACCTACACCACATGGACTGCAGCAGTTCAAGGAGGCAGCTCACCACCACCTTCTCAAGGGCAGTTAGGGATGGGCAATAAATGCTGGCCCAGCCAGAGAAGCCCACATCCCGTGAATGAATAAAAAAAAATCAGGCCAGGTCCCACCCTGGGATCTGACCTGTTCAGCAGTGACATCAGCTGGGACCATAACAGGTGTGATAAAATATTCCCCACTTGCCTGGTGGTTCCAGAAAAATTCAAGAAGCTCGAAACCATCCAGGACAAAGCAGCCCATTTATGCTTGGCATCTCATCCACCGCCTTAAACATTCCCTCTCTCCACACTGCAGCTCAGTGGCTGCAATTATGCACCATGTACAAGATGGAAAGAGAAAGGTAGCAGACAAGAAAGTTAAGATGGATTGTCCATGAGATTATTTTTCATTTCCCTTCTTTTCTCCCCAGGAATGGTGTCAGAGGACCCCATCAATGAAAAATAGATGAATGACCATTTGGTGCCAATAGAGAAATGTTGGCCAGAATGCCTTGAAATTGGCATGTAAAGGAAATTGCATTAATCTTCAAACTGTACAACATGTTTAGTATTCATGGAAATCTGATGGAAACTATCTTTCATCATTTCTGCTAAATGAATTTTCTCAGAATAAGCAGCCAGGTGTACAGAGATTGAATCCATTCAAACGTGTAAGCTGATTAGAACCAGATCAGAGTAGGTGGCTGTTGAAGTCGAACAGAGCAAGCCCTGATTAGCCAGAGATGCCATTAATAAAAGTAATTCCTCTGCTCACAGGGATATGAAAGGAAGTTCCAAAGGCCGATTACTGGCAAGAATGCACAAGGGGTTGAGACCAAAGGGGTTTCAATGTTCACTGGTTAGATGTGTTGTTATCCTGGCTGACTGCTCTGGTAAATCACACATCTGTAGCTCAGGTATTGCCAGCCTTCCCAACTCACATAGCCATTCTTCATGTCTAGACATGGAGATGGTTAACGGGGTATTTGACAATGGAAAGTATCACAGCCTATAGTCATTCTGTAGTTCACACCTCCACTAAATACATTTTTGTTTCTTCCTCCCATTGGCCCTGCCCTTTTGACATTTAATCTCCACTGTGTTCCACCCTATTACAGAAAGCAGATGAATAATCTTTTGTCCTTTTCCCACCCTCCCACCTTTCACTTGCTTAAAACTTAGTAAATTTCTCACTTTTCCCAGTTCAGATGAAAGTTCATCGGCCTGAAACATTAACACTGTTTCTTTCTCCACAGCTTCCGACTGACCTGCTGAGTATTGACAGCATTTTCTATTTCTGTTACGTTAACCCAAATTTTGACACCGTCACGTTTTCCCATCAATAACTGGAACTAGACAGCATTAAGAGAATGAGCCTGAGTTATTTCACCTTCATCCTCCATCATCCAGGACTGCAAGGGTTTTCTTGATCTGTATAACTCAGCTGGCCAGCATTTTCCAATGGTAACAGGGAAAGAGTTTTGATGTGTCACATGTAATAAAGGCTCGAGATAAAGGAGTCTATAAACTGTGTAGGTTGAGTGTAACATTGCAATTCAAATATGGGATTCCAAACAATGAAAAAATCCAATTATGAATTAAAATGCTGTCACAATACATCATTATCATTGACTTGTTAACAGTCCCTATTATTGATAATACAGTAAACCATAATCACTCAATGCAAAGATATGAATAGCATGGTGCCAGAACTGTGCAATGTTACATTGACAACAGTAGTACCTGGCTCATTCCGAAGCAAAGGGCAGAATCATTCCAGATTTGCATTGAGTGCAGTAGCAGGTGGGAGAAGGGACATTTTAGCTGCCGGTCGCAATGACAGTTTTTCACACCGTATCATCCCATTCCCACGTCATTAGTCATGCATTCCCAGGAAATATACCACGTTGCTGGCAGGGTGTCCCCTCATTCCCCAGGCCCACTGACACATCAGGCGTTCAGTAAACCGGGCACCATATTTAAAGGCCGTCCCTGCGCAGAGATAGCGCTCTTCAAGGGATAGGAAGCTGCTGGGAACTGATGGCTGCCAAAGGGAGGAAACATGCTGCCCCCAGATTTCCCTTCGGGCACATACTGGATGCAGTGGAGACCCGCCATGATGTCCTCTACCCCTGCACTGGGCAAAGATCTGCAAGCAAGATCACCAATCCTACATGGGAGGCAGTGGCAGCGGTGGTCAGTGCCAATGCCCTACAACAGGGGATGAAAGCAGATGAATAATCTCCTCCGTTCTGCCAGGGTAAGTCACTCTTCTCATTACTCTCAACTCACATACTCACAAACCCATCACACATCCACAGGGCCCTCAATCACTGCCAGCTCAAGGGACATCACCATCCATTCACTCCCACACACCTTCACCGTTCTCATCCCATCCATGGCACCACCCACATATGCCAGGCTTGGCAGGTGTCCCGCTTACTCTCCCTCCACCTGTCTTCATGCAGGACAAGCTGGCACACAACAAGAGGGAGAGACCGCAGACCAGTGGAGGAATACCTGAAATCAAGGTCTGCTTTGAAAACAGAGCTATCCAGCTCGCCAGCGAATATCTGGACCATTCCTGTGCTGACAGTGAGGTCAGCGCTGCTCTACCAAGTGTGGATATAGCAGTGCAACATCCTTCAAACAAGCATGCCGTGAATGATGTGTCCTGTTTCACAGGCCACTGCCACGCACTAACTATCTCTCCTTGCTTTCACATAGCAGTGCAGGACTGATGTCCTGGACCAAGGTCTCCGTGGCAGCTGCTATTCTACCAGTGTTGACCTCGGTGCATTGACATGCCAGCGCTATCACCTCAGACTGAAGGTGGATGCCTCCTTTGTGCCTTGTAATCTGAGGAGTGCAGTGGACATCCCTTCCTGATGTTCCCGAGCTTGCATTTGCAGCTCCAGCAACTGAGGTGTTACCGGGTCCAGAGGCTTGTCATCTGATCCGGACTCAGCAGATTTCTGGTGTCCAGCAGCCCTCTGAGTGCTGGAAGGGGTTGTGAGCACCTCCACCAGTGACTGCTCCATGGCCAGCTTTCACAAGGAGATTGTACAATGTACCCAGTCATCCAATTGTTCTGCAGCCCACTAGAACACTCATTAGTTTATAGTCTGTGGCTGAGGAGTGAAGAGCTTTGGAGCATTTGGTGGCACTTTCAGGCCTCTGTATTCATTGAGTGGACAGAGAAGCTAGAGGCCTGACTCCACACATGTCAATGTGGCTGCGCCTGAACCGTCTCAGCTGTGGAGGAATGGTCACTTTATACTTTCACTTTACACTTTCCATAATGCATGGCGTCTTCTCTCCCACTAACCCCCCACACATGCTTGTGCACCACCATTAACTGCAGTGCAGCCTTGCCCCCCCCACCAGCAACTTTCCCCAACCACAGGGCAGCCCTTGCCCCAGCACCGCACTGTCAGCCAACTGGGAAAAAACCACTTGCCTGTGCCCTCACCTAAATGCACAGTGCCTCAACCCTGGGGGCCCTCATGAGCACTGTGCAATGTTACTGTGAACTCATCTCCGAGTTCCCCTCGAAGTGCAGCTCACCAGGTGCGCACCTTATAAATGCTTGTGAGCCACGTTGGTGTGTCAACCATGCCAAAGTGCCTGGATGATCCAGTGTGGAGGAAGGATTCCAGTGAGCTGGGCTTACAATGAGATGTGGATGTATGAAAATGAAGTTCCTGGAAAACGTGGCCCACCATTGGCAGGAGGAGCAGGCAATTGCAAACTGGCTTCACGACATCATGAAACCGATTTTTGGCTTTCCGTCATATTGTCCGCTCATGCCCACCATGACACCAACGCCTGCGGGCACAGAAAACTCCCCCCAAGGATTTGCCAAAGTGTTTGCCATGACGATGGTAATCCTTCCCAATGATCAATTTACAAAATTCCAAAAAGAATGAATACAGAGTTGCTGATAACAGGAAAAAGCATATCAGGCAGCATCTGTGGTGAGAGAAAACGTGTGACATTTGAGGCATTCATTAAGCTACAGGGTATAAAATTGGTTTTAGGCCTTAAGTTAAGCCTGTAATATAGGCCTCAGGTCAAGTGTTACTTATTTGGAACGTAGGAACATAACACACTAGTCCCAGTGCCCAGGCAGTGTCTCATAACTCTTATCTTCTATTCCCCCATTCCCTTCATCTATTCATAGGTCAACTGTACGTGGAATGTCCAAGTATCTTCTATTTCTTTCTGTCATCATCAGATGGGCAGCCAAAAAGATCTATTGTATGAATAGGGTGTTTTCAATGCTGCTCGGAATGCTGATATAGCCATTTCAGCAGGGCACAATAAGCTAAATACCCAAAATTACCATTGCGACCAGGGTACCCAGTTCTGAGAAAAATGTACAGCAAAACTTGCATTCATGTAGCAAAACAACCAGGGTTTCTGAGGAGCTTTACCGAGCCAAAGGTAACACTGAACCACATAAGGAGAACATAAAAGATATGGAGCCACAAGCCTGTTCCATCATTCAAAAAAATTAAAGCTGAACTTTTACATCAGTTCCATTTTCCTGTGCTCTCCCCATAGCCTTTGATTTCCTTTTCATGCTCAAAGATTCAATCAATTTCAGCCTTGAAAGTGCTCAAAAACTGAGCACCCACAGTGTTCTGGGAATTCCAGAGATTCACAACACTCTGCATGAAGAGATTTATCCTCATCTCAGTCCTAATCCTGAGAATGCAGGCCCTGTTGTACTCACTCTTTATTCAAAGGAAATCAACCTATTGAATTACCCAGGAAATAACCTATTGAACCTTTATTGGACCCCCTCCAAAGCAATTAGATATTAAGGCAGGAGACCAAATACATTGTTAAAAATGTCGGTTTTAATGTATAAGTTTACATATGGGAAACAGTTTAATATTGTGAGAACCTGAAGATGGTGTCCAACTGCCTTCTTGAAGTATCACATTGGCAACTTAATCATTATCAGTCTGTTTCTGATACTTGATTTAATAGAGGCTTTTGTGAGTGTGACACTTAAAGTTACGGCTTAGTGCAAACAGATCAAAAAAACTCCATTAGTCAATACATGGAGTTTAAGAAAAGCAATAAAGATAAGTTGGAAAGTAAGTTTTGAAGAGGACATAAGGAGGTTGCAGTGACAAAGATAGGTTAAGTGAGTGGGCAAAGATCTGGCAGTGGGCATATGTGAAATTTTGGCAGGAAGAATAAAAAAGAAGCATATTACCTAAATGGTGAGAGATTGCAGAGCTCTGAGGTTCAGAGGGATCTGGGTGTCCTATTGCATGGATCACAAAAAGCTAGTTTGCAGGCACAGTGAGTAATTAGGAAAGCTAACGATGTTATCATTTACTGTGAGGGGAATTGATTACAATAGTAGGGAGGTTATGCTTCAGTTGTACAGGGCACTGGTGAGACCACATCTGGAATACTGTGTACAGTATTGGTCTCCTTATTTAAAGAAGAATATAACTGCATTAGGAGCAGTTCAGGGATGTTTACTGAACTAATACCTAGAATGGGCGGGTTGTCTTATGAAGAAAGGTTGGACAGGTTAGACTTGCATCAACTGGATTTAGAAGAGTAAGAGGTGACTTGAGTGAAATCTTTAAGATCCTGAGGGACCTTGACAGGGTAAATGTGGAGAGGATGTTTCCTCTTGTGGGGGTTTCTAAAACTTGGGGAGACATTTTTTCACTCGGGTGTTCATGAACTGTCTTCCTCAAAAGGCAGCAGAAGCAGAATATTTTTAAGGCGGAGGTAGATAAACAAAGGGGTGAAAGGTTATCGGGAGTAGGCGAGAACGTGGAGTTGAGGTTACAGTCGGATCAGCCATGATCTTATTGAATGGCGAAGCAGGCCAGAGGGGCCGAATGGCCTACTCCTGCTCCTAATTCATAACAGAACTGATGTTTAATTTCCTCAAATCTGGCTGCTTGTGTTGAGAATTTACTTTTCTGGTTGGTTATTTATTGTTCTTCAACAGTAACTTTTTTTTATTTATTCAGGGGATCTGAGCGTCGCTGTCTAGGCCAGTATTTATTCCCCTCCCTAATTGAGCATTTATATCATTTATAAAGTGCCATGACACAACACCTGCATGACAGTTTTATAAATCTTTAAAGGCATGTTTTTAAAGGCTACATTTTCAAATAAATAAAACTGGAACTTAAGGTGACTCCTCAGAGATAGTTTTGTGGATTAAACCAACATATTTCTCAAGATGACAAAGACTCCTTTTCTGATATTGACTCATTGTGGTTTTGGCCAGGAGGTAAATGAAACCTCATCAACACCGTCATTTGCCTTTTCAGGCTTTGGCTGGCTTAAGCCACAAGTGGGAGAAGGATGGCAGACTGTTATTTGAATTACCACAAAACTTTATTTGGAACCTGACTCGACACTAATGAGAGATCACATGAAGTAGTGGCTATCTTGGTTCCCTGGAAAGATAGAGCAGAAAATTCAAACTGCTTTTTGGAGAGATCTTCAGAGACGCAGACAGAATTCCATCAGACAGAGAGAGGGTGCCCAACTGGCAAAGCCATCGACTGCTGCAGCCAGTTAAGCAGAAAAGTAACTCCCTACATTATCCTGAAAGAGAAACTAAGCCTCTCTCCCTCCTCTAACCTGTTCCATCTTCAAGCCTTCCTGTGAAAACAACCTTCAGGCAGATCAACAATAGGCACCAGCACAACTACTGAGAGCTCTCTGCATTTTTAAGACCTTTCAGCTAAAGTAACAACTCAATTATGAAACATCAGATCTGCACTGAAATAGAGACTGAGTTAATTCCATTTTCATTATTACTGTTTTACCTTCAACTGTATCCAATTTTTGTGTGTGTGATCTGGTGGGTGAACATACAAGTGAGATGTCACGTTTTCATTAATCTCCAGGGTAAATATGTGAGAAACAAGCTAACCTTCTTCATTTTAAAACACAAAGCTTGCTGCTGGACCATGGGCAGAATTCTTCTCTCATTGTGCAGACGTGCTCCTGACCCAAACGGGTGTAAAATGATGCATAACGACATCAGGCCAGCATCCCGCGCATCATCGCACACTCACGCGATACTTTGGTTAGCCGCCAACCATTAAGTGGCCTATTAAGGCCCTTAACCAATGAATTGACTAGAATTTTTACTGTCCATTCGGTTGGCTGGCAGGCAAAAAGGCCTTTGCATTTTTGGCAGAAACCTCAACCACAGGCAGGATGAGGTTTTTTTTTCATTCATTGGATGTGAGCTTCAAGCATTTATTGCCCATCCCTAATTGCCCTAGAGAAGGTGGTGGTGAGCTGCGCTTCTTGAACCACAGCAGTAGCAGCAGTTTGTTACAACTGAGCGGCTTGTAAGAGTCGACCACATCGTTGTGGGTCTGGAGTCATGTGCAGGCCAGACTACCAGAACAGAATTTTTTGCCGCCTAAAAGGGCATTAGGGACCCAGGGTTTTTACAACTCCAGTTCCACGGTTATCATTGGGCTTTTAATTCCAGATTTTTATTGAATTCAAACTCCACCATCTGCCGTGGTGGGATTCAAACCCAGATCCCCAGAGGATGACCCTGGGCCTCAGGATTACCAGTCCAGTGACAACACCACTACGCCATTACCTCCCTCTGGGCTCAGCTAATGCTTAAAAAAAAACCTTTTAACACTCATATTTAACTTGTCGCTGCTCACGTGGCAGAGTACCATGAGGGGACACGTTTTCATTATTTTTAATAACTTTATTTTTTTTAATTTTAAAACCTTCAGCTCTGTGCCTCAGGGAGCTTGCGCACGTGCTCGCATCCCCTCCCCCACCCCCCGGCAGCGCTAAGCATTGCAGTGCGCATTTCATGCTGGCTGGCCGTTAACTGCGTGAAATTGCAGCCGGCTTCCCACCACCCCCAAGACGGCCCACTGAGCCCACCTGACCACCGGAAAATCCTGGCCAACAACTCTGAGGGTAAGAAAATACACACATCCAATGACAAATATATTTGATCAAGGGCAATAAAAGGTAACTCCTTAAAATTGTCCACGATGCTAGCGAATGCAGGAGCATTATCGGACAAAATCTGACATTGAGCCACCACGTTAGGACAGGTAATCCCAACTTCGGCTTTAAAGGAGCAGAGCCAGGTAGGGAGGTTTAGAGAGGGAATTCCACACTTTATGACTTGGACAGCTAAAAGTCCTGCCTTCAGTGGAGGGGTGATGAATGTTGAGGATGTTCCAAAGCCAGAATTGGAGCAGCGCAGTCACTTCAGATGTTTAAGGCTGGAGGAGGCTACAGAGATAGGGAGAGGGTGGCCATGGTGTGGGGGGGGGTGGTGGGGGGGGGATTTAAAATCAAGCAGTTGCTGGACTCTTAGCCAATGTTTGTCAGCATATACCTGGGTAATGGGTAGTTGGAACTTGCTGCAAGTTACATGACAGGCAACAGGGTTTTGGATGAACTGATGTTTAATTTGGTTGAAAGTGGCCAACATTGGAATAGTTGGGTTTAGAGGTAATAAAGGCACTCAAGAAAGTTTCAGCACCAGATAAGCTGAGGCTGGGGCGGAGAAGGATAATGTTACAGAGGGGGAAGTAGGAATTTTTGGCATGGAGTTGGAAACTCAGCTAAGGGTCATATAGGATGTGTAAGTTGTGGATGGGTCTCGTTCAGCCTCAAATAGTTGGTAGGGGGAAGGGTGGAGTCAGTGGCTGGGGAACAGGGTTTATAATGGGGATCAAGTCCAGTCTTTCCCAATCTGGAAAAAAGCTGGATACCAATCGTGTTGGAAAGCCTCCAAATTATAAGCCCTACTACTTCCAACATAATGCTGTTTGTTCTTTTATTCCAGGACCAATTTTGAGTGCAGATTCCAACAGGTTTATTCTGTCACTTAGACACGAGAAGAGATGCCAATGGTTTAGCAGTTGTACATTCCATATCCTTTCTTGGTACGTGCCTCAATAAACAAAATAAACTTATTTTAACATATGTTATCGCTTTTGTGCAGGGGGTTGGGTAGCTCAGAATGTGATATAGAATGATGCCATCCCCATACTGGCTGTGCTATTTCATGGATGCCTTGCCTTACACTTAAGGAGTGGTGCCACTCAAGCTATCAGTTGCCAAACTTGTCTCTCAATAATGGAGAGAGATGCCTATGGCCCTTTGGGACTATTGTTAGATGAATGAATTCTCTCTTTTGCATGGATCCTGTTTCAACAATTAAAAATATAACTGATAAATGACCATCAGATGTGTTACTTCTTATGAATTATGATTCTTTTCCTATTCATTCCTATGTTTCCTGTTTCTCATAATTAATGAACATGCAGTTACAGGTCACTGAGTGTGAGCCAACTGCAGGACCAGTCACACCTCTGGACCTGAGTGGGCAGCAGTAAGAGGAAGCAGGGAATCTGTTGGTCAATGGAGGAGGCTCGGACAGCAACAAGGGGTGAAATTTTCCCAGAATTGCACTAAGTGGGGTAGCAGGCAGGTAAAATGGAGTCCTACCCGCCGTGGGTTTTCATGCCGTATCATCCTGAGTCCGCCTCATTACTTATTCACTCCCGGGAAACATGGTGTTTCCATGGCAGGCAGGCCCTCATTCACCCACCCGCCATCACCCCACTGTTTCATCACGCCGGCCACCATCTTTAAAAGGCAGCCGCCAGCACAGCGCTCATCGCCACCAGCTCACCACCACTGCCTAGGAGACATGACCAGCAAAGGCAAAAAAGACTGCAGCACCCCTCCCCGACCACTTCAACGACAGGTCCCTCGAGCAACTGCTGGACGCTGTGGAGGCTCACCAGGATGTGCTGTACCCCCACTCTGGCCACAGGATGAGCAGCAAAGTCACCAACCCGGCTTGGGAGGCGGTGACAGTGGTGGTCAGCACGAACGCCCTGCAGAGGAGGACAGCCACCCAGTGTCGCAAAAGGATGAATGATCTCGGTTCCACCAGGGTCAGTCACTCTTTTCATCACTCCCAACTCACACTCGCAAACCCATCGCACCTCCACAGGGATCTCACTCACTGCCAGTGCAAGGGACATCACCATTCACTCTCTCACACACACTGTCATCATCCTCATTCCATCCATGGGACCATTCACCACCCACACAGGCCAGGCTTACTTATCATCTGGCCCGGCCGGAGTCCTGACACACTCTCCCCATCTCTATCCATGCAGGACAAGCTGGCACACAACAGGAGGGAAAGGTCGCCGACAGGTGGAGGGATGCCAGGGATCAAAGTTCTGACAGGATTCGAAAACAGAGCCATCCAGCTAACCGACAATAACCAGGACCATTCCTGTGCTGACAGTGAGGGTCCAGCAGTGCAACACCCATTAGACAACCATGCTGTGAGTGATGTGTCCTCTTTCACAGGCCACTGCCATGCACTAACTATCTCCCCTTGCTTTCACAGGCACATCTGCCAAACAGCTGACAGACCCATGCACCGAGGTCAACACTGGTAGGATGGCGGCCGCCATGGAGACCTTGGTCCAGGATTTTGCTCCTGCACTGCTGCATGGGCTGAACTCCATCGCTGATGCCATAGTTGGCCTCCAACAGTGTGTACACGAGAGGGGTGCCGGGCAGCTTGATCTCACTCCTGCTTCCCCTTCTCCTCAAGGAATCAGCCAGGGGCCCTCGGACACCCATTGGGAGGAGGATCAGCAGGTGCACACTCCGGGGCCAACCGCTGACTCTGGGAGTGACTGGCCCATCCAAATCCCCTCTTCCTGTGACATCCGCAGCTCCAGCTCCACACCCTCCGAGGAGGGGCCACTGTCACACAGCCAGACCCCGAAAGCAGGCCGGGGCCCAACAATTCTTGGCCCTCCAGAGGACGCCTGCCAAAGTCATCACAGGCAGGGTGTCACAGTCAGCAGGCTGCCTCCACTTCCGCTATGGATGTCCGGGGAGCACCACGACATAGTGGCAGGGTTAGGAAAGTTAGGTAAAAGTAGTTGCACAGCCTGGGAACGGATGTTGATCACTTGTACATAATGTTCACTCTGGTCGATAAACTCCTAACAATGTCCCCCTGCTTATGGCTCCTTGTTCTGATGAGCAGTGTTCTTGTCACTCAGATGTGAAACCTTTTCTGCACAAGATAAGGCTGGTGTCTCAGTCCAGGGCCTCCTCCCTGTGCTCAGTGCAGCCTTCAGACCACAGTGATGGTCCAGCCTCACAATCCCTGGAAACATTACTGATGCCTGCACCTCGGTGGTGCTGATCATTGCTGCCAGAATGTAGTGGACAGGCACCACAGAGTTCTCTCATTCTCTCTGTGTGCTCTCTGCAGCTTTATGGTGGGGCTGGCCCCCATCACACCAGCATCTGTGACCAGTGATGTTGTGCACCAGCTCCTGAAGGGCTGAGGTGCTGAAGGTGGACACAGCATCAGGTGCGTCTAAAGTTTCATGGCTGCGTCTCTGAGGTGGCCCTGGTCACAGAGCACAAACCAACTGCCCTCGGCCAGACAGGAGTCAGACATTCTCAGAGGCTGTGTGAAGATCTATGGAGTGTCCTCACTGCATGTTGTCATCATGCTCCTGCGATCGAGCAACTATTAGGGCCTCCACTTCATCTGCATGACAGAAGCATTATCACAGAGGGTATTGGCGCTGCCATAAGCCAGACTGGAGTCAAATGTTCACAACTGCAATGTGAGGATCTGTGGGGTCACCTCACTGCATGTCGTCATCATCCTCCACAAATCTGGCAGCTATGAGGGTCTCCCGAGTGTGCCTGCCTCCCCTGGCCAATGCCTCATCCCCGTCATCGTCTCCTATGAGGACATCCTCACTCACATCCCGATCAGTGTTCTCTTCATCTCTTGTCTAGTGAGTGCGAGAACCTCATCCCTGTCATCATCACCACCAAGGACCCCCTCACTCTCATCCCCGTCAGCATCCTCCTCATCGGAGGAGACCTCCAGCTCCTCCATCTCCTCCTCAGCCAGCTCCTCTCCCCATTGCAGCGCCAGGTTGTAAAGGACACAGCAGATGTGGACGATGTGTGACACCCTCTGTGGACTGTACTGCAGGGCTCCTCCAGACTGGTCCAGGCACCGGAACTGCATCATCAGCATCCCGATAGTTTGCTGCACCAAGTTGTGAGTTGCAGCATGAGCCCCATTATAGCGTCGCTCTGCTGCAGTCTGAGGCTGCCGCACGGGTGTCATCAGCCTCGGCCTCTGTGGGTAGCCCTTGTCCCCGAGGAGCCAACCCTGCAGCCTCTGTGGAGTCTGGAAGACATCAGGAATCTGCGAGTGACCCAGAATGTAGGCATTGTGCACACTTTCTGGAAACCGTGCGCACACCTGCAGGATGCGTTTCTGGTGGTCGCACACCAGCTGCACACTCAGTGAATGGAACCCCTTGCAGTTGATGAAGTCCACTGAGTGGAGACTGAGTGCAGTCAATCGCACCCTGCACCTGTGGGAATCCCGAGATCAGGGCGAATCCAATGGCCCTTACACCCTGGCTGTCCCAGTCCGGGGCAAAATGCACAAAGTTGTGTGCCATGGAGAAGTTGGCATCTGTAACCTCATGGATGCATTTGTGGGTGGCAGATTGTGAAATCCCAGAGGTCACCTCTGGAGCCCTGAAAGGAGCCACTGGCATAGATCACTTTCACAGTCACTGGCAGTGGATGCCCTCCATGCCCCCTTGGCGCCAAGTCCTGCAGTAAGTGGCAGATGTGAGCCACCAGGTCCCTAGACATGTGCAGTCGTCGGCAACACTGGTTCTCAGTCATCTACAGGAATGGCAGGCGGCGTACATAGACCCTGGATGTCGCTAGGCACTAACCATCCATGGCTCACTGTCCTGGGCACCATGTGCAGGACCCCCTGCTGCCTCTTCATGAGGTTGCTGCTCCTGCCTTTGCGCAGCTAGGTGCCTCAGTCACTCTCTCCTCCATCTTCTACAGTCGCTGTAGGCCATCAGGCATACAGCTGGGTCACCAGGATCCATGATCTTCCTGCAGCATGAAAGATAGACATGGTTATCATGGGTGTACTGAGCACCTTTCCTGGCCCTGTGTGACCGCCCCTTCATGCTTCCTGGAGAGAGCTGGTTACCCCTCGGATGGCCAGAGATGAGTGAGCTGCATGGCTGCCCTGTCAACCTGTGACATGAGGGACACTGGTCCAAACCAGGATGCTGAGATTGCAAGGGGCTGTGAGCACCTCCAGCAGTGACTGCTACATGGCCAGCGGTGGCGAGGAGATTGTACAATGTGCCCAGTCCAAATGCTCCGGGCCCAATGAAGTGGTGGCGGACTTGAAGTCAGTGACAGGTGGGTGGTGGGGTGGGGGTGGGGCGGGGGGATAAGGTCTGGAGCGCTTGGTTGCCCTTTGGTGCCTCTGCGATGCTTGCATGGATGGGCAGGCTGGGAACTGACCCCAATCACATCGCTGTTGCCGTGCCTGATCTGTCTCAGTTGCAGAGGCATGGGCAGTTTATACAGGTGTCCCTAATGCCCGCACTTACCCTGCCCCCGACTCGATTGCCTGAGTGCGGGATGCAGCGCCTGACCCCAATTCCCCACCGACAACAGTCACCCTGACCCCACTTCCCCACCGACAACAGTCACCTCCCGAGGCTGGCCAGCACTTGCCTCCGCAACCAACCTCCCCCACTCCCCACCCCCCCCAATCCCAGGCACCCCTGAGCTGTAAACAACGGGCAAGCTGTGGAAAACGATCATGTTCACTCACCTCAATTCCCCCAAAGTGAAGGCCGTCAAGTGCACATCGCCCGCGTGCTGTTGTGAAACACGTTGGCGTGCTTTCCCGTCGACATGGACAGGCGATACGGCGGGGTTCCAAGAGCCTGGTGGGATGGCCCTTTAATTATACGCTGGCGCATTACACTTAACTCCCCCGCCGACCGCTGGTGGGAAACGCGGCCTGCCGTCGGCAAGCTGAGCAGACGACCACGACCTGCCCTCCTGCCGTTGTGAAGCAGGTGGCGCCATATTTGCCAGGCCCACCACCTGTCACGCCCACTGCCTGCGGGCCCGGAATATTCCGCCCAAGGCCTGTGCTGATGGCGAAAACAGGAGCAGCAGGACCGCGGAGTCTGTGCAACGCAGATCACGTTAAAAGGGAAGATAACACTTAAGGATAAACTTTCAAATTTAACAAGGCTTTTTTCTTCAGTGAAGATCAGAGGAAGCCAATTTGAAAGCATGTCAGAGAGAGAGAGAGGGAGAGAGAGAGGGAGAGAGAGAGGGAGGGAGAGAGAAACCTCACCTGAAAACTTTGACAGAATTCTACATGCAACATGTTAACTTGCCATCAGGCACAATACTCTGCATTCAGAAGCAATTTTTAAGTCATTGCCATTTGAAAGTGATCACGTGAAGAAACTGACCCTAAACCACATCAATTACGAACATTTATTTGTTGCAGGCATTGAAACCACATCAATTGTGAACAGCAACCACTGAGCTGCTATCATCGGGTCTCTAGCTGACATGGGATGATGCTGAATTAGCAATCAGCTAGCTTCAAATGTGCTTACAGCCTGGTTAAGCACTCACAGATAGAAATTAACTAAAGTCCCTGCAACCCATACTTGGAAATTTGTCCCTGTGGTGTGGTTAAGTGCATGTACCAGGAATTAGTATGGGCTCGCCTGATAGTGGAGACATCCACCTCCCAATTACCAGTATCATGGGATATAGAAATATATTTAGGTGGAATATAGATAGCCAGTACCTGCACCCCACTCCTTCTACTCCCTATCCTAACCCCCAGCCCCTCTAACCCACTCTACTCCCCACCCACTAAACCCCACCACCTAAACCCCCACTCTCTCACACTCTACCCACTACCCCCTAAATCCCCACGCCCTATGCCACCACCCCCTCTACTCCCCCATCCTTCATCATCCTTCAAAAGGTCAGGACAATGTGAGCCTGATGTGTAACTATTCACTCTCATATTGAAGTGCATGGTTAAGATGAGAGGAATACCATCGCTGGTATTAATGTCAGCCCATGATGGAGGGCACTTGTCCAAGAGGGTACTCACCGCAACGTGTCATCCTCCTCGTGGAATAAGGTGGCTATGAGGGCCTCACATGCACACCTGCCTTGTCTGGCCTGTGCTATGGCTTCTTCCCCTGCAGCCTTGGCTTCCTCAAACTCAATGGCCTCATCCCTTTTAATGCCCTCCTCAACAGGAGAGATGTGCAGCTTCTCCATGTCGGCGTCCGGCAAGTCCTCCCCCCTTTGCAGCACCAGGTTGTGCAGCGCGCAGCAGATGGTGCTGATCTGTGTGGCCCCCTGGGGACTGCACTGGATTGCTCCACCAGGTCTGTCCAGTCATTGGAATCGTGTCCATAAGGTGCCAATAGTCTGCTCCACCAATGCTAGGGTAGCAGCATGAGCATCGTTGTACCTTCTCTCTGTAGGATTCTGTGGTTGCTGTATGGGCATCATCAGCCACACCCTTTGTAGGTTCCCTTTGTCACCAGGGAGCCAGCCCTGGATCCTGTGTAGTGCCTTGAAGATGTCCAGGATCTGCGACATACTCAAGATGTATGAGACGTGGACACTTCCTGGATATCTGGAGCAACCCTGCATGACAGGTTTCTTATGGCTGCAGACCAGTTGTACATTGAGCGAGTGGAAGCCTTTCCTGTTTATATGTGTGAGTGCCTGTTGCCAAGGAGCTTTTATAGCCACATGAGTGCAGTCGAAGGCACTCTGCACCTGTGGGAATCCGGAAATCACTGCAAAGAGCACTGTTCCGCGCCCTGGCTTGCTGGCTTCTGTGCCTTGGCAAAAAGGGCCTCAGTCACCTCATGAATGGGTATGTGGGTGGATGCTAGAGAGATCCCACGGAGGTCACCAGTGGAGTCCTGGAAGGAGTCACTCATGTAGAAGTTGAGTGCAGCAGTTACTTTCACAGCCAGTGACAGTGGATGCCCTCCTGGCTCCCATGGTGCCAGTTCCTGGAGAATGTGGCAAATTTGAGTCACCAGAACCCTGGACATGCCGAGGCTTCGGCAACACTGTCTCTCGCTCATCTGCAGATAGGGCGTGGGAGTTCCATACACCCTCGGTCTGGCAAGGCATCTATGCATAGCGTTTCTGTGAACCTCATCCACTAGGTCCTCCAGAGACAGTCCTGCAGCCCTTTGGTCTTGAGGGTTTAGCTCCTTCCTTTGGCAAGCCTGACACATCCATCGCAATCTTCTCCTTCTTCTCTCCTGCCTGTATGTAATTATACAGGCAGCAATAAATCCATACCCAGCCATCCTGATGGTCTCCCCTCTGCAGCATGAAACAGACAAGAGTCAGCATCAGCCTGCAAGAGCCCGATTTCTGTCAAGGACTTGTCACTGAATGTGGGTTCCAGGGCTTTATTCCAATGTTGGGAACTAATTGCCCCAAAAGTCCAGGCCAGAACAAGGTTCATGCTATGAGATTGCTTTGGCCAGGCACTTGGATTTGCTGCTTTCAGATCTCTTGGATCCTCATTCACCGCGCTCTAATACCACACTCTTTGGAATACACATGAGGGAAAATGTTTAGTCGGGAGCTGAGGTTATTTACTGGGGCCCACAGGCTTACCTTCTGTGAAGCTGCCCCACAATTGTAACACCCAGCTGAAGCTTGTCCAGCCATCCAATTGCTCTGGAGTGCGTTACCACTATGAGGAATCTCCATGCTGTGAACAAGGGGTTAGTACAAGGTGATCAATTAGTGCCACTTTGCAGGATTAGTCTCGCATGAAAGCACATTATAACTTTACTTTCCTGATTCCCTGCATTGTTATTGAAAGGCTCCTAACATGTCTCATCTCTGCATCTCTCCTCATTTGGGAATGCACAGTTCAGTTGGGTATCCCTTTAATCAAACCCCCCCAACCCATCCCCCCATAGGCCTGCCCTCCAACCACCCCTCAGAGCCCTCACCAGCCCTCATTTTAATTTTGTACTGCACCATTGCTGCAGGTTAGAAGATGGTAGTACTGCGGTCTCACTACCAAACCAGGAGCTTAATGTTCAGGTTTCTCTCCCTCAAAGAACCTCTCAGTCCTTGCCCTGTATTCCTTGATCCCATTGTAATTGTGGTGGATATCCCTTTGTTACCCACAGAACATGGTGAGGTGGATGTGCTTATACCCCCTATAGACCTCACCCCTCCTCATCTTGAGGACCCTTGCACATTCTGACAAATACCCCTCCCCCACAATTTCCGACACCCTCGAATGCCCCCACAAAACCATCTCCCACCTAAAGGCTGCAGATGCCTCCCCTAACTGAGTGTGCAATCTGCAGCCTAGTATGATGCCAGAAACCCCTCCAGACCAATGTGCGTGATGTTACGACAATGCCCTGCGCACAACACCCTGGGCATGACTGAGACTGGACTGACAGGCCCTCCCCCTGTCTTGACCGGGACAAGGACAGTCTTTGTAAGCTCAACACTGAAGCGCTTCTTCACTCAGCAATCCTCCCATTCTGGCCCAAAGCCACTTATGTCATTCTGTAACTGACTCTCTCTCCCCATCCTGGTACTGAGGACCCTTCCCCACCGCACTCCCTCCCCAATCATGTGTCTGAGTGCCACCTTCCCCACTCTTACCCCCCAGTGGAGGCCTCGCCCTGCGACACATTTCCATCCCTCAGGCCAGTTTCCCCTCTCCCCGCGTGGAGGCCTCCCCCTGCAGCCCCTTCCTGTCCCTCAGGCCAGTTTCCCCCCCGTCCCCAGTACAGGCCTGGCCCTGCAGCACATTAAAAGCCACCCCCACCTCACTGCTGGACTTGTCTCTGACACCCCCCCCTGAAAGTGATGTGGTGCTGCCTGTGAAGCCTGGTGCTGAGTCTGAGTTGTTGCGATCGCTGTGCTGTGCAAGGCAGGCGAACAAAACTCCAGTGAAGAGCAAAGTGCAGGTCACCAGGAGCACGTGGTTGTGAAACATGTCGGCCTAATTAGACATCGGCGTGCCCTCTTGATCCAGTGTGAGGGGGACGTTCCAGCGAGCAGCCCTTATAACGGATGCAAATTTATTCAAATGATGTTACTGATGTGCCGTGTGGGAAATGTGGCCCATCATTGACGGCTGGAGTGGACAATCCTGGGCTGCCTTTATAATGGCGGCAGACTGATTTTTCTGATCTCGGGATATTTTCCGCTCCCCCCCCACCACCATGGTGCCCTTTGCGGGCAGGGCCAGAAAATCCCACCCTATGTTTCTTCACCTCTCCCAGGAAGCCATGTGCATTTCAGGTAGCGTCGGGAGTGTGTATATCATGATAAAAGCAGAATTACCTGGAAAAACTCAGCAGGTCTGGCAGCATCGGCGGAGAAGAAAAGAGTTGACGTTTCGAGTCCTCATGACCCTTCAGTTCTCATTTTGAATTCTTATGACCCTTCGACAGAACTGAAGGGTCATGAGGACTCAAAACGTCAACTCTTTTCTTCTCCGCCGATGCTGCCAGACCTGCTGAGTTTTTCCAGGTAATTCTGTTTTTGTTTTGGATTTCTAGCATCCGCAGTTTTTTTGTTTTTATATATATATATATATATATATATATATATATATATATATATACATATATATATATATCATGATGTAGCCAGGCTGTTGCGTGGACAGAAGGATCTTTGCCTGCTAGTTATTGTCAACTCACTGGAGTACACAGCACCTCAAAATATATCTTTTGGTCTCTTTTTTTTTTAAAAAAACAAATCATTCCGGCAGGTTCTGCGAACATCAAGCAGGCCCAATTCGGTGAACCAGCTCCTCCAACATGACCAATTCTCTTCAATATCACCTTCAATTTCTGATTTCAGGCATTACCATTCTTCCTTGAGTAAACGGTTTCTGGCCGGTGTACACGATTCTATTCCGTGGGCTGCAGTCATGAAGAATGCTGATTAATCAGCTCATACAGCCCACAGTTGTTGCTCTTTAACATCTGGAACTAACATCTGGTCTGGGGGCTTCCTTTCTTGTTAATGTACTTAATTTATAATCAACTATATACACATTTTCCCATCTCTTTTAGAGTGCACTTTGCATACATATGTACGATATGAATGCTGCATGTGTTTCCATATCCATACAATGAGGAACCAGGGAAGACAGAATAGCAACTGCAACATCTCATTTAAGCAAAAGCAAAAATACACTTTGTCTCGGGAGTTCAGTCAAAATCAAATTTGGAACTGCTTCAGCATTTATTGATGCCTCAACCTTGTTTTTCTCATCAGAGTTTGAACAGCTGGGAGTTCTCATCACAGGGTTGGAATTAATGTCAGTTGTCTTATCAGAGGAATGCTTAATGGGATGGTAGCAAATCCATCTCTCGCTGCTGTTTTAACAGAGGGGCACGTTCCACTTGCATTAGTCGAGTTAGCCTTGTATTGTGGGTTACTGCAGCACAAAGGCAAGACTGAGTGTGCGGAGGATATAGAGGCCCACCACTCCCCAGAGCCCCAACTGCTGCCCCAGGAAAATTTGGCTGAATCAGCATGGAGCAGGAGCAGGGCAGGGCAATGGGATTTCCTTGGGTGTTGGGGCACTCGGACTGTCTGCTGCAACTTTGACAGGTTTCCCTGGAAAAGTCACAAATGGGATGTCTGTCACTCTTCCATCAAAGTAATTGCAGCCACTCAGGAGGACTCCAAGAGTCATTCCAAGCGTAGAATCATATCCTATATGACAGAATTTCACCCTGACGATCCATGTTTGATACTAACATATGAACAAGGAGCAGAAATAGGCCATTCAGCCCCTCGCGCCTGCTCCGCCATTTAATAAGGTCATGATAGTAACCTCAACTCTGCATCCCACCTACCCCCGATAACTTACCACCCCCTTGCTGACCAAGAATCTATCCACCTCTGTCTTAAAAATATTCAAACACTCTGCTTCCACCGCCTTTTCAGGAAGAGAGTTCCAAAGGCACATGACCCTCTGAGTGAAAAAAAATTTGCCTCATCTCCGTGTCAAATGGGCGACCCCTTAGTTTTAAATAGTGACCCCCCTAGTTCTAGATTCTTCCACAAGAGGAAACATCCTCTTCACATCCACCCTGTCCAGGCCCCTCAGGATCTTAAATGCATCAATCAAGTCGTCTCTTAATCTTCTAAACTCCAGTGGAAACAAGCGAAACTTTCCTCAGAAGACAATCCGCCCATTCCAGGTATTAGCCTAGTAAAACTATCAGTGCAGACAAGTCCTCCTGCTCCTTCCAACAAGGTTGAACTGTACCCACAAGAAGCTGCTTATGGGAATTGGCTGCAGGAATTCTTGAAGGAACAGAACAAATTGAGAGAACAGGTATCAATGCATATGGGATCTTGGCTTCCAAAATAGGGATATTGAATGCAAAAGCAGGGAAGTTATGTTGAAACTTCTTACAGCTCTGGTTAGGCGACAATTAGAATATTGCATCTAATAGTAACCACCACACTTTCGGAAGGTTATGAGGATCCCTGTGGGGGTTCAGAGGGAATTTATCAGAATAGTTCCAGGGATGAAGGGTTTTAGGTAAAAGTTAGGTTGGAGATGATTAGGTTGTTCACACTAGAGCAAGGGAGATAGAGACTGGATTTGATAGAAGTGCACAAGATTACGGTAGGTTTGAATAGGACAGTTTCCCATATTATGATGGTACAACAACACAGATTTAAGGTTTTTGGCAGAGATACTGGAGGGAAGTGAGGAAGGGGTGGTAGTGGTATTGTTATGGGGCTGGTAAATTAGAGACCCTGGGTAATGCTCAAGGAATCGGGGTTCAAATCCTCCCATGGCAGATGGTGGAATTGGAATTAATTAAAAATCTAGAATTATAAGGTGGTGCAAACCATTGCCAATTGTTGTAAAAGCCCATCCGGCTCATTAATGTCCATTAGGGAAGGAAATCTACTGCTCTGGCCTACATGTGACTCCAGACCCACAGCAATGTGGTTGATTCTTAGATGCCCTCTGAACAAGGGCAATAAATGCTGGCCCAGCCAGTGACACCCACATTCGATGAATAACAAAAAAGAACACCCAGAATGACCTGGGTGGAACTCACTGCCCCTGAGGGTGATGGAAGCAGAGATGAGGAATGATTCCAAAGGAAAATGTGATGGGCACTTGAGGGAAATAAATATGCAGGTCTACATTGATAGAGCAGGGCAATAGGACTGATTGCAATCACCTCCCACATTACTGTAACTATGTTGCACCCACTTTATTCATTGCGGTCACAGTACCATACCCTCCTCAATTATGACAATACCAGTTCTTCACTCAGTTCACCTATTGCTGCAAATGGACGGCACTTGTTCACTCCTCTGTAACTGTACTGCTCTCTGTTCACTCATTACTGTAACTGTACTGCACTCTGTTCACTCATATCTGTAACTGTACTGAACTCTGTTCATTCCTTACTATAACTGTGCTGCTCTCTGTTCACCCATTACTGTAATTATGCTGCTCGCTCTCCACCCATGACTGTAAAGGTACTGCACTCTGTTCACTCATTACTGAACCTATGCAATACTCTGTTCACCCATTTCACTGTGACTGCACTGCACTCTGTTCACTCTTTACTGTAACTGTACTGCACTTTGTTCACCATTACTGTAGCTGCACTGCATACTTTTTAACCATTACTGTTCTGGCACTGCATTCTGTTCACTCATTAGTGTAACTGTACTGCTCTCTGTTCATTCATTACTATAACTGTGCTGTTCAGCCATCACTGTAACTGTGCTACATTCTGGTTACACATTACTACTACACTGCTGCACTCTGTTCATCCATTTCTGCAAATATAATTCACTCTGTTCATTCATTACTGTAACTGTATTGCATTTTGTTCTCTCTTTACTGTAATGTGCTGCTTTCTGTTCACCCATGACTGTAACTGCACTGCACTCCACCCATTACTGTTACTGTACTGCACTCTGATCACGCATTACTAAAACTGAGCTGCACACTGTTCAGTCATTACAGTAACTGTGTTGCACTTTGCTCGCCCATTACTGTAGCTGCTCTGCATACTGTTCAACCATTACTGTTCCTGCACTGCACTCTGTTCACCCATTACTGTGACTGTACTGCACTCTATTCACTCTTTACTGTAACTGTACTGCACTCTGTTAATTCCAAACTATAACTGTGCTGCTCTCTGTTCACCCATTAGTGCAATTGTAATGCACTCTGGTCACTAATTGATGTAACTGTACTGCACTCTGTTCATTCCTTACTACAACTGTGCTGCAGTCTAATCACTCATCTCTGTGACTGTACTGCGCTCTGTTTACACATTACTATAACTCTGTTGCACTCTGCTCAACAATTACTACAACTGTGCTGCTCTCTGTTCACCCATGACTGTAACTGTACTGCACTCTGCTCACTCATTACTGTAACTGTGCTGCACTTCCTTCACCAATACTGTTACTGTACTGCACTCTGATCACACATTACTATAACTGTGCTGCACACTGTTCACTCATTACTGTACCTGTACTGTACTTTGTTCACCCATGACTCTGTGTTGCGCTCTTCACCCATTAATGTAACTGTAAAGCACTCTGTTCATCTATTACTGTAACTGTGCTGCATTCTGTTCACTCATTACTGTAACTGAACAGCACTCTGTTCACCCATTACTCCAACTGTACTTCACCCTGTTCACCCATTACTATAACTGTGCTGCACTCTGTTCATCCAGTACTGTACCTATATTGCACTCTGTTCACATATTACTGTGACGGTACTGCACTCTGTTCACTCTGTACTGTACTGTGCTGCAGTATGTTCACGCATTACAGTAAGTGTGCTGCACTCTGTTAACTCATTACTCTAACTGTACTGCACTCACTTTATGCATTACTATAACTGTGCTTCTCCCTGGTCTCCCATTATTTTAACCATGCTGCACTCTGTTCACTCATTACTGTAAGTGTACTCCACTCTGTTCATCCATTATTGTACCGGTATTGCACTCTGTTGACTCATTACTGTAAATGTATTGCACTCTGTTCACTCATTACTATAACTGTACTGTACTCTGTTAACTCATTATTGTAACTGTACTGCACTCTGTTAACTCATTACTATAACTGTACTGTGCTCTGTTAACTCATTATTGTAACTGTACTGCACTCTGTTCTGCCGCTACGCTGACTATGCTCCACTCTATTCAGTCTTTATTGTAACTGTGCTTCTCTCTATTCATTCAATACTGTAACTGTGCTGCGCTCTCTTCACCTATTACTGTAACTGTGCTGCTCACTGTTATTTTTTAATCATTTTCATGGGATGTGCATGTTGCTGGCTGGGCCAGCATTTATTGCCCATCCATATTTGCCCTTGAGAAGGTGATGGTGAGCCTCCTTCTTGAACCACTGCAGTCCATGTGGTGTAGGTACACCAAGAGTACCGTTAGGGAAGGAGTTCCAGGATTTTGACCCCACGACAGCGAAGGAACGGTGATATATTTCCAAGTTGGGATGGTGAGTGGCTTGGAGGGGAAATTCCAGGTGGTGATGTTCCCATGTATCTGCTGCCCTTGTCCTTCTAAATGCTAGAGGTCTGGGTTTGGAAGGTGCTGCTGAAGGAGGCTTTGTGAAGTCCAGTATTGTAGATGGTACACACTGCTGCTACTGTGCATCGGTGGTGGTGGGAGTGAATGTTTGTGGATGTGGTGCCAATCAAGCGGGCTGCTTTGTTCTGGATGGTGTCAAGCTTCTTGAGCGTTATTGGAGCTGCACTCATCCAGGCAAGTGGGGAGTATTCCATCACACTCCTGACTTACGCCTTGTAGATGGTGGACAGGCTTTGGGGAGTTGGGAGGTGAGTTACTCGTCACACGATTCCTAGTCTCTGACCTGTTCTTGTAGCCACAGTGTTTATATGACTAGTTCAGTTCAGTTTCTGGCCAATGGTAATCCCCAGGATGCTGATAATAGGGGGCTTCAGTGATGGTAATGTCATTGAATGTCAAGGGGAAATGGTTAGATTCACTCTTGTTGGAGATGGTCATTGCATGACACTTATGTGCCATGAATTTTACTTGCCACTTGTCAGCCCAAGCCTGGATATTGTCCAGGTCTTGCTGCATTTGGACATGGACTGCTTCAGTATCTGAGGAGTCGCGAATGGTGCTGAATATTGTGAAATCATCAGTGAACAACCTCACTTCTGATCTTATGATGGAAGGAAGGTCATTGATGAAACAGCTGAAGATGGTTGGGCCAAGGACTCTACCCTGAGGAACTCCTGCAGTGATGTCTTGGAGCTGAGATGATTGACTTCCATCTTCCTTTGTGCTAGGTAACCAGCGAAGAGTTTACCCCCTGATTCCCATTGACTCCAGTTTTGCTAGGGCTCCTTGATGCCACACTCTGTTAAATGCGGCCTTGATGTCAAGGGCAGTCACTCTCACCTCACCTCGGGAGCTCATCTCTTTTGTCCATGTTTGAACTGAGGCTGTAATGAGGTCAGGAGCTGAGTGGCCCTGGTGGAACCCAAACTGAATGCCAGTGAGCAGGTTATTGCTAAGCAAGTGCTGCTTGATAGCACTGTTGATGACCCCTTCCATTACTTTACTGATGATCATGAGTAGACCGATGGGATGTTATTGACTAGGTTAGATTTGTCCTGCTTTTTGTGCACAGAACAGACCTGGGCAATTTTCCACATTGCTGGGTAGATGCCAGTGTTGTAGCTGTACTGGAACAGCTTGGCTAGGGGTGCAGCAAGCTCTGGAGCACAAGTCTTCAGTACTATTGTCAGAACATTGTCAGGTTCCATAGCATTTGTAATATCCAGTGCCTTTAGCTGCATCTGTGATGTTGGGGACATCCAGAGGAGACCAAGATGGATATTTGTGGAGCCTCCTCCTCCAGTGAGTTGTTTAGTTCTCCACCACCATTCACAACTGGATGTGGCAGGACTGCAGAGCTTAGATCTGATCTATTGGTTGTGGAATCGCTTAGCTCTGTCTATCACTTGCTGCTTATGCTATTTGACACGCAAGTAGTCCTATTTTATAGCTTCACCAGGCTGACACCTCCTTTTAGTTATATCCTGGTGCTGCAGGTGACATTACAGATTGTGGTTGAGTATAATTCTGCTGCTGCTGATGGCCCACAGCCCAGTCTTGAGTTTCTAGATGTATTTGAAATCTATCCCATTTAGCACAGTGGTAGTGCCACACAACATGATGGAAGGTATCCTCAGTGTGAAGATGGGGCTTTGTCTCCACATAGACTGTGCAATGGTCACTCCTACCAATACTGCCATGGACAGATGCATCTATGGTAGGCAGCTTGGTGAGGACAAGGCCAGGTAGGTTTTTCCTCTTGTTAGTTCCCTCACCACCTGCCACAGACCCAGTCTAGCAGCTATGTCCTTAAGGACTCGGCCATCTCGGTCAGTTGTGGTGCTACTGAACCACTCTTGTTGATGGACATTGAAGTCCCCCACCCAGAGTACATTCTGCACCCTTGCTACTCTCAGTGCTTCCACCAAGTGATGTTCAATATGGAGAAGCACTGATTCATCAGCTGAAAGCAGTAATGAGGGTGGGGACGTACACAGTAATCAGCAGGAGATCTCCTTGTCCATGTTTGACCTGATGCCATGAGGCTTCATGGGGTCCAGGGTCAATGTTGAGAACTCCCAGGGCAACTCCCTCTCAATTGTATACCACTGTGCCACCGCCTCTGCTGATGGATCCCTCTCCAGGGATAGTGATGGTGGTGTCTGGGACATTATCTGCAAGGTAGAATGATTACCTGAGGATGACTATGTCAGGCTGTTGCTTGACTAGTCTGTGAGAAAGCTCTCCCACTTTTGGCACTAGCCCCCAGATGTTAGTAAGGACTTTGCAGGGTCGACAGAACTGGGTTTGTTGTCATCGTTTCTGGGGGTGGTCCATCTAGTTCATTCCTTTTTACTGGCGTTTTAGAGGTTTGATGCAACTGAGTAGCTCACTAGGCCATTTCAGAGGGCTTTGGAAATTCAGCCACATTGCTGTGGGTCTGGAGTCTAATGTATGCCAGACCAGATGAGAACAGCAGATTTCCTTCCCTAAGTGAACCAGGTGGGTTTTTACGACAACTGACAATGGTGCGTCATTAGACTTTTAATTGCATCTGCTGTGGTGGGATTTAAATGGGGGTCCCCAGAGCAATAGCCTGGTTATCTGGATTACCAGTCCAGTGACAATACCATTATGCCACTGCCTATTGATAGCATAATACTCATTACTGTAACTGTACTGCATTCTGTTCACCGATTACTGTAACTGTACTGCATTCTGTTCACCCATTACTGTAACTGTACGGCACTTTGTTCACCCATTACTGTAACTGTACTGCATTCTGTTCACCCATTACTGTAACTGTATGGCGCTTTGTTCACCCATTACTGTAACTGTACTGCATTCTGTTCACCCATTACTGTAACTGTACTGCACTTTGTTCAATCATTACTGTAACTGTATGGCGCTTTGTTCAGCCATTACTGTAACTGTACCACACTTTGTTCAATCATTACTGTAACTGTATGGTGCTTTGTTCAGCCATTACTGCAACTGTACTGCATTCTGTTCACCCATTACTGTAACTGTACTGCACACTATTCATCCATTGGTGTACCTGTACTGCACTCTGTTCAATCGTTACTGTAGCTGTGCTGCACTCTGTTTGTGCGCTATTGTAACTGTACTGCACACTGTTTACCCAATACTGTAACTATCCTACATTCTGTTCAGTCATTACTGTAATGGTGCTGCATACTGTTCACCTATTTCTATGTCTGTGCTGCACTCTGTTGACTTATTACTGTAATTGTACTACACAATGTTCATCCATTTCTGTACCTGTACTGCACACAGCTTACCCATTAGTGTACCTGCACTGCACTCTGTTCAATCATTACTGGAACTGTGCTGCACTCTGTTCACTCATTAACGTAATTGAGATGCACACGGCTCATTCCTTACTATAACCGTACTGCCCTCTGTTCACTCATTACTGTAACTGTATTGCACTCTGTTCATCTTTCTACTTTAGCAACTTTTCCTTAATCAGTTTTAATGGACCTCTTATTTCATGACCATAGATCAATTCAAATGGACCAAATTCAGTCGATTCATTTGGAGAATCTCTGGTAGCAAATAGTAAGAAAGTTAATCCTTTGTACCAGTCCTTTGGATATTCATAGCAATAGGTCTTAATCATGGTTTTGAGTCTGACGGCATCTCTCTAAAGCTCCCTGTGTCTGTGGGTGATAGGTGGTAGACTTTAGTTGTTTGACACCAAAATTGCTGATTATGTCCTGGAAAATTTTAGACATGAAGTTAGAACCTTGGTCAGATTGCATTTCAATTGGTAGGCCATAATGAGTGAAAACCTGAGTTAACTTTTCCACTGCCACCTTGGCTGTAATTGTCCTTAAAAGAATAACTTCTGGAAATCAGGTTGTCGTATCCATGATTGTAAGGATATACTGATGTCCTGCTTTCATTTTGGGTAATGGTCCTACACAATCTACTAATGCCCAGCTGGTTCTTGAAAAACTGCCAAGGATATTAAAGGTGCTGGTTTGATTACATGTTGAAGTTTATCTACTACCTGACATATATGACACATTTTACAAAATTGCACTACATCCTTATGAAGTCCTGGCCAGGTAAAATGGCTCTTTATCGATGCTTGGGTTTTCCATATTTCTACATGTCCTGCGATAGGGATTTCATGCACTATTCACAATATCTCCTTACGGTATTTGGGTTGTACCACTATCTGACGAACAACCATCCATTCCTTATCCGCAGGTCTGTGAGGGTGTCACCACTTCTTCATCAGAACTCCGTTTTTAAGGTTACAGCACTCCGGAACTCCTTCAACCTCAGCTTCAGTGTGAGCTGACTGTGCTAACTTGTTTAATCCTGGATCTGCTTTCTGAGCCTGAGTTAATGAAGACATGCCAAACACTTCCTTTGAATTATCATCATCCTTAAATAAAGCTTCAGCTACTCTAACATCTGCTCGTGGTATTACTTTGACCTCTGGTGATGGACTTTGCTCAGCCATTGCCCTGGTCACCACACATGATGGAAAAATACCAGGAACTCTTTCTTGTAACTGCTCCATCTCTTTAGCCTCTCTCAGACTTTCTGTAATTATGGGTGAAGCTATAACCTTCACTCCAGCCAAATCATTCCCCAGGAGTAAATCAACTCCATCCACAGGTAATTTCTTAAACACTCCTACAACCGCCGATCCAGATAACAAATCACACTCCAATTGCACTTTTTACAGTGGAAATAGGATATACTCTCTACTTATCCCGTTTATCAATACTTTAGCTTTCAATGCACTCTCTGGGGGGAAAATTAGGTCCTTCTCCAGCATAAGAGTTGAATAGTTCCTGTGTCCCTTAATATAGTTATGGGTTTAGTTGCATCATTTGATGAAAAATGGGTTATCTTCCCTTTAGACAAAATCCCTTTATATCTCTCATCTACCTTATTCACTTCACCTGCATTCACAGCAGTGTTTACCTCCAGACCCTTATTTGTAGTTAAAGCTACAATTTGATCTGTGGCATTTTCTTCTTGAGTTCCCTTTGTCATGAAGATATTAATGTATATAATGTTATTGGAAATTATTATTTTTTAAATAGAGGTTTAGTCTGTGTGTGTGTCTGTGCATTTTAATTGGATTAAAGCCAACTAGTCTGGGTGTTTTGACATCTAGTAGTTTTGAGGTGTAAACATAGGTAGAGGGTACAGTTGCATTTTGTTGAGTAAAGCTTTCAAAAGTGGGAGTGAAATCTTGCACCTAGCTAGGAGACACCAAGCAATGTTTATAATACTAATAAAATTGGTACTATGAAAGGGGTTTTGTTTTTAGAAGAGATGGATTTCAAAGGGGCTGGTGATACAATGAGAATTTACATTCAAAGAGAAGTGCTGGGTATAACAAAGCAGTTTTGTGTGTACAGAGCAGAGGCATTTAACATCAACGCAACTGTAAGCCTACAATTGTCTGCAAATGAATGAAATTGAAAGGAACCTCATTTTGAATTCCTAAGGCGAAAATGTTTTGCCTGGTGTCTGGTTAAGTCTATCAGTTATTGTAGCCTTCGTGTAGATTAATTTGGGAATTTGTTAAAAGTTATGATGGTAGTAATTTGTAGCCATGTGATGTGTTTAGTACCTTGTTGTAAATTAATAAATGTTTCATTTAGTTTGATATAATAAACTCTTGAGAACTGGTGGTCTTATTCCTGAATTTAGAGCTGCATCTCTAACATACTACTTAAAAATATAGGTTATGACAGTTGTTTAAAGCTTCCCTCTGGGCTTTTTTAAATAACTATGCTTTACCACCTGCTGTGTCATAACAATTGGGGGCTCTTGCAGGATAAAAATATTTCTAATTCCTTGATTGGTTTGGAATTGGTGAATCTTAAGGTTATGAGTATGAGAAGCACTTTGAATTCAGGAGCTGGTGAGGTATTTTAGAAATGATAAGACTGTAAGGTGGCTTTGGCAATTGCTAAGACTTGTCTGCGAATAGAAGATATAACTCTGATTGGGTTGGAAAATATAACCAACAGTAAGTTAATAGAGTTGGCAGATAAGTTAAAATTGGGGTTACCTGAGGGTGCTAGGAAATCAGATATAGTTAAAAGTATAGCACAGCATCTACAGTTGGAAGTGAAACCTGACACTAGCGAGTCACAGCTGGAGGTAGTGAGACTTCAATTACAAATGAAGATGCTTGAATTTGAACAAGCAAAGGAACTGAAAAAGTTTGAATTAGAAGCACAGGACAGAGTAATGGCTTTAAAAGGGGAACAGGTAGAAAGACAGGAGAGAGAAAGAAAACAGGAAAGTGAATTAGAAATTGTGAAGATAGAGAAGGAGGAAAGAGAAAAAAAAGAGAGAGAAAGAATTCCAACTGAAAGTGTTGGCAGTTAAAAAAGAGACATCAGGAGGTGAGGAAGGAATTGTCTCCAGAGTAGAACCAGTGGGGAGATGTTTAAATTTGTACAAGCTATTCCAAATTTTGAGGAAAAAGATATTGAAGCATTTTTATTTCATTTGAGAAGCTAGCTAAACAGATGAAATGGCCAGAGGAAAACTGGACATTATTATTACAGTCTACGTTGTTAGGTAGAGTGCATGAAATGTATGCTTCACTGTCAGAGGAAATGTCAGTGAATTATGATGTGGTGAAAAAGGCTATTTTGAGTGCATATGAGTTGGTTCCTGAAGTATACAGGCAGAAATTTAGGAATGTGAGAAAACAGCCTGGGCACACCTATATTGAATTTGAAAGAGTAAAACAAAGTAATTTTGACTAGTGGATTTGGGCTTTTGATCAATGTCTTCTGAATTCCTTTTAGTTCTTGTTGATGACATCAGGTAGTCATCCAGCACTTTCAGTATTTAGTTCACTGGTTGAGCACTTGTCTTTCAATGTATCCAACAGTGATTTTCCCCTTTGCCTCTTGACAGGGGTCTTTAGAGAAAGAGAGAGCAGGTTACAGAGACATGAAGAGAAAAAGTCAGCTAACTATTATTGTGGAATTACTGGAATCTTCCACACACAGGGGAGAGAGGATTTAGGTATTTTCTTTTCAGGCTAGGAGCTATTCAGCTGTACTGCTCTCACACAAAATCTGGTCATCTGGTCAGGAACCAATAAAAATGTTGTTGCCAGGCAGTTTCCCATTAGACCAGACTCTTCCTTGGCATCATCCTGTCTTTCATGGCACACTCTGTTCCAGGACTGCAACATTGTATATATCTCTCATCCCGTTCCAGTAGGTGTGTCATTCATCTGCAGCCATTGTAATTTTAATCCACAGTCCAACAGAAATAAGAAGATATGTTCTTTAGATACCGAATACTGTAACTGTACTGCACTCTGTCCAATCATTACTGTAATTGTACAGCACTCTGTTCTCCCATTTCTGTAACAGTGCTTCACTCTATTCACTGATTACTGTAACATTGCTGCACTCTGTTCACTGATTATTATAACTGTGCTTCACTTTATTCACTCATTACTACAATTATACTGCACTCTGCTTACTCATTACTGTAACAGTGCTGCAATCTGTTTACTCATTACTGAAACCGTGCTGCATTCTTTTCGGTCATTACTGTAACTGTGCTGCGCTATGTTCACCCATTACTGTAACTGTACTGCATGCTATTCACTCATTTCTGAAACTGTAATGCACTCTTTTATCCCATTACATGTAACTGTGCTGAAATATGTCCATTCATTATTGTAACCATGCTGCATTCTGTTCACTTATTACTGTAACAGCACTGGACTCTGTTCACTCATTCTTCTATCTATGCTTCACTCAATTCACTCATTACTGTAACTGTCCTGCACTTGGCCCATCCATTACTGTAATAGTACTGCGATCTGTTTACTCATTACTGTAACCATGCTGCATAATTTTCAGTCATTAGTGTAACTGCACTGCACTCTGTTCACTCATTACTGTAACTGTGCTGCACTTGGTTCACCCATTACTGTAAGTGTGCTTCACTCTATTCACTGATTACTGTAACTGCACTGCACCCTATTAGCTCATTCCTGTAACATTACTGCACCCTGCTCACTCAATACTGTAACTGTACTGCACTTTGTTCATCCATTACTATAATTGTGTTTCACTCTATTCACTCTTTACTCTAATTGTGCTGCATTCTGTGTGTTCATCACTATAACTTGTTTCGCTCTACTCACCGATTACAGTAATTGTATTGCTTATTCATTCCTGTTCATTCCTTACTGTAACTATGCTGCATGCTGTTCACCCACAACAATAACTGTACTGCATTTCATTCACTCATTACTGTAACTGTGCTGCACTCTGTTCACTTATTACTGTAACTGTGCTTCTCTTGATGCGCTCATTACTGTCCTTGTGCTGCATGTTGTTCACCCATTACTATTACTGTGCTTCACTTTGTTCACTCTTTTCTGTAACTGTACTGCACTCTGTTCACTCTTTATTGGAACTGTACAGCACCCTGTTCACCCATTGCTGTAACTGTACTGCATCCTATTTACTCATACAGTAGAGTGAATAGAGTGCAGTACAGTTACAGCAAAAAGTAAACAGAGTGAAGCACAGTTATAGTGATGGGTGAACAACATGCAACACAGTAACTATAACTGTACTGCACTCTATTCACTCTACTGTAATTGTACTGCACACTGTTCACTCTTAACTATAACTACCGCACTTTGTTCACTAATTACTGTAACTGTGCTTCATTCTATTCACTGATTACTGAACTGCACTACACCCTGTTAACTCATTATTGTAACTGTACTGCAAACTGTTCACTCATTACTGTAGCTGTGCTGCACTCTGTTCACTCAGTACTGTAACTGTGCTCCTCTTGATGCGCTCATTACTGTCCTGGTGCTGCATGGCGTTCACCCATTACTATAACTGTGCTTCACTTTGTTCACTCTTTACTGTAACTGTACTGCATTCTGTTCACTCTTTACTGTAACTGTACTGCACTCTATTCACTCAACTGTAACTTGTTGCACACTATTCACTCATTACTGTAACTGTACTGCACACTGTTCACTCTACAATAATTGTGCTGCACACTGTTCACTCTTTACTATAACTGTGCTGCACTTTGTTCACTAATTACTGTAAGTGTCTTCACTCTATTCACTGATTACTCTAACTGCACTGCACCCTGTTAACTCATTATTGTAATTGTACTGCAAACTGTTCACTCATTACTGTAGCTGTGCTGCACTCTGTTCACTCATTACTGTAACTGTGCTTCTCTTGATGCGCTCATTACTGTCCTGGTGCTGCATGTTGTTCACCCATTACTATAACTGTGCTTCACTTTGTTCACTCTTTGTAACTGTACTGATTACTGTGACTGTACTGCATTCTGTTCACCCATTGCTGTAACTGTACTGCATCCTGTTTACTTATTACTCTAATTGTGCCTCACTCTCTTTAATCATTACTGTAACTGTACTTTTCTTGATGCACTCATTACTGTCCTTGTGCTCACGTTGTTCATCCATTAATATAACTGTGCTTCACTCCGTTCACTCTTTACTGTAACTGCCCTGCACTCTGTTCACCCATTACTGTACCTGTACTGCACACTGATCACTCATTACTGTAGCTGTACAGCATTCTGTTCACCCATTACTGCAACTGTGCCTTGCCCAATTCACTCATTGCAGTAATTGCAATCTACTCTGTTCACTCATTACTGTAACTGCGCTTCACTTGATTCACACTTTACTGTAACTGTACTGCATTCTGTTCACTGATTACTGTAGCTGTGCTTCACTCAGTTGACTCAGTATCATAACTGAACTGCACTCTGCTCAATCATTACTGTAACTGTGTTTCACTTGATTCACTCATTACTGTAACTACTGCAGGCTGTTCACCCACTATTGTAAAGGCACTGCAATCTGTTCACTCATTACTGTAACTGTACTGCACTCTATTCAGTCTTTACTGTAAGTGCTTCACAATGTTCACCCATCACTGTAACAGTAATGCATTCTGTTTACTCATGACTGTAACTGTACTGCACTCAGTTCACTCACTACTGTAGCTATACTGTACAATGTTCACTCATTACTGTAACTGTGTTTCAATCTATTCACTTTACTGTAACAGTACTGCACTCTGTTCACCGATTGCTGTAACTGCACTGTACTCAGATCACTCATTACTGTAACCGTGCTTTGCTCTGTTCACTCATCACTATAACTATAATGGACTCTGCTCACTCATTACTGTAATTGTGCTTTACTCGATTCACTAATTCCTGTAACTATACTGCACAATGTTCACCCATCACTGTAACAGTGCTACAATTGTTTTGCTCATTACTGTAACCGTGCTGCATTCCGCTCACTCATTACTGTAACCGTGCTGCACTCTGTTCACTCATTACTGTAACTGTTCTGCATTCTGTACACTCATTACTACAACTGTACTTCACTCTATTTAAAAATTACTGTAACTGTGCTGCACTCTGCTCACCCATTACTGTAAATGTGCTTCACTTGATTCACTCATTACTGTAAATGTACTGCACTCTGTTCACTCATTATTGTAACTGTACAGTACTCTGTTTACTCATTACTATAACTGTGCTTCACTCACATTCTTCTTTACTGTAACTGTACTGCATTCTGTTCGTTCTTTACTGTAACTGTACTTCATAATGTTCACCCATCACTGTTAACTATAATGTATTCTGTTTACTCATGACTGTCACTGTACTGCACTCAGGTCACTGATTACTGTAACTATACTGCACGTTGTTCACCCATTGCTATAACTGTGCTTCAGTCTATTCACTTTACTGTAACTGTACTGCACTCTGTTCACCGATCGCTTGGTAACTGCACTGCACTCAGACCACTCATTACTGTAACTGTGCTGCAATCTGTTCACCCATTACTGGAACGTACTGCACTCTGTTCACACAGTACTGAAATTGTGCTACCCTCTGAATCCATTATTCTATCTGTGCTGCACACTATACAGTCATTATTGCAGCTGTGCTTCACTCTATTCACTCACCACTGTAACTGTGCTGCATTCTGTGCACTCATTAACTTTGTGCTGCATTCTGTGTTCCCATTACTGTAACCGTGCTTCACTCTGTTCACTTATTATTGTAACTCTACTGCATTCTGTGCACTCATTAACTTTAACTGTACTGCACTCAATTCGCTCAATGTTGTAACTGTATTGCACTCAGTTCACTCATTACGCTAACTGTGCTTCACTCTGTTTACTCATTACTGTAACTGTGTTTCATTCCATTCATCAATTACTGTAACTGCATTGCACTCTTTTCACTCATTACTGTGACTGTGGTACATCTGACCGTTTACCTGTTCATTCACATTTTTTTCATATTTACCCTAAATGTTAAGAGTATAAGATAGATCTCATTTGTGTCATTGGCAAAATTAAATGAAAGCCTCTCTATTGTGTTACCAAGTCATTAATACATATACTGAATAGTTGAAACCTCAGTACAGATTCTTGTAGAGCACACTAATCCCTTCTTTCCAATTCCTGTACATACCCATTATCCTACTGTCTGTTCTACTGCCTAACCAGTCTCCTAATTTGGTCAATAATCTTTAATGCTATGAAGTTTATTTTTATGATAATATTCTCTTAGGTGGAACCTTATCAAATGCCTTCTGGAAGTCTGTCTAAACTACATTCCAGGTCATTCCCCTGCCTTGTTACATTAGTTACTTAATCAAAAAGTTCAACTTGAATGATTAGACATGACTTATTCTTTACAAATTGTTACATTCCTTGGCCAGACCCCAAGTTATTGATGAGATGCAGTTAGGGACAAATAATGTATTGTTTAAAGTAGGCAGAGTTTGATATTTAAGGCACTTGCTAAGAGAATAAAGCCACAAGATTCTATAGGTTTTGAACAAACAAAAATAAACTTTACTGTACAAGGTCAGAAAGATAAAACAATTTACAATATCTATTGTTATGGGCTTCCTCATCATCAGAACTTTCCTCCGAATCTGAGATGTAAAAAACTTCCAGTCTTCTAAGCTGGTATTTCTTTTCTCGCTCCTTCTCTCTTTCCCTCACCTCTCTTTCTTTTTCCTTCTCTCTTGCCTGGAATTCCAGTTCTTTTTCTGCCCTTTCTTTTTCTGCTGCCTCTAGTTCAAGATTTTTTTCATTTCCTTTGCTTGTTCTAGTTCAAGTTTCTTCATTTCTAACGGAAGTCTCACTACCTCCAGCTGCAAGCCACTCCCTGGAAAACATGGTCTCTCTGTTATCGCTTCCAGTTTTAAATGCTGTGCTATTATCTCAACTATGTGTACTTTCCTCATCCCTTTGGGTAATTTTAACTTCAGCTTATCCATCAATTCCATCAGCTTACTCTTGGTTAATTTCTGTAAACCAGTCAGAGTTACTTTTTCCATCTGTAAAAAATTTTAGCAACCTCCAATGTCATTTTGAATTCCAACCCATATAACATATCTCACAGCAATTCCAATTCCTATGTCCAATAGCTCTTTACCTCCATGTACTTGTTAACAGGATTCACAAATCGCACCAATGTCAAGGATTTTCAGCCCCAGACTAATTATTATTCTGAGTCCAATCACCCGCTGTCTGCGTTTCAAAATCCCTCAAGAGCCCCCACTTTGCTATGATACCAGCTGAGGTTACTCCTGGACAAGTCTGATCCTAGAGTGGAACCCAGCTTGATAGATCCTAACTTTTGTTTGTTTGTTTAGAAACATGGAGAGTAGCTACTGAACAGAAGCACAGGAGTCAGTTGATGAACTTTTAATAAAAGAATAAAACATTTATTCTACAAGAAAAGATGAACTATATTGCAATACTCCTTCACCCACAATTATACCTTTACAGATATGTGCAGATTTGTAAGGATAACACAAGTTACAAAATCTATCTTATACTCTCATGATCACAGTAAATACACAGGTCATGTAAACCAATAAGCACCCTGTGGTCAGACACACCATAACCTGAAACCAGGTGACAGACGCCGCCTCAATCAGATACAATGGATCTCTCCTCAACTTTCCCCTAAATGCTTGTCATATTGTGAACCAACCAGACTCACTGAATTCCGTCCATCCTATGAGTGTTTCCAATCTCCACTCTCCAAGACCCCAGTTTGAAATCTTCTCCCAAACAGACGCTTTCTCTCAGATGCCTTCTGCAAGGGATCACCTCCAGAGTTTAAAACTCTTCTTCTGATGTTCCTCTTCCCTGGGTCACCCATGCATTCAAGCTGTTTTCCACGCACTTTTTCTCACTGACTTAGCCATCAATAGTACAGCACTGCTTCACATGCCCATAGCAAAGAGTTATAGACCTTCAGTTGTCTCTTTGGGCCATCTCACCTCTTGCAAGCTGTTCTTGCTTTAAATCTGCTTTCTGCAGCTTTTATCTCTTTAAATCTGAAGCATGGAACCTTTCTCTCTGCCCCTCACTCTTAACTTCACTTAACAGGACCTTTTCCCAGGTTCCTGTTCTTTCATTGACTAGAAGGTCTTCTTTGGGCTTTCTCCTCTTCCGCTCCCCTGGATATTTGGGGTTTATCTTTAGTTTGGAACTGGCTATCTGTCCCCTTTGCTCCAGTCTCTCTAAGCAGCTACTTTCAGAACCAACTGCACTCAAACAGCTTCCAAAACAACTGCTGTTTCTCTTCTTCTGTGTGAGTGTCTGTGGGAGGAACCTGCCACTTTGGCCCCCTGTTGCTAGGCAACAGTCCAATCCTTCCACCCTTATATGTTTATCTTCTCTTTATGGGTTGTAAAACTCCTCATTGGAAATGCAAGCACCCTTTTAATGTGAAGCCAAAACTCCATTTGACTTTCTTAACACATAGGTACAGCAATACAAATCAACCTTAAACTTTAGAGCTAAAGCTCATTCCTAACACCCACAAATAACAATATAATGTACTTAAACTAGCTCTATTTGCTAACACTATCTTATACTCTAACATTCAGGGTAAGCATGAGGTACATGTAAATAAACAGGCAAACTGTGCTCAGACTCACCACACTGCATAATAAGTGGCAGATGTGACCAAAACAGATTCCATGGATTTCTCAACAAGCCATCCAGATGTTAGTCACACTGTTAGTCAACCAATCTCACTGGAACTCCATTTCTCTCACAAGGGGTTCCAATCTTCACCTTCAAAAATCTTGCCTTGGAGTTCACTCCAGAATGCACTCCAACACAGACGGCTTCAATGATTGCCCACCTCGCGGGGTTCCAATCTCACTTTCCAAGATTCTGTTTCCCTGGGCTCCCGAGCACACTAACGCATCAACGGACAAGCACAGTTTCAGCTCTTGGGCCATTGCAAACAAAATACCATTGCTCCAAAGGGGTACACTTCCCCCAATGGCTCTCTCTACTAAAAGCCTGCTCCCTGCTGCCCATTCTGTCCCCCAGGGCCTGTTTCACTGTTTCATTCTTTATTCTAAACTTAACTGGGACCTGCTTCTGTGCCCTGTCTTCATCTCTTACCTGGGATTTCCTCTTGGGACCTCTCCCTGTCCCCCTTCCTTGTCCCTCTCTTTCTCTGGTACACTTCTCCTCAGGTGGAAATTAACTCACTGACTGGCTCAAACTGACTGTTCACTGACCCTTGAACTAATCTGGTGACCTATCAAAACACTCCAAGAGGGCCCCTCCTTTGTTATTAGGCAGGGACAAATGTAACAAGAATTGGAACATTCTGTACTTTAAATGTTACAATTTCCACAGATTGCAAGCTTACATAGCACATAGAGACACCAAAAGAATGGATTTCATATCAAAATCCATGCTAGCTCATTAATCAGTTCAAATTTCTTTCAGTGCTCAGTCACTCTGTCCTTATTTATATATTTCAGTCACTCACTCACAATCAGATGTTACACTAACAGGTCTATCATATCCTGGTTTCTTTCTCTCGTCTTTCTCAAATAACCAAATAGTATTTGTAATCACTGAATATATTTAAGACTGGGATAGATAGATTTTTGGTCTCTCAGTGAATCAAGGGAGTGGGCAGGAAAATGGAGTTGAAGCCCAAGATCAGTCATGATCATATTGAATGGTGGGGTAGGTTCGGTGGCCATGTGCTCTACCCCATTCCTATTTCTTATGTTCTTGCATAATTTTCCATTTAAAGGAAGAATTGAAAATTAAGAGAACTTGGCAAGATTATTGTTAAAGCATTGCAATTTCATCACCTACTTTCTTTAAAACCCTGTGCTATTATTTTTTCCTAATATTGTTTACTTCATAGAATCCCTTGCCTATGTTCACCTCAATGAGTTCCAATTCATTCCTGTAACTATAATGCACCCATCTCACTCATTATTCAAACACTTAATGCACCTTTCTCACCCATTATTCTACATTTATTATTCTAATTGTTAAACCATGGTCATCCATTAGTTTTAGCATTATATATCATGTTCATCCCTTAATCTATTAGTTGCTAGTCTACATCTTGCTCATTTTAATGTACCCCATGCTCCCATCTAATTAACATTGCTCCCCATTAGTCTGTTTATAATTCTTATAATATGTGAGGTCTATTCATTAGCCTAACTGTAATGTACCCAGTACATCCATTCATTTAAATGAAAATCCTCCTGTCAATCCATTATTTCATTAGAATTTCTATTAAAATATATATTTACATTTATTATCTAATTACAATGTGCTTTACTCACACCTGTATCTATCCTCCTGACAAAGCACATTGCCAGTTGTAATATGACTCGCTAAACCCTTTGTTTCACTAGAGTGTGGTTCCCCCATCTCTATATCCAATTTCAATATGTTGCCATTTCCCATACCCAGTTGCCAAGCACCAGGGCCAATCCTCTGCTGAGCTATCATGTGTTTTGCCAATCTCTCTGCCCAACTTTTAAGTGGCATGCCCTTCTGTTGGTCTAATTGTGAGGCACTCTATCTATCCACAGAATAGTTTTATAATTTAACCTATGTAATTTGGGGAAAGATTAGATTAGTCTTCTCATCACCCCAGAGGCCTCCTTTAGCTGGGAGAGGGCAGCATTATTCCATTGTCTTCTAACAACATATGCTCCTATATGTGGGAGAGGGCAAGATGTAAACCCTCCTTCTGCAATGCACCCCAAATGCATTGGTAGATTTTCTGCTTTTGTTTGGTCGTTCAATGAACAACAACTCTGAAATACAGTGACATGCAGTGGTATTAAGAATATACAAATAATTGTTTGGCAGTACAGAAGTTGAATATTGCTGAAAAGAGAGACATATTGCTAAAGCTTTCCAGTTTGCACTCATCAGGACAAACACAAGAATGATACATTTCAAAAGATCACAACATTTATACTACAGGAGAAAAGGGTGCTGATTGGTTGTCAACTTGGCTCTGATTGGCCAAAGCATTGCTATGGAGATTGCAACAGGAACTATAGGCTCCCCAAGCTCTCAATTTACAACCAATTTAAGAAAATCAGTCAAGCCATTCATGTGGCTCATTTATGCTTGCTAGAAGTGTCTTACATTTATAAGTATGGGCCCATTTTTTGAATTACCCAGGAGTTCACACAGAACCTGCTGCTAAATATCCTGTTCTCAATTGTTAAATTAATCTCAAGTGAGATTGGAAGATCTTGCTCTTTCTCCGGAGTAGTGTGAAGTAAATTTGAGGATAAAATTAATGTGGTGTTCTTACATGCTTTAAAATAAATCTGAATAAATGCTTGATTAAGAACAGGACTGCCAGAGACAAAATGAACAAGATGACAACACTCCCATTATGTATGATGGTGATGATGCTGTAAAGGAATTGGGAAGCTTTTTCTCAGCAAAATTGGTGGGGCTGCTGAGGGTGTCAAAGTAGGAACTGCCACCCAGATGCTCAAACTGATTGCAGGGAAATGACTGAGGTCGCTAAATTAGGGGTTGTTTTGTGCTTAGGGCTCATGCCCATTGGGACTCGGATTGAAGCTCTCCGAAATTGTTTCATGCGGCATTCCGACTGACAACAAACAGCAGAATTCCACACCATCAGATGGATGGACAAGAGTCCTATTCTCATAGGTGTAAGATCCACTGTATCACACTGTCCCACAATTTATCATCATTATCAAAATAATTCAACATATTTTTCAAATAATCATGAGTGCAATGGGTTACAGGTGTCACAATTATTATTAATATATTCTACTGTATCTTAATGCACATCAATAACAGTGCTGTCATTGAGTCTATTTACTATATTGGCACTAATAAACATCATTAAAAACATCACCCTTAAGCCACACATTTTGGCATTGTGCCATTGTACAGCTTCTGCAACATTCTGGCTGGATGTTCCTGCTCCAAATTGAGCAAGACGGCAACAGAAAGGGCAGGGGAAATGGAAGGATGAATCCTCCTACTGCCTCCCTGACCTGATTTAGACTTCCCTCTGTAAGAATATGCTTAAGAATCCCTGTATAAGCTCACTTAAAAGAATGGCTGAGATTCATTGTGAAAAATTTATTGATGAATTAACTTGCTGTCATTGTGTTTATTGCTGATATGTACAGATGCCTCATAACTCAGTTGCACAACCAACTTGCAAAAACAAATAAAGCCTTGAAGCAAAAGTAGTTGGAAGGCCAGCCATAAGACCATAAGACCATAAGACATAGGAGCAGAAATTAGGCCATTCGGCCCAGCGAGTCTGCTCCGCCATTCAATCATGGCTGATAAGTTTCTCAACCCCATTCTCCCTCCTTCTCCCCATAACCTTTGATCCCCTTAACAATCAAGAACCTATCTATCTCGGTCTTAAATACACTCAATGACCTGGCCTCCACAGCCTTCTGTGGCAATGAATTCCATAGATTCGCCACTCTCTGGCTAATGAAGTTTCTCCACATCTCTGTTCTAAAAGGTTTTCCCTTCACTCTGAGGCTGTGCCCTCGGGTCCCAGTCTCTCCTACTAATGGAAACATCTTCCCCACATCCACTCTATCCAGACCTTTCAGTATTCTGTAAGTTTCAAACAGATCCCCCCTCATCCTTCTAAACTCCATCGAGTATAGACCCAGAGTCCTCAAATGTTCCTCATATGTTAAGCCTTTCATTCCTGGGATCATTCTCGTGAACCTTACATCGTTATCCTGTGGCTAAACAACTACATGTAGGATAGTCAAAAAAACAAACAATATGGACTAAGTCCAGTGATACATGGACCTAACAAAGACTGATCAGAGACCATCCTGGACCGATCAATCACTGATCACAAACCCCAGATACCAATTCAATGGCTTGTTCTGTTCCTATGTTACTATGATAGTGCCAGCCTCTTCCCAATCCTCTGCAACTAACCCCTAAGCCCTTCCCCATCAGCTGCAATGCTGAGTCATTTAGCTGAATCAGAAAATTGCCTACAAAAGGACAAATCCTTGTAGATTCCCACAGGTAAGATGGGGCTACCATTGCAACATCCAGAAAGGTGGTACATGGCAGCCCTGTGCCTCAGGGAGATTAGGAAGCGCTCACCTGTGCGCGTGCGTGAACTTCACACTCAGCCCGTTTGCCCTCCCCTCCCCCCTCCCCCCACCCACACAGGTAGTGTTGAGCGCTGCCGCTTGCATTTCACGCTGGACGGCTTCCCAACCCTCCCACCCCCACCCACACCCGCACCCGCCGAGCCCACACACCAAGGGCAAAATTCTGCCCCATTTGATTTCCCCAGAACCAGCCCAAAGTGATTTTGGCTGCAGAGGATTTATCTCCATTCCTTTCCTTTCTTGGCCTGGTAGCTTCTAACCCCAGAGAACTAACTTTCATGGTGTGGATTTTTTCCTGGCAATTTTCCCTTTAGCACAAGCTAGCTAAATTTTGCAGTCTCATTTGAAATCTTTACAAAATTTGGCCTTTTAAATCTGAGAGCAAGATCCCACTCGTATTCCTGCGTGGTGAACCACAGAGACTTTCAGCCTCTAACTACTCTCTTTCTCTCTCTCCTGGATTCTGGCAGATTGCCTGTCACATTGAGTTTTCAGGGATATCTTAAAACATTCCCCTCTCAAAGCCCATCTCCATGGAAATGTGGATCACATGGGCCTGGTATCCAGTTAGAAATGCTGATGACTATCTTTTCTTGTGACCCCAACTCTCTTTTATCCTGGAAGTAAGTGGATAGTTTGAAGCATAACTGTTTACAACTCAATATTCTCAACACCCTCCTGGGACTTTGGAGACTAGCAGTCTAACCACTGTAAACACAGATGCTGCTACTATTGTCTCCAGATGTGAACATCTTACATTTTTCCCAGCAAAACAGCAATGGTCTCTCTTTAATCTTTAATGCCCATGTCACCCAGGCCTATTCAGCAGACTTCAGAAAAGGCCACATGACCCCCTTTTCATTAAAGTCATGGTCCCAAAACATAGCATTCTTCAAATTTGTAACACTAGTTTTCATCAAAATTGAACACTTGTATGCCTGGGTGAATTTGGGATGCACATCCCCCAGGGCCAATATATCCTTTATTGAATTGTACATACAGAACGTCAAAGCAGTGCTCCAGATGTGATCTAACCAGAGTAGTGGCATGACGTCTACTAATTGTAATCCAGCCATAAAGGCTAACATTAAATTAACCTTTCTCACATTTTTTTTGTATTGTCCAGCAGCGCTTAGTGATTTTTGTTTACTGAGCCCTAATTCTCTCTGCTCGTCCATAGTTATGAACTTCTCACCATTTAGAATACATTCTGATTTCTCTGGATAAAAACAAAAAAACTGCAGATGCTGGAAATCCAAAACAAAAACAGAATTACCTGGCCTCATGAGGACTCGAAACGTCAACTCTTTTCTTCTCCGCTGATGCTGCCAGACCAGCTGAGTTTTTCCAGGTAATTCTGTTTTTGTCTCTGATTTCTTTTCCTTAGGTCCAATGTGAATGTCCTCACACCTCCCCACATTGAAATCCATTTTCCCATGCACTTAATTTTTCCTTTGCAAATATCCCTTTGTAACTTTCCTTTCCCACCTACACTACTTACTGTGCCACCTAATGTATTGTCACAACATATTTGGATACACACCTCTCTATTCCTTCAGCTAAGCCAATGGCAAACATCATGAAAATCTGCAGCCCCAGTATAGGACATCAATAGTCACATCCTATTAATCCCAGATCTTCCATTCTCTAGATGGTTGTACGGTAAAGGTACCCCGGAATACTTGCTGGGGGATCCCTTGGTTGTCCCGCGCACTGACAACATGGAATTGCCCAGGGAATTTCAACTTCCGTTAGGCATCTACCCTGAATCTGGAATCCTCAAACTCTGATTTAAAGTTGTAGACTTGATGGTTTGACTTGCTTAGCAGAATAGTTACCCAGGAAAAGTCAGAAGGATTAAAGCCAGTTCTAACTCCTGAGTAACTATACAAATAATTACCCTGACCCTTCCAGCCCAACTGGACCCTCCGACCACACCCCTACACTCCAACTACCCCCTCATGAACCCTCGACTACTCACCCACCCCCGACTACCCCCAACAACCCAACTACCATCCCCGGCTCCCAACTACCCCAACCCGACTAACCCCACCCACTTCTGACTACTCCCGAGCTCCTGACTACTACCCCCCCCCTCCCAACCCCAGCCCCTGACTACCCTACCCCTGACCAATCCCATCCACCCCCACCACCCTCCTACCCCTGACTACCCTCCCCACCCCCAACTAACCCTGACCGCCCCCCCCCCCCCCGACTATACCTAATCCCCTGACTACACTCCCAACCCCCTCAACAATCCCCCCATCCCCTGACTACGTCTCTCACCCCCACCCACCCTACCCCCCCCGCCCCGAACCAACTGTACAACTGGCACTGTCCCACCTCCCAACCCATCTTACCACCTCACCCACTTTACCCACCTTACACACTTATTTTCTCTCTGTAGCTTTTCAAAGTGGCTGGGGCATTTAATTTTACCGAAATAGGGCAGCTAGCGCCGTAAAGAGGGGCCATGGCTTTGTTTCCCCGAGGCTCCTGTACTCCTAAGGAAGGCCTCCAGAATCGGTAAACTACTCATTTCTCAGGAGGCCCGGGTCAGAGGTCCGAGCAAGAAATTTTTTGCTCCAGTGTAGGGTAAATAAATAGGAGTGCTTCATCTCTATCTCCTACTTCCTAACCAGTTCCTTACCCATTCTTACCACCCTTTGTCTGAAAGAGTGCTTTCTGATTTAATTCCTGAGAGTACTAGCCTTAATTTGAAAATCCTAAGCCTAGATGTCCCCCGCCAGAGGAAAGTACTTTTCTGTATCTACCCTGTTAAATCCCTTTCCATTTTAAGCACCTTGATTAGATTACTCGTCAACCTCCTAAACTCAAAAATTACAAGCCAAGTCCTTGTCATTTAACCCTTTAAGATCCAGTGTCATCCTGGGAAATCTGCACTAGCCACCTTTAAGTCCTCCTCTGCTACTATCCCCCAGCAGGGAAATCCAGCCCTCATAGTCAATCCCCTCAAAATGCTTCCAGTGCCACTACAGTCGGTGATTGAAGTTAATGTTACATGATTCAACATCTCTCTCCAGGCACAACTCAAGTTCAGAAGGATGAAATCTGTATAATTCTGTTAGAGAGAAAGAAAGATTTGCATTTATATACTTTCATCACCATTGGATTCTCCAAAGTGCTTTATAGACAAGGATCTATTTTTCGAAGTATTGTCACTGTCGTAAGGTGGGAAATTTGGGTATTTATCACCAATCAGGTGGACTTGAGGAATAGTTTCATGAGTGAGGACAAGTGCCGCAGAGCATTGTGCAGCAGCACATATTGGCAATTGGGATACAAGATTTATGCACCCAAGCTGTTGCCTGTGGGTGATTTTACTTTTAATGGACAGAAATGCTGACTTACAAAATATGCCCAATTGTACACAAATTCCCTACACTGAAATCCTGGAGAAAACCACAAGAGAAGTTTTTAAAATGTTTTTTTTTCATGGGATGATGGCCTCGCTGGCAAGGCTATTTATTTATTGCCCATCCTGAATTGCCCTTGAACTGAGTCGCTTGCCAAGTAGCTTGTCAACCACATAGCTGTGGGTCTGGAGTCACGTGTAGGCCAGACTGGGTAAGGAGGGCAGATTTCTTTCCCTAAAGGATATTAATGAACCAGGTAGGTTTTTACAACAATCGACAATAGTTTCATGGTCGCCATTACTGAGAAAAGCGTGGTATTCAATGTTATTTTTGTTAATCACTTTTTAAAAAATTAATTAATTGAATTCAAATTCCACCAGCTGCAATTACCAGGGCACTAGCCTGGGACCCTGGATTACAAGCCCAGTGACTTTACCACCACATCACTATCTCCCCATGAACTGTGCACTTGCAAACTCAAAATCTAATTTATACTGCATCTTTCATGACTTCAGGGTGCCCCAAATCAATTTACAGATAATGAAAGACTTTTGATGTGTAAACACTGTTGTCACATAATAAAAGTGACAGCCAATTTGCACACCGCACGGTCCCCCAAATTGTGATGTGATAATGACCAAATCATGTGTTTATAATGTTAGTTGAGGGGTGAATATTGACCATGACACCGGGGAGAAACTCAGATTTCTTTCCTCCCTTCCTTGCTGTATGATCCATCTGTCATTTTGCATAACATGTACAAGTCAGCTTTTTAATTGTGGCCTTGCTTATAAAATATGCTCAGCGATTCACTGGGGCCAGTCAGCTTCACGACGAAAGCAGACAGATGTCAAAGGTGCAAAAACAGTAGAAAATGATTTGTGCTTTGTGGCAGCCAAACATGCAGAATAAAGCGTGAAGAAGCGATGGGATTGCCACCCACCTGGTTTTGGATGAGGTTGTCAGTGAACTGCATAATTAAGATATAAACACACAATAAACTGCAGTTGGTGCTGGGGTGTGGGGGGGGTGGGGGGGCGTGGCAGGTGGGGGGGGTGGGGGTCGAACGGGTTGTTGAAACAAATACAGTTGGTGTGCCTGTGCCATTGCACCATCTGCTGGTCAGTGTGTTCACCTTCCCTTTCTGAGCCTTTTTAGAAAGCTTATCAAAAATGCACTTGTAATCTCTCTTTTTGAGGGGCTGGTACTGACCCAGTGTTAATCATCTATGTAACTATTCTGACCAATGGATGCAGGACAGGTACTCCAAAGGTCAGGGCGGTTATCACCTCCCCTGTTCATCATCCTGCATGAGGTCAGTTTATAGTTTACATCACGCTGAGGGGCATTTCTTGTTTTTTTTTAACAATTAGAAGATACTGGGGTGCACAGGACACCATCTAACAACTCAGGAATGTCAACATGGTAGCCTGAACAAAGGCTGTTCAAAGGTCAAAGTGTTTAGAAAGAGAGGCAATCAATGCTGCTTAGAAAATCCTATAAAATGCAGAAGTTACCTGCTTAGATGAGAGTTCTTTTTTATTTATTCGGGACCCCAATTTCTTGTACCAGTGTCTAGAGATGGAGATGATATTAAATAGAATTGAGCACTGGGGAGAAAACACAGTTATCAGCATGAGAAGGAGCTCTAATCAGGGAGTTTAGCTTTTGCAACTATGTTAACTCAACTAAGGAGTAAGGCAAAGGGATCCAAAGTACCATTTATGCTCTCTGGCCAGTAACAGCTCAATATTGTTTAAAAATATGCCCAACTTTTAGCCTAGTTTTCAAGGCAATTCTTCAAATTGTGATTTGGAAGAAAAGCCAACAAGTGTCAAGCTCAAAGGATGCATGAGGAATGCCAAGAACATTTGTAACTGACCCAATGGGAAAATAATTTGGAGGCCTTTTTCAGTACAGCTGTGGACACAGCTGTGAAACAATATGCTGCCTGTTACTTCAATCTAGCAGCACCACAGAACTGTGGATAAATCTTACTGTTGAATCAATATAACCCATCCAATCATCAGTCCAATCTTCCAAGAGACATGTCAGGGAATTACTAAAATATGTAAGTCAGGTACAAACCCCTAAACCGAAATCTATTTCCCCATCTCCTCTTAAGGCCAAGGATATTGTTACAAATATGAAACTTTACAAGATGGTTACTTTTTAAAATGTCTCCTTTATATTAAGGTGAAACAGAATATTCTAGAATCGGATGATGGTGGTCATAGTAAACCTCTGCCCAGAGATAGGCCCATGTGATCTGGTGGCCACGGGGAAAGAAATCCAAGCCAAACTCTATCAAAAATCAAGTGACAGTTTTCAAACCTTGACAAAAAAAGGGAAAGCTGTTTTATAAAGGCTGACACAGGAGCAGAGAGAGAGAGAGAGAGAGAGACTATAGTTACTGCTGTGAAAAACAGAAAAAGAAAAAGTTGTGTTAGCAACCAAGCAGGATGCTGGTGAGAGTTGGATCTCTGTCTGAAAAGAAGATGTAACAGATGGTACTTTTGAAGATTTAAGGAACAAGGGATTGCCAAGGTGGGCCTTGCTTCTGGAAGTCAGTGCTGGGATATTCAGATTGCGTGGAATGATTTTTGAAAGACATGGAAGTTACACCTGGCGTGGCAGAGAGAGGTGGCCTTGCTGGAAAACTTGGGGCTCGCTCTTGTAATGTTACCTGTCTGCCAGAAGTGTGGTGTACAGTGAAAGGAGTTGTAAGACATATTTTGATTGTATTCATTAGTTCATGCAAAAGTACATTTTCTTTAGTTTGATCTATTAGTTTATGTTTTGAATAAATTTTCATTAGCAGCAAAGTCGTGATAGCACTCCCTGACCTGCCCTTATCTCTCTGTTTTCATACTAAGTAAAAGATGACCTGCCCACTTTGCTCTGAAATGAGTATTGTCAAAGAGTAGGAATTGGCTCCTTTGTTCCTTATATCAGGACACAGGCTTTAAAAAAACAAAAAATATTCAGGCTATTAAGATGTTTGCTGATTTTTTTTATCACCACGACAACAGTTTTTTTGGAAAAATATACTTTATTCATAAAATATCTGAAAGAACATTACAAAGCATTTCAAAATGGCCATCATAAAAATTGCAATTATATTCAAGTTTTCCACATAGATCATGAAGTGCTTCAATACAATCAATGAACATTACAGACATTTCAACATGGTAATTACAGACTGTCAGACAGTGCAATGGTATTCAAGTTATCTATATAGATCACGTTGCACTCTGAGGTGCTGCAATAAATACAATTGTGATACATGTAGTATTCGCTGCATACATTATCAGCAAGACAGCTCACAGAGCTCAAGATCTGATGTTAGCCCATGCAATCTCACTCTGCCTCGAGTATTTTTAGTAGTAGGTGGTAACATAACGCATCACCATCATCACAATAGTGATAGAATTTGACTCGACTCTCCTGCAACCATCATTAGCTGCTATTTAATCAGCTTTGTTTCAGTATTGAAATAAAATGGAATTGGATACAATTAATAATAGTGTCCCATCCACTCGAATAACACATGTTCAATTAACCCACCTGCATGTGCTCCAGTGGTTTGTGGTTAGAACCTGAATAGCACACTTTCCAACTGCTTAGGTAGTGTATATTGAATCTGCAAGATCAGCATGCACTGGAGCTGGTAGATGACAATGCATGGTGCCCGGTGTTCCATCCTGTGTTATTGGGATGTGTATTAGTGGAAGGGTTTTATTGACTTGACAGATTGAATAGGAACACTCTGGGAATGTCATTGTTCCAGTGTTGTCTCTGACATTCCACAGTTCCAGATTAGAAATGTCAAGCTGCCTACAGTGAGTTATATCATATTTCAATAAAATGTCAGACAAGCTACAATAACAATAAACAAAACAGCTTAGCCATGCCACCAGATGACAGATTTGTGATAGATGATATGCCCAGTGTACTGTCAATTTTTCTATTTCGTCTGTCAGAAATGTGGACCTCATGATACGCATTATAAGGTAAACCGAGGCTCCTGCCTTTTTTATTCACCTTCATTCATGGGCTGTGGGCGTCGCTGGCTAGGCCAGCATTTATTGCCCAACCCTAATTACTCTTGAAGTGGTGGTGGAGAGGTGCCTTCTTGAACCACTGCAGCCCATGTGGTGTAGGTACACCCACAGTGCTGTTAGGGAGGGAATTCCAGGATTTTGACCCAATGGCAGTGAAGGAACGGCGATAAATTACTATGCTAAAGGCACTATAAATGCAAGTTATTGATATTGTTCAATGGCTCCTAAGCATAAACAACATGATCTACAGAATCTGTAAGTGGATCAAGTGCCTCATGTTATTCAAGCTAAATCCAGGCAACCAATCTTGACCACTTGCTCTGCGGCTGCAATTGTTTCACCGTAAGGACAGGGCTTAGCAAAGTCTACAGGGAATTACCCCTACAATAAGTCTAACTGGCAAAACACAGTCAGTGCGCTCCCAAGGCTGGAAAAAATAAGCCTTGCTTAAATAAACACTTTCTGAGCATTAGAGGCTTGAGTAAATTTTCACTCTTAATCAGTGGAAATAATGCAACTTTTACAGCAGTTAGGCACTTAGGAAACGATGAGGTGTGAAATAGCCTCACTTAGATGAACAATCTGCAGATTTAGTCTTCTGCAAAGGTGTCCCTTCTGCAAAGGGAACAATTAATTTACTAATTAAGTGTTCATTGTGTTCATGCGCTCTAAACAAAAGTGACCTGCACTTTATTTAACACAATGGCCTCTCACAGAAACTAGTGGGGAATTCTGTTTTGTACCTCTTAACACATCTCCTCCATTACTATACACCTTCTTTGATGCAAATGACAGATTCCAACTCCCCCCAATGGACGAATTAAATATGAGTACAAGAAGAGCACAGATTTCAGGTCCAGCTAGCACTTGGTCTCAACCAAGGAAGCAGTCGGATCATTACATATCGTCTCAGTGTCACACAGCTGGGAGAGGAAAAAAAACAGTCAGGGCAGCTGCCACTTAACCTTATTCATCAACTCCCTGTAGGTTTGACCATTGACTGAGGGCAGGATTGGACTTGCCTGTGATGATTCCACAGTCAATTAGCCTGCCAACAATTCAGACAATTTCCTTTCAGCACGCAGGCAATACATTAAAAGGGAATTATGCTTATTTTTTGCCTTTCTGCAGTTCACTGGAAATCCACGATTTGATGCCATGCATTTTTTTGAAGTTTGTTTATGCTAAACTACTGCCCAATTTACTGAATCACAGAATCTTAATGGCACAGAAGGAGGCCATTCGGCCCATCGTGTCTACACCAGCTCTCAAAATGAGCATTATGACCCAGTGCCATTGCCCTGCCTTTGCCCCATTCCCCTGCAACTTGTTTCTAGTCAAATAATCATCCAACGTCCTCTGGTGAGTTAGAAAGTACCTGAAATCCATTTATCTGATTTCAGTGGTCAGGTACGGCAAAGGCTATGGTCCCTGACAATATTCTGGCAATAGTGCTGAAGACTTGTGCTCCAGAACTTGCCATGCCCCAAGCCCAGCATCTACCCGGCAATTTAGAAAATTGCCCAGGTATGGCCTGTCCACAAAAAGCAGGACAAATCCAATCCGCCCAATTACTGTCCCATCTGTCTACTCTCAATCATTAGGACAGTGATGATGGAAGGGGTCATCCACAGTGCTTTCAAGCAGCACTTACTTAACAACCTGCTCACTGATGCTCAGTTTGGGTTCTGCCAGGGCCACTCAGCTTCTGACCTCATTACAGCCTTGGTTCAAACATGGACAAAAGAGCTGAACTCCTGAGGTGAGGTGAGAGTGACTGGTCTCAAAATCAAGGCAGCATTTAACCAAGTGTGGAATCAAGGAGCCCTAGCAAAACAGGAGTCGTGCAACTTGGGGAAAACTCTCCACTGCTTGGAGTCATACCTAGCACGTAGGAAAATGGTTGTGGTTGTTGGAAGTCAATCATCTCAGTTCCAGGACATCACTGCAGCAGTTCCTCACGATAGTGCCCCAGGCCCAACCATCTTCAGCTGCTTCCTCAATGACCTTCCTTCCATCATAAGGTCAGAATTGCGGATGTTCACTGATTATTGAACAATATTCAGCACTATTCATGACTCCACAGATATAGAAGCAGACGATGGCAAATGCAGCAAGACCTGGACAATATCTAGGTTTGGGCTGACAAGTGGCAAGAGACATTCACACCACACAAGTGTCAGGCAATGACCATCTCCAAACAGGAGAGAACCTAACCATTGCCCCATGACATTCAATGGCATTACCATCAACAAATACCTCATTAACAACATCCTGGGGATTACTATTGACCAGAAACTGAAGTGGACTAGACATATAAATACTGTGGCTTCAAGAGCAGGTCAAAGGGTAGGAATCGTGCGGCAAGTAATTCACCTCCTGACTCCCTAAAGCCTCTCAACATCTACAAGGCACTAGTCAGGAATGTGATGGAATACTCTCCACTTGCCAGGATGAGTGCAGCTCCAACAACACTCAAGAAGCTCGACACCATCCAGGACAAAGCAGCCCGCTTGATTGACAACCCACCACAAACATTCACCCCCTCCATCACCGACCCACAGTGGCAGCAGTGTGTACCATCTACAAGATGCACTGCAGGGACTCACCAAGCCCCCTTAGATAGCACATTCCAAACCCACGACCATTACAATCTAGAAGGACAAGTGCAGTAGACACAGTGGAACACCACTACCTGCAGGTTCCCCTCCAAGCCACTCACCATCCTGACTTGGAAATATATCACCGTTCCTTCACTGTCGCTGGGTCAAAATCCTGGAATTCCCTCCCCAACAGCACTGTGGGTGTACCTACACCACAGGGACTGCAGCGGTTCAAGAAGGCAGTTCATCACCACCTTCTCAAGGGCAACTAGGGATGGGCATATAAATGCTGGCCTAGCCAGCGACGCCCACATCCCAGGAATGAATTTTTAAAAGTTGATAAATTTCTGACTGAAATGGAGCTTGCGTGCAGAAAAATAACAATATTACATTATGTCGCACTTATTAACAACCTCAATACATCCCAGAGTGTATTCCGGGCTTTAAACACTAATTGAATTAAGTGCTTTTGAAGTGACTGTTGGATGCTAGGAAATGCAGGAAACACATTGCACAAAGCAAGCTTGTGCAAACAGCATTCTGACAATGACCAAAGAAGCTGTTTTTACCATAATGGTGGTAATTTAATCAACTTGAAATGTTTCTCTCTGCACAGATGCTGCTTGACCTGCTGAGTACTTCCAGCATTTTTATTTTTTATTTCATCAGCAGGATTTTACAGTCAGTGTGCGGGGGTAGGCCTGACACACAGACACGTAAAATGACGTGCGATGGCGTCGGGCCTGCGACCCTGAAGTCATCGCGCGGAGTTGCAATGTTTTGTTTGGCGGGCACGCAGCCGATTCCGGCCTATTAAAGGGCCTATTAAGGAACTATTTAAGGTAATTGTAAATACTGCCCGTCCAACCTTAAGGTGAAAAGTCCAAGCGGCCTTCACGTTTTTTTAGGAAACCTCATCCACGAGCGGGATAACAAAGCTTTTATTAATTAGATTTAAAAATTTTCATAAATATAAACACAGTCGCATGAGGGGACATGTTTAAATAAACTTTTCAACCACTTATTTAATTTTTTCAACATCGATTCAATCTCCCTGAGGCAGCTCCATAGCTACGGCTCGCATATTACGCTGGGCAGGTCTTAATTGGCTGGCCCATGTAAAATGGCGGCTCAGAGCCAATTGCAGGTGGCGATTGGCTCTGCGACCATTCCCACCCGCTCCCGCTGAGCCCGCCCACCGCCTGAAAAATTCAGGCCCAGATTTCCACATCCGCAGTATTTTGCTTTAATAAGCTGTTTTCAGGTTTTTTTTGTTTGAGGGATAAATGTCAACTGGGACACTGGGGAGAACTTTTCTGCTCTTCTTCGAATGGTGACCAAGGCATATCTTACATTCACCCCAGACGACAGGGCTGTGGTTTGACCTCTCATCAGAAAAATGACACATCCAGCAATCAGTCAGCCTAGATGTTTGTGCCAATGTTGCTAGAGTGAAGCTTGAACCCCAATTCTGAAACCAAGGTAAGAGAGCCTGCACTGAGTACATAAAGTGTCATTGACGGCATTCATCCCGGTTCAATAATGATCTGTAGCTCATGATAGATGTCCTGGGAGCACATCAAAGTGGCCTCAGAGGGTGCACCAATAAAGCGAGGATAAAAGAAGCAAAGGAGTCTGCCACCCTGGCTGTGGATGGCACTTGCATACTTGAAAAGAGGGAAGAATATCAGAAAAACCAAGTCCTTCCACCTAAGAGAAAAGCCATCGTTTGAACTGAGGAAGGCCATGACTTTGGAAGCTTGCATTCATGCAGCAAACCATTAATGTGTCAACCTAAGCTTTCAGATGTGTTTCAGCAGCTCAGCACATTTCACCCAAATTGACCCAATAATATGTTGAAATTGAAACATAAAGTGAAGTAATGAAAATGATTAAGAAGCAGTAGAGCGGACCAAAACAGATAATCCAGAAAGATGAGAAAAATTGAAGGCCATCATTGTGCAGATATACAGTTGACAACTTTAATGCACCGAGTCAGCCCTCAAACCATTTATAGGAATGCACTTTATACTCAATTAAGCTAGATATAAGGTCATAAAACTGCACCACAGCAAAATGATGCACAGTGGAATGTAGCCATTTATATAATTCATTTACTTCTTGCAAAAAGGGTTGTTTACAACAAAAGGCATAAAAGATTGAAGGAAGACCAAGAAAATAGGGTTGATACAGAAAATGTATTTCCTTTACTTCAGGAATGAAGAACAAGGGGAAAATGTCTTAAAATTAAAGTCCAGCTATTTAAAAGTGACATCAGAAGGCACATTTTCACTCAAAGGGTAATAGAAATCTGGAATTCTCTCCCCTAAACAACTGCGGATATTAGGGGTGGGGTTGGGGGGGGCGTGTCAATTGGAGTTTTCCAAACTGAGATTGAGAGATATTTATTAGGAATATGAAGAAAAAGTGGGTAAATGGAGTTCAAGTACAAATCAGTCATATGTAAATAAAGCTTATGGGGCTGAATCACCTACTCCAATTTCTGCACACATTGAGGGCAGCTGACCATTGGGGAACAATCCTTGAAGCTGAAGAACTTAAAGTTTGCATAACTATGATTGCGTGGTTTATCTGCACAAAAATATTTCTGTATGTGGGATGGAAAGACTTTGGTGTGCCATGCCATTCCACAACAATCAGCAAAACGTGTCACAAAATTTGAATCCACTCTAGGAATGAACAGAGTGCACATTCCCCTCAGAAAGAACAGGACAAACCCATAGCATCTGAAAAAAGCAGATGGGTTGTTAATAAAGAGAAACACAACTGGGAGGAGTATAAAAAGCAGATCAAATGGAGATAGCAAAGTTCCAGAAACACAGAGTATTACTACCATTCCTCCAAACGTGACAGACCGAGATGTGGAAGAACTGTCAAGCTTCAAGACTGCCTGAATTTCAGAGGCTTGAGATGGGGGAGAAGGGATAGCAAGTAGAGATTGTATTATAAGTAGTTATACACTGTTGGAAAGGAAAGTTTTCTTTGGAGAAGAAAGGTGAAGTTATATGTGTCTGCGTGCCATTGTAATGTAAAGCTGCTTGGCAGAGCAAGGGTTAACATGAGACTAGAGAATAGCACCACCCATGGGATGATGCATAAAGTCACATGGTAATAGAATGAGGGAACAGTCTAGAAAGAACACTCTGGAACCAGCCTGCATGGAGGTAACAGCACCATGCATGACAATTTGGGATCTGTAAAAAGTTACATTTAAATATACAAATCTCAAGATCTCATCATTGAGACATCTAAAGAACCCATATTACTACAGACTTGTTCCAGAGACGCTACAACCAAAGCTGGTTCCACTCAGCAACAAGCATCACAAAAGCACATCATGATTTCCAGTAGGTACCAGCCCAGGGACACATAGTTTGCCAATTTAGGATTGTAGGATCATGTAACAAAAAAGGCCATTTGTGCCATCGTATCATTCTAGGTCTTTGAAAGAGCTATCCAATCAGTTCCATTCCCCCGCCCTTATCCTATTTTCAAGTAGGAACATAGTGATATAGGAATGGGAACAGGGCATTTAGCCACTCAAACCTGTTCCGCCATTCAATGAGATTAAAGCTGATCTGTGAGCAAATTCCATATACCTGACTTTACCCCATATCTTTTAATAGCTATGGTAAACAAAAATCTATCACTCTCAGATATAAAACTAACAACTGATTTGCATCAATTACCATTTGCAGAAGAGAGTTCTAAACTTCTACCATCCTGTGTTTAGAAGTGCTTCTCAATTTCACTTGGGAAAGATCTGGCTCTAACTTTTAGACTATGTTCCCTAATCCCCAACCAGCAGAAACAGTTTTGATCTATCTACCCTATCTGTCCTTTGATATCTTGAAAAACATAAATTAAACTTCCAAACCCATGACCTCTACCACCTAGATGGACAAGGGCAGCAGACGCATGAGAAAACCACCATCTGCAAGTTCCCCTCCAAGCCACAAGCCATCCTGACTTAGAACAGCATGCTGTTCCTTCATCATTGTTGGGTCAAAATCCTGGAACTCCCTTCCTAACAGCACAGTGGGTGTACCTACACCACATGGACTGCAGCGGTTCAAGAAGGCAGCTCACCACCACCTTCTCAAGGGCAATTAGGGGTGTGCAACAAATAGTTGCCTCGCCAGCAACGTCCACATACCATGAAATAGGATTTCCTTAACCTTCTAAATTCCAGGGAATACAACCTAGTCTGTGTAACCTCTCCTCATAAATTAACCCTTTGAGTTCAGATATCATTCTAGTAAACCTAAACAACACTCCCTCCAAGGCCAATACATCCCTCCTAGTGCGTGGTGCCCAGTGCTGCTCACAATACTGCAGGTGTGGTCTGACCAGAGTTTCATATAGTTGAAGCATGTCTTTAACCTCATTGTATTCCACCCCTTCAGATATAAAGGCCATCATTCCATTAGCCATTTTGACTATTTTCTGTACCTGTTCATGACATTTTAAAGATACATATTGCAAGATCCCTAAGTCTCTTATGAACTGTTTCTACATTTCCACCATTTAGAAAATACTATGTTCCATCCTTCTAGGTCCAAATTGGATTTCAGAGAAGCACAGAATTGTTACAAAGCAGAAGGTGGCGTTCAGAGAAGGTTCACTCGACTGATTCCTAGAATGAAGCGGTTGCCTTATGAGAAAAGGTTGGACAGGCTGGACCTAAACCCATTGGAGTTCAGAAGAATGAGACATGATCTTATTGAAACATATAAGATCCTGAGGGGGCTTGACAGTGAATGCTGAAAGGATGTTTCCCTTGTGGAAGAAACCAGAACCAGGGGACACAGTTTAAAAATAAAGGGTCTCCTATATGAGACAGAGATGAGGAGAAATCATTTCTCTCAGAGGGATGTGAGCCTGTGGAAATGTCTTCCCCAGAGAATTGTAGAGGCAGTGTCATTATGTATTTTTAAGGCAGAGATACATAGATTCTTGACTAACAGGAAAATCAAAGAGTATCGGGGGTAGACAGGCAAATGGCGTTGAAGCCAAAGTCAGGTCAGCCATGATTTTACTGAATGAAAGGGCAGTCTCAAGGGGCCAAATGGCCTACTTGTGCTCCTAATTCATATGTTCATATGGGTGATCTCACATTTACCCACATTGATGCCTATTTCCCACAGTTATGCTGATTCACTTAGCCAATCAATTTCGCTTTGTAGTTTCATGCTTCCATCTACATTGCTTACAATGCCACATACTGTTATGTCATCAGTAAATTTGAATCTATGGCTTTCTATCCCATCATCTAAATCTTTAATGTATACATTGAATTGTTGAGACCCCAACAGAGATCCTTGAGGAACTTCATTTGTCACATCCTGCCAATAGAGTATCCACTTATTATCCTGACTGTCTCCTTCCTGGTGTTCAGCCAGTTTCCTAGCCAAGTCAATAATTTACCTTCATAAGATCATAAGAAATGGGAACAGGAGTAGGCCATTCAGCCCACTGAGCTTGCTCCACCATTCAATAAGATCACGGCTGATCTGATTGTAGCCTGAACTCCAGTTTCCTGCCTTACCCTGTAACCCTTGACTCCCTTGTACATCAAAAATCCATCTATCTCAGCCTTGAATATATTCAATGTAGTAATTATAGTTTTGAGAAACGTAGGATTGTAACTTTAAGAATAATCCTATGTTGTAAGATCACATGATCTGTATAAACCAATGAGTTAGCAGCGTGAGGAATCTCCAGGAGAGAGTTTTCCTTTAGTTATAGAGTTTGATGCACACGTTGTTGCTGCTGTCCTGTAAATAAAGTTAAATGTGTCCGCTAAGAAAAATTGCCTGGAAGATCAACTCTATAACAAACTGGCAATGAGGATAAATCAGATCCAGTGCTGTACCTTGCCCAGCAACTGAGTATCTACGATAATTAAAAAGAAAGGAAGCTATACTCATCCGAGATGCAACAGTTTGGCAGAATCAATCCCTTTGAGCCAGCCACAGACGACTGGTCTCAATATATAGAACATCTTGTGTTCTACTCACAAGCCAATAAAATCACAGGGGAGGAAAAGAAGGGAGCGATTCTTCTGAGTATTTATGGGAGCAAGACCAACAGTTTAATTCAAAGCTTGAAGGCCCCCAATGCCCCAGATTTGAAGACCTTCAGTGAATTAGTAGACCTCATTAAGGGACATTTTCAACCCAAGCCCTCAGTCACAAAGAGGTTCAGATTCAATTCATGGAATAGAGCCCCGGGAGAAACCATTGTTACCCTAGGTGGTGAAACTAAAACAATTAACGGTATATCGTGATTTCAGTGAAACCCTGAATGACATGCTCAGGAATCATTTGGTATGTGGTGTGCACATTTAGGGAAGATTGCTGGCTGAAGTGGATCTTGATTTTAAGAAAGTGTTAGAAATAGCGCTTGTAAGGGATTCACAAGTGATTCAATGGGCATAAAATGCTACCATTTTCCTAGTTGGACAGGAATATCAGCCAAAAGTGGCACAAAAAGCCGAGAGTCTGCCTCAAAGCGAGAAACAGCCCCCACTAACTGAAAATTTAGAGGAAGCAGCTTAGCAGCAAAATTGAAAACTAATTTTTATCGACGTGGAAACAATCATATTCCTAACGATTGGCAATTTAAAAAGGTAGTGTGTTATTTTTGTCACAGAAGCGAGATTTAAACAGGCTTCCAGGCAACAAATGAAGTCCAATGAAGTATACAGTGCAGAAGAGCCAGAAACAGCCAATTCTGACATTTACTCCTTATTCAACATGAAAGTTGGGAAGACAGAGCCAATTATTGTCACAGTGCAAGTGAATGGTAAACCCTTAAAAATGGAAGTAGACACGGCCACTGCAATAGGAAAACACACTTTCAGATCTTTAAATAAAGGTGATCAACAATTAAATTTGGAACAAACATCTGCCAAGTTGAAAACATACACAGGTGATGGAATGTAGGTAAAAGGTATCACCAGAGTAACTGTTCATTATAGACACCAATTGGCACAGCTTCCAGTGATGATGGTAGAAGGTGAAGGGCCAAGCCTTCCAGGGCATGATTGGTTAAAAGAGATTAAATTAATTTAATTAAATTAAACTGGTCTGACATATTCCAGTTGTGAGAGCTGCCAGAGCTGCTAAACAAATGACACTATCTTCAAGGATAAACTGGGAAAAATCCAAGATTTATGTGGATCCAGAAGCAAACCCTCACTTCTTGAAAGCAAGACCGGTGCCCTACGCCCTGAGAGAGAGAGAAGGTTGATGCTGAGTTGAACTGGCTATGGAGGCTGGGCATCATAAAAGTAGTTCAGTTCTCAGAGTGGGCAGCGCCCATAGCCCCTGTCCTTTAACCAGACCAAACCGCCCGGATCTGTGGGGACTATAAACTAACAGTCAACAAAGCAGCCAAACTGGACAGGTGCTCTATTCCTAAAATTGAAGACCTCTATGCCAAACTAGCAAGAGGGACAATGTATACAAAGCTTAACATGAGTCATGCATATCAGCAACTGGAGCTGGATGATACCTCCCAAGAATTTGTGACCATAAACACTCACAAAAGGTTATATCAATATACACACCTTCCCTTCGGTGTTTCATTAGCCTATGCCATTTTTCACAGGACAATGGAGAGCTAGCTACAAGGACTACCTCAGGTTGTAGTCTACCTGGGTGATGTACTGATAACTGGATTCATAGAAAAGGAACACTTGGCTAATCTAAAGGAAGTCCTGAAATTATTTTTTAGAAACAGGAGTGCACCCAAAGAAGGAAAATGCACCTTTCAGACAAATCAAGTCATTTATTTGGGTCACCAGGTAGATGCCCAAGGGTTACACCTTGTTGAAGAGAAGGTTAAAGCAATCAGAGAGACGTCTGCGCCCAAGAACGTCTCTGAACTTAAATCATTTTTAGAGAAGGTAAACTGTTATGGCCAACTTCTACCAAATTTATCAGCGGGTTCTAGCCCCTCTACATCCTCTGCTAAAGAAAAACCAGCGTTGAGTTTGGGAGTCACCCCAAGAAGAAGCTTTCATGAAAGTAAAACAGCTCGTGCACTCTTCAAATTTGTTAGTGTATTGTGACCTGACAAAGGAATTGGTGCTAACCTGCAACGCATCCCTCTATGGAGTAGGAGCGGTACTATCTCACAAGATGGACGACAGTACAGAGAGGCCAATCAGATATGTATCCAGGACACTTACCAAGCTGAAAAAAGATATTCTCAGATTGAAAAGGAAGGTCTGTTGATTATTTTTGGTGTAAAACAATTCTACCAATACGTGCATGGGCGACATTTCACAATAGTATCAGACCACAAACCACTTTTGGGACTGTTTAGTGAGGAAAAGGCTATCCCTCTCATAGCTTCTGCACAAATACAAAGATGGACCCTAATTTTGGCAGCATATGAATACACCTTTGTTCATAGACCAGGGATTCATATAGCAAATGCTGATGCCCTAAGTCCTCCTTTACAAGGGAACAATGACCATGTCCTAATTCCCAAAGGGCCCATATTAGTGATGAATTTCCTGAATTTCTCACCAGTCTGTGCCAGGCAGATAAGAAACTGGACAAATAATGATCCAGTCCTGTCTCGAGAGAGATCAAGTGTTACATGGTCGGTCCCAGAAACCAGTCTCTGATGAATTGAAGCCATTTTTCAACCAAGGACACAAGCTGAGCAGTCAAGATGGTATTCTATTATGGGGTGTACGAGTAGTAGTTCCTTCACAAGGAAGGGAACCATTCTTAGTAGAGCTACACAGTGCCCATCCAGGAATTTCACGAATAAAGATGATACAGCGAAGCAACCTTTGGTGGCCAGGGATGGCTGGCAATATTGTAAAGGTGGTAAAACACTGTGTACAAAAGTTGCCAATGTCAGCCCCATTACACCCATAGGAGTGGCCTGATCTAGGCGAGATTGCACATAAATTACGTCAGTCCTTTCCTTGGAACCATGTTTCTACTGATTATAGATGCTCATTCCAAGTGGTTAGACGTTTATTGGTAAAGTCGCCAACATCAGGTGCTACTGTGGAAAAACTACCCCAAAGTTTTGCCATCCATAGACTGCCAGAGGTAATCGTCTCAGATAATAGTACTGTACTTACAAGTGCTGATGTCAACAATTTGTCAATGGTTTCAACAACATGAAGACTGCACCACACCATCTGTTATCTAATGGACTGGCAGAAAGAGCAGTACAAACTTTTAAGGAGGGAATAAAAAAGCTAACAGGTGAATCCTTGGAAACTAAACTTGCTCATTTCCTATTTCACTACAGAACAACCCCCCACAAAATGACAGGAAGAACACCTGCAGCATTACTGATGTGCCGCAGTCTTCAAACAAGACTAAGCCTGATACTTCCTAATTTGGAGAGGAAGGTGGAGAAAAGTCAAGGGAACCAAAAAACGACTCATGATTTGCATAGTCTTGAGCGACAATTTGTTGTTGGTGAAGCAGTGTTTGTAAGTAATTTTGGTGGAGAACTGAAGTGGTTAGTAAGTAAGCTTTGTGACCAGGCCATTGTCGTGCCACATGGAAGTGGAGGGCCAGATCACTCTTAAGCATCTGGATCATTTAAGAAAAAGGGAGATGCCCCAACAAAATGATGTTCCACCTGTGACCATAACTGAACCACTGGTTCCTGTTGAAGTTGCTCAGCCAAGGACAGACACACTTGATGTCTCTATTGGAGGGGGAGACACTGAACTGCATGCGCCTAATGAGTTAATGCAGTTCCATAGAATGTGTTTCCTACAAAAGAATCTGAAGTCATGGAACTACGACATTCCACACAGATCAGGAAACCACCTTAAAGACTGAACTTGTAACTTCATGATCTGAGTAAATATTGTAATGTCGTGAGATATATGTCTTTGTAAATACGAAATGTCCAGAAAAGTTAAAGGGCGGAGGGGTGGGCGGGGGGGGCGGGGGGGGGTGGAATGTAGCAGTTATTGTTTTGGGAAATGTAGGACTTTAGCTTTAAGAATAATCCTGTGTTGTAAGATCACATGATCTGTGTAAACCAATGAATTAGCAGCATGAAGAACCTCTAGGAGGGAGTTCTTCTTTAATTATAGAGTTTGATGCATACATGTAGTTGTAAATGTGTCAACCAAAAAAAAGTTGCCTGGAAAATCAACTCTATAACATCCAATGACCCATTTCGTTACAAGTCAGGATGGTGAGTCACTTGGAGGGCAATTTCCAGGTGGTGGTGTTCCCATGTGTCTGCTACCCTTGTCCTTCTAGATGGTAGCTGTCATGGGTTTGGAAAGTGCTGTCTAAGGAGGCTTTGTGAGTTCCTGCAGTGCATCTTGTAGATTGTATACACTGCTGCTACTGTGCATTGGTGATGGAGGGAATAAATGTTTGTGGGAGGCGTGCAAATCAAGCGTGTTGCTTTGTCCTGGATGGTGTCAGCTTGTTGAGTGTTGTGGGAGCTGCACTCATCCAGACAAGGGGAGATTATTCCATCACACTCCTGACTTGTGCCTTGTAGATAGTGGAGAGGCTTTAGAGTGTCAGCAGGTAAGTTAATCACCACAGGATTCCAAGCCTCTGACCTGCCACAGTATTATATGTCTAGTCCACTTCAGTTTCTGGTCAATGGTAACCCCAGGATGTTGATAGTGGGGGATTCAGCAATGGTAATGCCATTGAATATCAAGAGGTGATGGTTAGGTTCTCTCTTGTTGGCGTTTGTCATTGCCTGGCACTTGTGAGGCGTGAATGTCAGTTGCCACTTGTCAGCCCAAGCCTGGATATTGTCAATGTTCTGTTGCATTTGGGCATGGACTCCTTCAGTATCTGAGGAGTCGCGAATGCTGCTGAACATTGTGCAATCATCATTGAACATCACCAATTCTGACCTTATGATGGAAAGAAGGTCATTGATAAAGCAGCTGAAGATGTTGGGCCTAGGACACTACCCTGAGTAATTGCTGCAATGATGTTCTGGAATTCTAATGATTGATCACCAATAACCACAACCATTTTCCTACATGCTTGGTGTGACTCCAACCAGCGGAGAGTTTTCCCCCTGACTAACATTGACTCCAGTTTTGCTAGCGCTCCTTGATGCCACACTAGGTCAAATGTTGCCTTGATGTCAAGGGCAGTCACTCTCACCTCACCTCTGGAGTTCAGCTCTTCTGTCTGAAGTTCAGCTGCTTTGTCTATGTTTGAACCAAGGCTGCAATGAGGTCAAGAGCTGAGCGGCCCTGGCGGAATCCAAACTGGGCATTAATGAGCAGGTTATTGCTAAGCAAGTGCCACTTTATAACACTGTTGATCACCCCTTCTATTACTTTACTGATGATCAGGAGTAAACTGATGGGGCAGTAATTGGGCGGGTTGGATTTGTCCTGACGTACCTGGGCAATTTTTCAAATTGATGGCTCTATGCCAGTGTTGTAGCTATATTGAAACAGCTTGGCAAGGGATGCAGCAAGTTGTGGAGCACAAGTCTTCAGTTCTATTGCCGGAATATTGTCAGGGCCCATAGCTTTTGCAGTATCCAGTACCTTCAGCCATTTCTTGATATCAAGTGGAGTGAATTGAATTGGCTGAAGGCTGGCATCCGTGATGCTGGGGACCTCCGGAAGAGGCCAAGATGGATCATCCACTCGTCACTTCTGGCCTAATATTGTTGCAAATGCTAGATGATGTGCTAGGCTCCCCCGTCATTAAGGGTGCAGATATTTGTGGAGTCTCCTCCTCCTGATAGTTGTTTAATTTCCACCACCGTTCACGACTGAATATGGCAGGACTACAGAGCTTAGATCAGATCTGTTGGTTGTGGGATCGCTTAGCTCTGTCTATCGCATGCAACTTACGCTGTTTGGCACGCAAGTAGTCCTGAGTTGTAGCTTCACCATGTTGACACCTCATTTTTAGGTATGCCTGGTACTGCTCCTGGCATGCCCTCCTGCACTCTTCATTGAGCCAGGGTTGATCCCCTGGCTTGGTGGTATTAGTAGAGTGATGGATATGCTGGGCCATGAGGTTACAGATTGTGGTTGAGTACAATTCTGTGGCCCACTGCGCCTCATGGATACCCAGTCTTGAGTTACTGTATCTGTTCGAAATCTATCCCATTTAGCATGGTGGTAGTGCCACATAATATAATGGTGGGTATTCTCAATGTGATGTCAGGACTTTGTCTCCACTCCTACTGATATTGTCATGAATTGATGCATCTGTGGAAGGCAGATTGGAGAGGATGCCACCCTCTTGTTGTTCCCTCACCACCTGCCACAGGCCCAGTCTAGCAGCTATGTCCTTTAGGACTTGGCCAGCTCGGTCTGTGGAGGTGATACCAAGCCACTCTTGGTGATGGACATTGAAGCCCCCCACCCAGAGTATATTCTGCACCATTGCCACCCTCAGTGCTTCCTCCAAGTGGTGTTCAACATGGAAGGGCACTGATTCATCAGCTGAGGGAAGGTAGTACGTGGTAATCAGCAGGAGGTTTCCTTGCCCATGTTTGACTTGATGCCATGAGACTTCATGGGATCTAGACTCAATGTTGAGGACTCCCAGTGCAATTCCCTCCCGACTATATACCATTGAGCTGCCACCTCTGAAGGGCCTGTCCTGCCGGTGGGGCAGGACATACTCAGGGATGATGATGGTGGTGTCTGGGACATTATCTGTAGCGTATGATTCCATGAGTATGACTATGTCAAGCTGTTGCTCCACTAGTCTGTGGGACAGCTCTCCCAATCTTGGTACAAGCCCCAGATGTTAGTTCCATGGTGGAACTCTGGTGAAGCCGCTGCTTCCAGTTATCTATCACACTACGGTAATGCAAAAGAAGGACAATAACAAACCAGCAACCAAACCACAACCACTATAAAGCTATGCTGAATTATTATATTGTAATAAAGATCAAGACATGACCTTAAACTTTACAGTAATTGCTTTCTTTTGAAATTGATGTTTTTAAGATTTAAAAAAAACAGCAATAATAAATGGTTAGTTTAAAAAAGCTGTCAGAAAATAAATGTAGACAGGCCTCAAGAAAAGAACTCCCCAGTATTGATCTGGAAAATCCATTTCCTTCTTTAGTAGATGATCTACTTGTGCTCATCATTCTCCTCCCATTCCTGTGCTATTGCGGCTCCATATCCATCAGCAGGTTCTCTTTCACCAGTTCATTTGCCTCAGGTCATTCCTATTCAAGCAGACAAAATTGTGTCTCTATGGGGTCTTGTGTGGGTCCTAGCTATGCCTGTCATTTTCTGGGCTCTTACTCCGAACTGGAAAATTTTATTGACTTTGTTTCCAATGTCCACCCTTCTCTCACCTTCACATGCTCCATCCCTGGCATTATTCCCTTCTCAAAATCCTGATCCACTCCTCAGTCCCCAAAGACCTCTTTCCTATGGCGCCTTTCTATGCAAGCGTAGGAGACTCAAAAATTGTGCATTGACCTCCTAACTTCTCACCGTCCAAGGCCCCAAATACTGCTTCCAGGCGAAGCAGTGATTTACATGTATGTCTTTTAAATTAGTATACCGTGTTCGCTATATCTCCTCCACATTGGGGAGAGCAAACGCAGACCAGGAGACTACTTTGTGGAACACTTCCATTCAGTAGACTTAATCCCACGCTCCTAACTGCCTGTCATTTTAATTCTCCATCTTGCTCCCGCATTGACTTTTCTGTCCTTGACCTCCTGCGGTGTTCCAACGAAATTCAATGCAAGCTCGAGGAATAAAATCTCATCTTTCAACTGGGCATTTAACAGCCTTCTGGACACACGGAGTTCAACAATTTTATATCATAACCTCTGGCCTCATTTTATTTCTCTCTTTGCCTTTTTTTTCTCCTGTTTCTTCATTTCTTCATTTTCCATTCGGATGGCTGCAATTCTGCTATTTGCACTTCGTCTAGTCATATCTTTAGTTTATTATTTGTCCCATTACCATTCCCTTTGGTCTTGTATGATGAAAACTTCTGTCATTTAATCTCTCCTGCCCCTCCCCACCCTATCATCTTTGCTTTTGTTCTTCTTCCCACCTCCCTGCTTTCACTTGCTCAAAACCTATTACTTTTCTCACTTCTCTCAGTTCTGATGAAAGGTTACACCCCTGAAATGTTAACTCTGCTTCTCACTCAACAGATGCTGCCTGACCTGTTCAGTATTTCCAGCATTTTCTGGTGTGGTTTGAGATTGGAAACTCTAACAGGTAGGAAAATGGATTAAGATCCAGTCTGACAGGTCAGACTGTCACATTTTCCGACCTGAAAATCAGCTAGTATGAAGAATGGCCTTCTTCTGTGCCATAAATTACTGTCTGACTCTAAGAAAATCAAGCCAAAAGTCACCTCACACAGTGTCCCTTGGTGAAACAGCTCTATCACCTGTGGTAGAGACATTGACTGGACCACAAGAGGTCCTCCTGTTTCCGATGTGTCCAGCAACATAAGATTCCACACTGCTGCAGGGAGTGAAACATTGAATTCCCTCTTTTGACATCTCCCTCTCTGCTTTGTGCAGGGTCCATATCTACCACCTTAAAACCACATCAGTGCCATTTCATCTTGCCTAAGTCTGCATTTTTCCAGTTACTTGCTACTTGAGAAGTAATCGACAAGCCAAAAACAAACATTGACAGCACTTCTGTGCATTAAAGTGGTCTTACATCCATGGGAAAAATCAGTAAGTGCTTTTTTCTGAATGCACATCAGAACTGCTGCATCTCAATACACATACACAGTAGGTGCATCAGTCGAACACAGAGGAAGTTCACCACCTTACTCACTCTTCAGGCTCTCACAGGATTAATGGGCACTGGGGCAAGGTGTCGGAGCGATGCTAGAGTACATGAAAACATAGGCCATCAAGAACCAACACCTTTACAAGAGTAGGAGAGAAAAATTAGATAAAGAATGAGAGGGAAAGCTGATAATTCTCCTCATATAGATGTGAGATACAAGAAACAGGAATTCATATTAGTTATTGTTCAGTAATGGATGTTACTCATTTGAAATACTAGAGCATGTGAACCTTCCTGTCCTGTGGTTTTTGAAGTCGCAGTTTCTAGCTAGGGGCTAATGCATAAGTTCAGCAGTAACAATCATAGATCTCTCAGTCAGTTTTCTTGTAGAATTCCAATCCATTGCACCTCCCTGGGGTCAAATATTTGAATGTGATATGGCAAAGGACACGGCTCCAAAATCATTCACTACTCTACTAATGTCTCCGAGTGCAGAGAATGCTCTTCAGAATTACAGCATCCAGCTGCTCTATAGAAAAGGACTGCCTTAGGGCCAGTACAAAATAGGCTGAAAGCTGCTTGGCTCCTGCAGTTAACTAATAGCTAGTCACTCTGCTGGTATCATTTAAATTTTAACACTTTAAGCCAAAGACATAAACGTACTTGCATTAATATAGAGAGGGATGGGAGTGAGGGGACTGTGTGAAAGAGGGGCTAGGCACCAGATCAGATGAAATGGCATTAAAGATTTCTGCATTAATGTTGTTTTAAGGTCGTGCATATTGACCATGCACAGAGCAGAGATGGAGACGCCAAAAGGGGAATGTCAAACATTTCATTTCCCGCAGCAGCATGGAACTAATGCCGCTGGTCAATTAAATTAAATCTACCATCTTATGATGCAAATCAGCAACTCTGAGGTACTTTGCAGTCAGAGGGCTCGCAGTTTCCTTCCAATCTCCTGGAGACTGCAATAAGGAATAATGCTGGTAGTGAGGGAGTGGCAACAGGTGCCTCCAGCTGTTTGAAGCCTTCATTTCAGCCAGTCCTCTTGCATTCAATGTGCATCAGCAGCACACGCTCCCTGCACACACAGAGAAGGTTGCCAGTTTGCCTTGCAGTCTCATACATTGACTCACCCTCCTGCTTCCACACCTTGATAGTCGTCCCTAATCGGATGGTGATCCCAGAGGCAGGCTTTTAATTGGGCAGCTTGTACCACAGGAGCCACGTTGCTGTTGTGAATGAGGTTAGGGTTAAAAAAAAAAGAGGCCCCACCTGCCAAAGAAAGACTGAAGGATTGGACTTTTTATCGCCAGCCCAAATCAAGCAGTTCAGAACAGAAAGAAAACCTGCAAAATTCTGGTCTCAATTGTTAACATATGATGCAATGCACTTGCTGACCTCGAATGAGCTTACACTAATACCCTTAAAGAAGATTAAAACTAAATCACACAGTGCCATTATATATTATCACCCTCCGGTGGCAGGGAGCCCATTCTCATCTGGGTGTGGCCACTTTGCACGGCTTATTGTACTGCTCGATTTTGTGCTTGCATTAAAGCTCAATGTTTTCACCTAAACACTGTTAACATTCTGATCCAGTTTATGTGCCAACCTGAAGGGAGACCCAGCCTACTGGCAAGGTGACAGCATCAGAACATTTTTACGCCTCTCATGGAGCTTATGCGGCACATACACACAGATATTGACCTCTGCTTAATCTACAATATGACAATACAGAAACAGTGGAAACTATGGCAGCCACACATAGGGCACTGGATCGAGACAGTTAATTAATTTGGTCCTTGGCATCTGAACCTAATCTACACTTTGACACTTGATCCTAACTTTACAACCTTCCTTGTTGATGGTTTCACCTGGGAGAAGAGAAGCAAGAGTAAGGCCAAGAGTTTCTGTGCCCGATCGTGATGGGCACAATTGGTGGTGAGATCAGAGAATCTTGCAAGAAGGGCCTAGTTGCGTTTCCAACGACATAAATCCGGGACGTGACTGTCCGCTCTCCCCATCAATGTGGGGCGGCGTTTTCTGCCGTCAAATGTCGGGAACTTAATTTTAATAAATTTGCATCGCATCATTGTGAGTACATGCCGGAATTATCCCCACATGTCAAATTTAAATCTCACGTCGGCATGATTTCATGACGGCATGATTTACAAAAGCCTTTAAAAGACATGCGCCTGGCAACCTCTACTTCAAGTGCAACTTGGAGGTGAGTGCGCCCAACTTTGTGCAACACTTGTGATGATCCCTGCAGCTCCATGGGGTTCGGGGGTGAGGGCACAGGCAAGTCTCCGCAGTGTCTTCTTCATGGCTGGCTTGTGGTACAGGGCAAGGGCAACAGTGCTGGGGGGGAGTCATGGCAGCACCGACTGAAGTTTGAGCACAAACACGGAGGGAGGAGGAAAGAAAATGGTTGAGCTAGTGGCAAAACATGTCAAAGATGAACACTCTACTGCAGGTGAGAGTCTTTAACTTGAGCTCAATTGACACGATTGGAGTCAGCCTAGTCAAGAAATTGTGCCCAATCAACCAGCACTAATTCCTCACAGTGCCAATGATTGCTACTCTACTGTTCACCCCTCGTGTACACACTGCAAACTCGAATGAGTGCTATGGCGCTGCAGAACCATTGTGTGACTGGGCAAGCCTGAGGATCTCCTTGGGAGAGGTGGCCATGGAACACTGACAGAGGGTGTGCTCCATTCTCTCACATTATGTTTAAGTAGGAATTGAAAAGTCACCCTCATGATACAAGCAAACCGCGAAGCCTTGGAGTCCAGGTTAGGAAAATGCCTGCACCTGAGATGAGAGATCAGGATGCAGTCAATTGGCCAAAGCTGCTGCCACTCGGTCATGTGGTGTGGGGCAGTGCTGGGTGTGGGCATAGTGAACCATCATACATACTAAACACTGGGCATCCAGGTGGTGGCCTGGACTCTCTGGCATGCATTAAGGGGTCTTGAGAGGCAGCCGCAGGCGGTGACTTGACCAAGAGTGGTTCTTAGGAGACAATTGCTGACTCTTGCGTCTCTCTGTTTGATACTGCAGTGAGAAGACTATCAGGAACATGAAATCTGGTGATCTCACTGTCTGCCTGGTTGCTTATAGGAATAAGAGAAGAGAGAGAAGAATGCGACAGAGGCGCCTGGATTACCAAAGGGAGGAGCAGAATCCTGAAGACCAAGGGACAGCATGGCCTCTTCCGCATGCAAAGGATGAACCCCACAGAGCTGTCGTTCATGGGTGTATTGCTAGACCCAGAGTCTACAGACGGCGCATGTGCTACCTCCATCCTACATCCACAAATGTTTCCAGAAAGTCACAGATGCCCATTTTGCCAAGGCACACAACCTTGTAAATTTCCACAGGGATCAGGCAAGCCAGGAAGCAAGAGCGCTGGGATTTACTGAGATTTCCAGATTCGCACAGGTGCAGGGTACCATTGACTGCACTCACGTGACTCTTAAATCTCCCTGGCAACAAGCAATTCAGGATGTAGACCGCAAATGCTTCGACTCTCTCAATGGTCGGCTGTCTGTAAGATGCCCTAGAAGCGTCCATGATACATACATCCTCAGCAGGTCCCAGATCCCTGACATCTTCCAGGGAGCACATAGGATGTGGGGTTGGCTTCTCAGGGACAAGAGCTACCCACAAACGGGCTAATGATGCCCGTGCAGCAGCCTCAGACTTCTGGTGAGAGAAGGTACAACGAGGCTCATGTTGCAACCTGGAGTTTGGTTGAGCACACCACTGGCATCCTGGAAATGAGGTTCCGATGCCTTGATAGGTTTGGTGGATCACTGCAGTACACTCCCCAGAGGGTGTCGCGCATCATAGTGGCTTGCTGCATGCTCCACAACCTGGCGATGCAAAGGGGGGAGGGCCTGGATAATAAGGAGATGCAAAAGCTGCATGTCTCCTCCCTTGAGGAGGAGGTCGAAGAGGATAACAGTGATGAGGTCCTCGAAGGTGAGGGTACAGGTGATGAGGCCATTGCATGGGCCAGACTAGGCAGGTGAGCTCATGAAGCCCCTCATTGAGGCAAAATTCCAGGAGGAGGATGACGAGATGCAGTGAGGACACTCCTGAGATCTTCACATTGCATCTGGGAATGTTTGATACCTGTCTGGCTGAGGGAAGCGCACATACGCTCTGTGAAAAGGCTGATATCATCGAGACATTGCTGAGAAACAGCAGCCACTTGGAATTTAAGACAATTTGGTCCTTTGGCATGCTTCATCACCTGTTCCCTTCAGCACCACACCTTCACCTGTCAGGAATGGTGTTGAGATGGTGGGGGGAGCCCCGCCTCTAAGGTGCTGAGGGCACACAGAGAACATCACAGAACACAGTGATACTTGGGTACAAGATTCTTACAGCAAACACAAGCCACATGGAGGTGCAGACATCACTGATCTAGAGAGTGACTTCGAAGCCGGACAATCATGCTAAAAAGGTTACACTGCACAGGGGAGAGACCCTGGACAGTAACATTAGCTTTTGTTTTGTCCACGAAACAAGGTTTCACATCTGATTGACATGAACACTGCTCAACACAACAAGGAGCCATAGACAAGGAGACGTTCTTGGGAGTGTATTTACAATGGTCAACATTACGTACAAGTGATTAACACCCGTGCCCAAATTGCACAACTAAATCTTCTTGACATTTCTAACCCTGCTGTTATGTCTTGGTGCTCCCCTGACATCCAGAGCTATGGTGGAGGTGGCCCTGCTGTCTGTGATGACATTGACAGGCATCCTCTGGAGGGCTGAGACCTGGAGGGCTCTGGCATGCTTTCGGGGTGTGTGGCAGTGGCAACCTCCTCGGCCTGTGGAGCTGGAGTTGCTGATGTCACAGGAAGAGGGGATTGGGATGGGCTGGTAACTCCCAGAGTCACCTGGGTGGATGGCCCCGTGGACTGGGGGGGGTTGGGGGGCGTGGGGGGTGGGGGGGGTGCACCTACTGATCCTCCTCCCTTTGGGTACCAAAGGGCACCTGGCTGACTCCTTCAGTGGAAAGGGCAGCTGCAGTAAGCTTGAGATGCCCCACTCCCCTCTCGCGTTGACACTGATGGATGCCTACAAATGCCTCTGATGGAGAGCAGTTCCTACAGCAGTGCAGGACTGCTGTCCTGAACCAAGGTATCCATGGCCGCCGCCACCTTACCAGTTTTGACCTTGGTGAGTTGGCATGCCAGTGCTATCACCTCAGACTGAAGGTGGACAGACTCCTCCATCTTGCCTTGCAATCTGAATGCAACAGACATCCCTTCCTAATGCTCCTGAGCTTACCTTTGTAGCTCTAGTAACTGATGTATGACTGAGTCCAGAGGCTCCTCATCTGACTCAGTCTCAGCAGATTTCTGGCTTCCAGCAGTCCTCCAAGTGCCAGAGACCTGGGATGTCCCTGCCACCACCTGCTGTGGATCAGGCAGTGCAATGTCCTCACCAGATTGTGACCCCGAGGCTACTCTAGAACTAGATCCCACCAAGGTGTGTGTCTCTGAGCTGGTGGAGGGTGTGGGTGAGCACAGTGACAGGTCTTCAATGTTGGTGTTTGCAGATTCTTCTTCCGAGGTGACCTCTGAATTGGAATCGAGGACCTGCCTCGTGAACCGCTCGGCTGCTTTCCAGATGCGCCTGCGAAAGTAAGGGGAGATAATTAGCACATGGCAGGGGACTGGGGAGCAGGGGACCTCACTCACAGCATGGTTGTCTGATGGATGTTGCATTGCTGGATCCTCACATGGTTGAGCACCGCCGATCTCACCGTCAGCACAGGAATGATCCGGATTGTTGCCAGCCAGCTATTTTCAAAGTGTATGAGGACTTTGATGTCGGATATTCCTCCACCAGTCCGTGACCACTCCCTTTTATTGTGTGTCAGCCTGTCCTGCATGAATACAGATGGAGAGAGTGTAAGCAGGAAGCCTGCCAGGCCAGATGAGAAGGGTGCCTGGCATGTATGGATGGTAAGCGATGACATGGACAGGATGAGGACACAATCCACAGGGCATATCAAGGTGTGTGAGAGGGTGAATGGTGATATCCCTTGAGCTGGCAGTGAGGGCCCTGTGGATGTGTGATGGGTTTGTGAGTTGAGAGTGTTGAGAAGAGTGACTTACCCTGGTGGGACGGAGGAGATCATCCATTCTCTTTAGGCACTGGGTGACTGTCTTCTTTTGCAGGGCATTGGCGCTAACCACCACTGCCACTGCCTCCCATGCTGGATTGGTGACATTGCTTGCTGGTCTTCACCCAGAGTGGGGGTAGAGGACTTCAGGATGGGGCTGCACTGTATACAGTATGCACCTGAGGGAGGCATCACTAAATTTGGGGGCAGCATGTTTCCTCCCTTTGACAGGCATGCCTTTCCAGCAGCTTCCAATCCATTGGAGTGTGCTAACTCTGTGCAGGGGCACCCTTTAAATATAGCGCCCAGAATACTCAAGGCCTCAGGTCACAGTGGGGTGAGCAAATCAGAGACCACCCCACCAGCATTCTGACATGGACCCCGTGCCTCTGCATTTTTCAACAAATTCCACCCTAAGCCTCTTTGTGGATTCAGAGAGGCTGTTTCCAGTACTCACTACTCGACAAAAAAGTGAATTTATTGTACCTGATGCTAGGCAGGTAGTGAATTACTGCTCTGTTATAGCACACAATTCTATAGTTAAAGCACCAACATCACTTGTTTTGATACGGCAGATCATCCACCTACATTATGGTTTCCAGGACATGGGTGCTCACCTCTTAGACCTGGCTAATATCAGAAACCCGTCAGATGAAAGGCGCGAGGATCTGTATCAACGACTGAAGGCCTTTTATGAGGATAACCGTTGCTGAAAGATGGGCTCAGTCACCACAGTTTACCTCTTGATGAGGATGAGGAGGTGTCACCTTCACTGGGAAACATAGTGATCCAATGTTGGCTCCAACTCATTCATCCTAGCCTACAGCATCTAGTGAAGAAGAGGCACAGCACCAAGCTCAGATCACACACCCTGGTATCTGTCAACCCAGGGATCTCCCAAGCCTTGGATTCACAGTTCGATAAGATTCACATATCTGCTGATGACAAGACTCTATGTGCTATCACCTCCTGCTTCAAGAAGCACCAGGCAATTTAACAAGATCAAACTCCACAACCCCCTTCCTTCACACACATGACAGGTGTCATGCTCATTATGTAAGCAAGTGGGTTGAGCAGATAAACATTTCCTCAGCAAGTTTAATTTTCTGCCAGATCAAGACTGCCAGGAAATGGCTGAAGCTGGTGAGATAGCTGCTATCCTGGAAGATGATGATGTCATCGCAGACACTTGTTTAGATGAAGGGAATGAGGAACTTGCTGATGTTTCGTTGGAAACAGCTGCACGCCGTGTACAAATCCATCAGTTACCCTACTTAGCACCATGCTATGTGAGTATCTATTGAGTCACTGGCAACAGGATCCGTGCTCCCATGGCTGTGGGATTCGGTGTTCCAGTCAAGAGTTCACTCCAATCTGCTCACCAGGCTGATGGTTCATCACCTGTGATTGGTGGAACACACTTTTCTCTGTCCAGAGACCATTACAACATTACCTTCAAAGGCTTGGTCATGTAGTACCTTGATGTTGAGGTACTTGCAGGCAAACCAATGATGTTGCCAAATGTCTAGTGCAAGTTGTTGACTCAACTACTTATGTTTATGGATCTCATGCTTCCCCTAGCCCAGGCAGTGTGAGATGAGGCCCTGTACTTTGCACTCCCTCAAGGTCAACGACAATCTTGTCAGAGGATTTCATCAAGATGACCCAACCAGGTGATTCTGCAGACCACACAACATTTGCAGTTGAACCATCCTCTCTTCCTCCAGGACCAAAGTGTAACAAGCCACCCAAAACCTGGCCTCCACCATACATTTTAACTAGTGTTGTTGACAGATTTGCATCACCTCTCCTGCAAGCCCTGTCTCACAATTAACATTTTGTTCGGATACAACCTGTCTTCACCCCCATCAACCATGAGCCTCGGCCTTCTCAGGATGACATGACACAACCCTTTATCAAGCAATGCAAGTATAAGCACCATCAGCTGTTTCAGAATCTGTTCTTGTGGATCTGGATCACCTCCTGCCTCAGCACACCCATTCTCAGTTCCACATGCTCCTTCAGGAATATGATGATGTCTTCAATCTAGCATTCCCAGGTTATAATGGCAAAGCTGAACCCTTCAAGGCTACTATCAACATGGGACTTGTACAACCTCCACAACACAAGGGTCACTTTCCCCAGTATGCCAGAGACAAACTTGTTGAGTTGCAATGAAAATTTGATGACCTTGAAAGCCTTGGAGTTCTTTGCTCAGCCTGCAGATGTAGGGAATGACTATGGAGTACCTTTTCCTGACATTTCTCATGAAGGAGTTGGATGGGGGTTTTTGACTTGTCACAGCATTCGCTGAATTTGGGCGCTACAGCAAACTGCAACCTTCACTCATGCCAAGTGTTGATCAACCTTATGCCCAGTGGAAACACATCATTGCAACAGATCAGACCGACACCTTTTACTAGGTTTCATTAGCACCATCTTCATGAAGTACTGTGAAGTGGTCAGACTTACAAAGGTGTTTGTTTATACACTCAATCCACCATGAGTATGCCTGGATCTCAAACTGCCCTTGAGGAATTGACATGTCTAGGTGATCTCCTAGGGGAGGGAATAGCCAGCAATATTGCAGATGACCTCTAGTGTGATGCAACAGTCTTGAGGAACTTCTTTGAAACTGGCAATGTGTATTGCATGTTCTGCAACAATGCGACCTGTGCCTATCTGCCCCTAAGACTATCATTTGCCCTATGACTACAACTAATCTAGGGTGCAATTGGTCCCAGTCACTTTGCAAGCTAGCCCACATCATGTGGCTACCCTCTCCACCTGCTCTCCAACAGAGAATGTTTCTGGCACGAGATCTTCCATCAAAGCCCAGGATGCTTTCGGAAGCCCTCTCTCAGTTTGCCTCGTACACAACCCCCTTGGATGCCGTTCCTGCCAGACGTCAGTCCAATGAAAGGATTGAATGGACAGATAACCTCTACACAAGTTTGCAAATGGCATAATCTTCTCTTTCATCCACTAAAATTGTTACATTTTCCCATCCAGATGATCAACTCTGGGTTGTCACAGATGATGTTGTTAAGAAGCATCACATCACATCCACCCTGTATGTGACCTGTGGCAACAGACTCAAACTTGCTGCTTTATTTCAGTGCCAAACTATGTGCACATCAAATCACCTGGCTGCCTTGTGAGATTAAAACTCTGTCCATCACAGCTTCTATCAAGTACTTCAGTTAATGTATTGTGCAGTGCAAGCACATCATCTGTGTGCCCTCACAGTCAGCAAACCTTGTGTACAGGCCTCTGAGAAACTGCAGGGGGCAATTTTCTGCCAGTCTTCATTTCACTACCTTCCTTTCCACAGTCAGTCGCTACCACACCTCTGTCTGATACCTAGCTGGATCTGTGAATATCCCATTGGATTTTACAAGCTACAACATGCCTGACTATGACTACGTGTCAAGTCTGCTCCTTCATACACCAGGCCTCTAATTCAATTGTTCACTGGGTATCCATTCTTGACATTGTGTAAGGCTCAATAAAACTTACTTTCACCAGCAGGTCAGCATGGCTATCTATCCAGTCTGGATATCCCCTCATTCATCACACACATGCCCGCCTGTAGGCCACCCGTCCTTCAAAACAGCTTACCAACATTTTCAATTTCCTAAAGTGAACCAGATGGGTTTTACGACAATCAGCGATAGTTTCATGGTTGTCATTACCTACAATGTTTCCATTAGTAGGGGAGACTTGGACCCGAGGGCACAGCCTCAGAGTAAAGGGAAGACCTTTTAGAACAGAGATGAGGAGAAACTTCTTTAGCCAGAGAGTGGTGAATCTATGGAATTCATTGCCACAGAAGGCTGTGGAGGCCAGGTCATTGAGTGTATTTAAGACCAAGATAGATAGGTTCTTGATTGGCAAGGGGATCAAAGGTTAAGGGGAGAAGGCAGGAGAATGGGGTTGAGAAACTTATCAGCCATGATTGAATGGTGGAGCAGACTTGATAGGCCAAATGGCCTAATTTCTGCTCCTATGTCTTATGGTCTTATGTCAATCACTACCTCTGGGTTGCTACCATTGCACAGGATGGTTACTCATTTTTCAGCACTTTTCCCCCTCCAGGGAATGTATTATCATTTGGCATAATGTTCTGGAAGGTCTTATCACTACTCCCCACCTACATGTCATCAACTCAAATTGGTCACTCACCGATATTTTCATGCCATTTACATGGATACCTTCATTGAATATGTCACAGCTAGCTGCCATACTTGCACTGCGCTCCAGGATATCCCACACACTGTTGTCCCACAGTCTTCAAGTGTCCTGCTAGGCATATCACTCGCTGTTGACATTATCAAGTGCAAGTGACAACTCACTATAGTTCTATGACAGTGTGTCTCTTCTTACACAGCTGTTTATATCAGAGCCAATGAATGCCATAACATCTTAAGGGGTGCTCTCCTCCAGTGGCCCATTGGATTTCATCCACTAGATGGTTGTCAAGCTTCTGGATTAATGCTAACATCCAGGAGCAGAATAAGCTCCAGTGCCTGGAAGGCAGTCCACCCCTGTGAAATTTGTTTTTATGCCTAGTATGCATACCATCGTTGTGATTCTGCTGTTTGTGTTTGGATTGCCTTTCAGAAAGACACTTTTGTTTCCTACGTTTATGATATTGCATTCTTTGGACACCTATGTTCACGTGAGAGTTCATTTTGATGTGAAGGGGATGTTTGCATATTGGTTTCTTTTTGGCATTGTTAGTCAATGCAAGAAGGGAATTTGAAGTACAGGAAAGAGTAAAAGAAAGAGGTCCCGCTATTATATGTTTTTGCCCTCTGGTGGCTGGGAGCCCGTTCCCGTATAATGTGGCCATTTTGTACTGCTTATTTTCATGGTAGCGGGTTCCATCAACCATCCTAATATTTCTTTAATTTGTAGTGCTTGCTAGGTTGTGACTGTTTGCAACCAAACAACTAACCCTGCGGACTATTCAAGAATTGCAAACCAGCTCTGCCAAGCTCATTTGACTCACTAATGTAGAATTCTATAACAGTACGTGTCAGACCTGAGCACACCGAAATACAAGATTTAAGGTAAAATTTATTATTTTTTTGTTATGTATTCAAAGTCTGAAAAAATATTAGATAAAAGGAGAAACAATAGATGCTGGAAAATTGGAATAAAACCCAAAAAATGCACAACAGGTCTGTCAGAATCAGAAAGAGAAAAGAGGGGTTTATAGACAGCATGTTATTTTGCTTTTAGTTTTGCTAAGAGATTTAGGGGGCAAATTTCTTTTATTAATATTCTTTCACCGGATGTGGACATCAATGTCTATAGGCCAGCATTTATTGGCCATTCCTAATTGCCCTTGAGAAGGTGGTGGCGAGCTGCCTTCTTGAACTGCTGCAGTCCATGTGGTGTAAGTACACCTACAGTGCTTTTAGGAAGGGAGTTCCAGGATTTTGACCCAGTGACAGTGAAGGAACAGAAAATGAGGATGATGTGTGGCTTGGAGGAGAACTTGCAGGTGGCAGTGCCCCCAAGCATCTGCTGCCCCTGTCCTTCTAGGTGGTAGAGGTCGTGGGCTTGCAAGGTGGAATTGGGTCACAAAATGTCTGCACTATGTGGCCACCTAAGGTTTCAAAATGTTACCTGATGGGTAGTCAGCTGCTCAGGATGCCATCTTGGCTTGCACCCTCAAGCGTCAGCAATGTGCAAAGCAGTGAGATGATGAACAGAAATTATGGACCTCCACAATTCACCAATTTTAACCTTACACAACCGAACATAAGGTTAAATACCAGGAAGGACCCTTCACCAGTACCATTTAAAAGGATCAAGAAGTACTTCTATGTTAATTGAAGGATTATTTATTGTGGCTGCTGTTGCAACTGAAAGCACTTTAGGTACATTCCTATTTTTGTTAAAGCTTCAGTACTCTACCAGTTGTTGTCTAGCTGGTCTCACACTATCTGTTCTGTGTCATTTAAAATATTGTTCCGGAAGGTATTTCCAGGCAAAGGAAGCTCAGTTCAGCCACAGCTAAGAATTGAGCATGGCTGGGAGAAGGAAGAGAGTCCACACAGAGCAGGACAAGCTGCTAGAAAAGGAAGAAGGGGGAAGGGCTGTTAGCGGAAGGCCATAAATTATCTTGCCTCAGATTCAGTGAAGTCATTGTGCTTGAGAAGTCTTTGGTTCAAAAAAGAGGTCATAACTATAATCTCTCAACTGTTGCTGCCATCATAGAATTGTTAAAGTAGGGAAAGAGCAGCAATGCCTGTGGCTGTCAAGGTTCTTAACCTTTATGCATTTGGTTCCTTCCAGGCTGTTGCATGAGATATACCCAAACCCTACAGTTTGCAGTGCATTGCTGTATAAGGGAAATCGCTGAGCTTCTGTATACAATAAAACACACACTTACATCTCATTGCCTCTTGGCAGAGACATGCTGGAGAAGAGAGCACCATGGCTTCCCCATGGTGCAGAGTAGCTCAACATCATCCAGGGAAAAGCAGCCTGCTTGATTGGCACCCCATCCAGCACCTTAAACTTTCATTCCTCCACCACCGACTGTGGCAGCAGTGTATACCATCTACAAACTGCATTGCAACAATCCGCCAAGGCTTCTTCCACTTTGCCATCCAAACCCACGACCTCTACCTCCTCAAAGGACAAGGGCAACGATGCATGGGAACACCACCACCTGCAAGTTCCCCTCCAAGCCACACACCATCCTGACTTGGAACTATATTGCCGCTCCTTCACTGCCGCTAGGTCAAAATCCTGAAAGTCCCTCCCTAACAGCATGTGGATATACTTACACTACAGGAACTGCAGTGGTTCAAGAAGCCAACTCACCACCATCTTCTCGAGGGCAATTAGGGATGGGCAATAAATGTTGATCTTGCCAGCAATGTTCACATCACAAGAATGAACAAAGCAGTATGTTTTAATCAGTGCTTTGTTAGTTGAAACATGATTTCTACCCTCCTCTGGATATAAAGGCCAATATTCTAAAGTTTGACTGTTTGATAATTTCCTTTGCCAATTCATGGCAATTTAATAATCTTTGTACCTAAACACCTAAGTCTATTTGGGCCTCCCCTCTTTCTAACTTCTCACTATTTAGAAAATACTTTGATTTTTTTTGGTTCAAAGTGGATGAACTCACATTTGCCAACATTGAAATCCATTTGCCATTGTTCTACCTATTCACTTAATCTACCAACACCTCTTAGTAATATTATACTTCCAGCTACACTGCTTACAATGCTGCCTATCTTTGTGCCATTGGCAAATGTGGATCTGTGGCTTCCTAATCTATCAACAATGCCTCTAATGAATACTGGAATAGTTGAGGCCCCAACACGTATTCTTGTGGGAAACCATTTGCCACATCTTGGCAGTTAGAGCACCTGCACATTAACCCTACTCTCTGGCTGCTGACACTCAGCTAATTTTTAACCAGGCCAATAATTTGCATAACTGCATAGACTTCAACTGTAACCAACAGTCAAAAGACTGCATTATCTTTATTCTTTTAATGGAATGTGAGCACTGCTGACAAGGCCAGTGTTTGTTGCCCATCCCAAATTGCCTTTGATAAGGTGGTGGTGAGTTTCTTTCTTGAATACAACTGAGTGCCTTGCTGGACCATTTCAGAGGACAACCACATTGCTGTGGGTCTGGAGCCACATGTCAGCCAGACTAGGTAAGGAGAGCAGATTTCCCTCCCTGAAGAACATTTGTGAACAAGATGGGTTTTTGTGACAAGTGGATGATAGTTGTCATGGTCACCATTACTGAGACTTGCCTGATATTCCAGATTTATTAATTGAACACAAATTCCACCAGTTGCCATGGTGGGGTTTGAACCCATGTTCCCAATGCATTCACCTGGGCCTCTGAATTACAGTGACATTACCACTATGTCACTGTCTGGCCGATCAGCTACTGATCAGCACTCTCTTCTCATGCATTATAAGTTGTTGTTCCCTTTAGAATTGGTATTCTTGCGAATCTGTCCTGATGAGTGCAAGATGAAAAACTTTAACAACATGTCTCCTTTTGCTGCAATACTCAAGTTCTCAAGTTCAAATGACTATTCAACAGGTCCGGCATTTCTTTATTATCATTGAGAAAATCACCATTATCAGTTTTCAAGGAACCCACATTTTCAAGGAACCTCACTATCCCCCTTTTCCTGATAAATTGTTAAATATTTGTGCTGATTTTCATAATCCTTGCAAATTTCTTTCCATCTTCCCTTTTTTGTAGCTCTTAATATGTTTTGTCACCCTTTGGTGTTTTTGTATCCTTCTCACTCATCAGAATCTGTGCTTTTTCCCATTCTTGTATTTTTTCTTTCAGTCTGGTGTTATCTTGCCTCTTCAGATGTCCATGGCTATCTTTTTTGGAAGTGTATCTCTTGCTCCTTAGGAATAAAAACAGGTTCTGTGTCATAATAAATTCTTTTTTGAACATCTCCTACTGATTTTCTGTTGTTTTATCTATTAACAGATTTGCCCAGTTTACTGTGGACAGTCCCTGTCTCATCCCATTGAAGTCAGCCTTACCTACACCTAGAATCTTAGCAGCTGTTTGGATTTCTCGCTTTCAAACACAACTTTGAACTTGATCATATGATGTTCACTGCTAGGTAAATGTTCACGAACCTGACTTATTAACTCATTACTAAATTTAATATGGAATGCCCCCCTGTTGGTTCAAGGATATAGAGCTGCAGTAAATTATCCCAAACATACTCAAGAAATTTGTTAATTTTTGACATGCGCTAGTCTGCTTATCGCAATCTATATGTAAGTTAAAATCACCCATTAAAACCATTCTGCCTTTACTATGTGCTTGTCTAATCTCTGCAGTTATACAGTCTACCACTTTTCAGAAGCTATTGGGGTGGTTGGGGTATGGGAAGGGCAGGATGAAGGGGTGGGGGGCTTCTCACAACTCCCACTACAGTCTTAATTCCTTTTCTATTTCTTAATTCTACCTATAAAGTCCCCACTGCCTGCTTAACTCTTGATAAAGCCTATCTTATCATTGAAATGATTTAATCAATAAGGCCTCTCCTCCCCTTTAACATTGTCCCTATCTTTTCTGTAGGCCTCATTATCGGATATATTTAGTTTCTAGTCTAAGTTATCTTCCAACAATTTCCAGAGGCCCAATTTGGTCTGGGCAAAGGATAAAGTAATGTAGGGATAACGTTAAAATTAAAATTATTTTGTAGCATTACACAGTGATGCAACTTCGAATCTTGTTGTTCAAATGTAGTGGAATACTGACTTGAAAAAGCAAACACACACACACACACACACACACACACACAGTAGACTAACCCACTCTCAGGGATGAATTTTCTGTGCCCATTGGCGTCTGGCATCATGGCGGATGTGAATGGACAATATGGTGGGAAGGCCAAAAGTCGGGTTCATGACATAATGAAACCACTTTGCAATCGTCCACTGTGCCCAATAATTGGGGGGCTGCGTTTCCCACCGCCGCACATTGTGAACTTCATTTTAATTCATCTGTATATCATCATAAGCCCTGCTTTGCTGGAATCATCCCCTCACACTGGATCATCCAGGCATATTGGCATGATTGCACGCCGATGTGTTTCACAACTGAACATAAGCGATGTGCACTTGATGAGTTGGACTTCACTTGGGAATTTGAGGCGTGTTTGCCTACCTTGGCAGTGGCATGATCCAGCAGTTTCACAAGCCATGGGCTCAACACAAGCTTAGTGAAGATAAGCCCCTGTTTGCATTTTTCTCCCGAAGCTGAGCATTGGAAAGACAGCTACATTTTCAACCTGCCAAATGTTTGCCCTTGTGTGGATTTGAAAAATGATCAATCGCATTGATTTTCTCCTGAGAAACCTGCTCTGAATCTTTTGCAGCAATCACACTAATGTTCCACTATTCCTGAGTTAAAAGGATAGTACTCTTTACTGAAAAAATATCCTGTGTCAACTCAGATGGATCTGCTTTGTCCCATATTTCTCTTTTTCATGATTTGTGCACACTTGTGTTTTATTTTGATTCATTTTCATGGAACAATTAATTTTTCCAGCTTCCCACCCAAATCTTTAGAAGATCTGATGTTACCCCAGTTGCCTGCATATGCCTGGGAGAAGAATGCACAAGTTGAGCAATGTAAGGGACTTCCCTAAGAAGTATTTCCTTACATGGAGGAGATACATATAAACTAGTCCTTTGATATTTTGTCTGTTCAAGCATTTATCAATTACCTCCTAAATTCTATGACTCATATAGCTTCAGTAACAATTTTCAGTAATGCAATCCACATTTCAATAACTATCAACATGAAAGAATTCTTGTTTATGATTGGGGTACATCATTTTCATACGTAATGTGGAATTTAAAATTTAAAAACTTAATGGCTCTGTATTATGATCACTATTTCCCAGTGAATCTTTTACTATAACATTACTAATTAACACTCTCTCATTACACAATACTAGATCTAAAATAGCCTTATCCCTGGTTGGTTCCAGGAAACTGTCACAAAAACATTCTGCAAACTTACCTCCAAGACAAGCCTTGCTAATTTGATTAATCCAGTCTACATGAAGGTTAAAGTCCCCCATAATTATTATATTGCCTTTATCACAAACTCCATTAATTTCTTGCTTAATATTCTGTCCAACTAGTAGTATAACTAATAGGGTGCCTATAAACAACTCCCAGCAGTGTGTTTTACATCTTGCTATTCCTCATCTCCACCCATACTAGATCTACTTCCTGATTTTCTGAGCCAAGGTCCTTTCTCACTAATGTCCTTATATCATCCTTTACTATCAGGGCTACCCCTCCTCCTTTGTCATTCTGTCTTTTCAAAATATTGTTTACCCTAGAATATTTATTTCCCAACCTTGACTGGCATAAGATAATGTTTTGTGCCTTGGTGGTCAACTCTGTGTTAAGCATTGCATGTTGTGACTCAGGAACCCCCCTCTGGCATGACAGTCTCTGCCTTATTTTCTGCAGAAGGCAGTGGGCTGAGAAGGTGCACAATTTGTTGGTCTTTATTTTCTTTGGGCCCTCTCCTTGGCCAGCTGTTTTTCATTTCTGCTTATCGCTTCCAATGCCTTTGTAAACAGTCAGCCTCCAGAGGTCACAGACATCAGTGGCTATCTCCCAGCTGTTAATTTCAATGTCCACCATCTTCATACCTCACTTGTAGGTGTCCTGGTATCAAAGATATGGATGCCTAGGAGGTTGTGACCCTATGGCCAATTCACCGTACAGAAAATCTTTCGTTCTACAGCTGTCTTCTATCCGATGAATGTGGATGAATGCCAGTGCAGACATTGTTGGCTTAACAATGAGTGTGTACTGATGGAATTAGCATGCTCAACGACCTCTAACTTGGCGACCTTGTCCTGCCAAGAGGTGCCAAGGATACGACTGAGAGAGCAAAGGTGAGAACTGTTCAGCCTTTTCTCCTGCCTAGCATATGCTGCCTCGATCTCACCTCTGTAAGGGGCTGCATTGAAGTCACAGATTTATAGACCCACAGCTTGTGACTTTGGATTCTCCGTCATGTTGCTGTTGTTCCACACTCTCTTACTCAACTTGGACATAACAGCTGCAAATTTTGCAATGCATGTGTTTATTTCACCATGTGACAGATTGCTGGCAATTGTGGAGCCTAGATATGAGAAGCAATCAATAACCACCAGTGCAACATTGTCTATGCTGATATATAGTGGTATGACAACATCCTAGACTATGACATTTGTCTGCCTGATGTTGAAGGTCAGACCAAATTCTTGAGTGAGTTTGTCCATTTGCCGCTGAAGGTGTTCCTCAGTGTGGAATGCTGCGTGCCATCATCAGCGTAGAGCAACTCTCTGATGAAGACTTGGTATACCTTTGCCTTGAATCTTAGGTGAGCAAGGTTGAACAGCTTTCCATCACTTCTGCTATTTAAGTGGATACCCTCTGTAGATGAACTGAAGGCAGCAAAGAGAATATGCCAGAGTGTGGTGCCAGAACACAATCCTATCTGACCTCACTGCAGATTTCAAATGGTTCCAATGTTACCCTGTCATAGCTGACCTTACCCATCATGTTGTTATGGAAAGAGGAGTTTCCCAACCTTGATCACCATGTGGCCATGTATCTGTAGTGATGATTAGATCTAAACCATTTATCCCCATATGTGCCGCTGGTTCATCTATCTTAGTGGAGATGCTTCATGCATTCAGATATATTCCCTGCATGGACCTTACTCGCTGATGTGCAATTGCTGTTAAACTCTGTTTGTTCCTATCGCACTCTGCTTGTCTTTACCACATCATTATACTGTTCTGTCTCAACTTCTCTCTTTGGATTTCTAAATCTCCCTTCAATGGAACCCTCATCCATCCTGTTAGTTTAAAGCCCTAATCACAACCCAAGTTATACAATTTTCCAGGACATTGGTCCCAGCCTTGTTTAAGTGGATCCCATCCCAACAGAACAGCTCTTTATTTCCTGAGGACTGGTGCCAGACTCCCATGAATCGAAACCTTTCTTCCCATACCACACTTTGAGCCATGTGTTTAATTCTCTAATCTGTTTGACCCTGTGCCAATTGGCACGTGGCTCAGGTAACAATCCAGAGATGGTTGATTACTTTTGATGTTCAGCATCTTAATTTGGGCCTTAACTCTTCAAACTCTCTCAGCAGAATATCATTCCTAATTCTACCTATGTTGTTGGTTCCTAAGTGGACAACAACAACTGGATCCTCCCCTTCCCACTCCAAGTTTGTTTCCAGCCATGAGGAGATATCCTTAATCCTGGCACCGGGCAGGCACCACAACCTCTGGAGCTCCTGGTGATGGGAGAACAGTGTCTTTGCCCCAGCTATATTGCCCCCTATCACTACCACATTCCTTTTCATTCCCCTGTTTGAATAGCATCCTGCGCCTTAGTGCTATGGTCAGTTTGCTCATCCACTCTGCACTCCTTCTCCACATCCATGCAGGTAGCAAGTACCTCATACCTGTTGGTCAAAGTCAGAGCTGAGGTTCCTGCATCACTACCTGCTGAATCCCCATACCTGCTTGCCTCACAGTCACGCCCTCCTGTCCCTGAACATTGAACAACTCTAAAGAGCTACCCAGCCTAAGATGTGCAACTGCCTTCTGGAACAAAGTGTCCAGGTAGCTGTCCCCCTTCCTGATGCACTGCAATGTCTGCCACTCAGAATCCAGCTTAGCAACTCCGAGCTGACGTTGCTCAAGCCACGAACACTTACCACACATACGGTTGTCCGGGATTGCAATGCATTCTACAGATTCCCACATGTTCCAACCATGGCACACAACCGCCCCTGCCATGTATATCTAACCTTAAATATTTAATTATTTATTAATTTAAACAGCTAAAGTAGGCACGTATCACAGCTTGGAAAGATAAGAACAACCTTCACTAGCTACTGGAGGTGAAAAAAGGGTATAAAAAGTAGCATCTCTGTTCCACTCTGCACTGATTTCCCAACTGTACCAAATTCTTGACCTAGTATTCATTCCTCATCTCACTCTATACTCCCACTCTGTGCAACGGCACAACCTGTCCTCTCTTATAGTGGGCTGATGACTCACACCCAAGTTGGCAACTGTTAAATCAGCTTCCTGTTACATTAATTCTATTCAGGCAACAGCTTTAAACTGATTGATAAATAAGTGCCATTGCCGGGCAGCTTCTGTTAAACTAGGCTTGTTAACTAGTTTGCAGTTTTAATGTTTGAAGTCAGATTCTGAGTGTTAATCCAAATTATAGCTTGAGAGAAACTTATCAGAAATATCCCACCTGTATAAAATTCCTGACTTAGCATTCATACCACATCGCACTCAGGCCTCGTCGGCTCACTCCCTGCTCCCACTCTGTGCAACATATGAGATGGGTGCGTATGGCTCTTCATAAAGGGTAGTAGGCAGCTAGGATAAGTCACCATGGGGGAGCCATTAAAGACAGTAGTGTTGTTCAGTACAAGAAGCAATCATTATGGTTCAGGAAATAGAGAGGATTTGTAAATGTGGTGAAAGCTTCAATGAAATCAACCGAAAAAGATACCCTTGTTACATCAAATGCTTTACTTTCTATTGCTAAAATCGCTCATCATCTTCCTTTGTACTAGTGAGCAAAAGAGTAGCCTAACAGCTGCCCCAGTAGAGGAAGGATGCTTCATACATACTTATTGTGGAGAGTGTGAGAGGAGGACCCTGGCTCAGGTAGCAAGCAACGCCTAGAGGAGAGTGCAAGAGGAGACCCAAGCCAGGCAGTCAGCAGCACCTAGAGGAGAGTGGGAGAGGATAAACCTGGGACAGGTAGTCAGCAGCACTTAGAGGAGACTGTGAGAGGGGACCCTGGGACAGGCTGTCAGCAGCACCTAGAGGAGAGTGTGAGAGGGGGACCCTGGGACAGGCAGTCAGCAGCACCTAGAGGAGAGTGGGAGAGGATAAACCTGGGACAGGTAGTCAGCAGCATCTAGAGGAAAGTGTGAGAGGGGAACCCTGGGACAGGCAGTCAGCAGCATCTAGAGGAGAGTGTGAGAGGAGGACCCTGGGACAGGCAGTCAGCAGCACCTAGAGGAGAGTGTGAGAGGGGACCCTGGGACAGGCAGTCAGCAGCACCTAGAGGAGAGTGTGAGAGGAGGACCCTGGGACAGGCAGTCAGCAGCACCTAGAGGAGAGTGTGAGAGGGGGACCCTGGGACAGGCAGTCAGCAGCACCTAGAGGATTTAGTCTATCTAGAGGATCTAGTATCTAGTCTATACTCAAGTAGGAGTGAGGATAAAGTAAAAGCAAGAGTCCATGTTCTATTTAGTTAAGATATGTCTGGGGAGCTCAGTCCCATGATTTGCACACCCTGCGCTATGTGGGAAATCCTAGACATTCCTGGTGGTCTGGATGACAATGTGTGAAGGAGTTGCCTCCAACTGGAGCAGCTCGAGCTCCGGGTTTTGGAGTTTGAGTGACAGCTGGGGGCACTACTGTGCACTTACGAGGCTGAGAGGTTCGTGGATAGCACGTTTCAGGATGTGGTCACCCTACAGCTTAAGGAAGTGCAAGCAAAGAGAGAATGGGTGACGGGCGGACAGAAGTAGGGGACCAGGCAGGTAGTGAGGGAATCCTGAGTGCATCTCACTCACAAACCATTTTTTGGCTTTGGACAACAGTGAGAGCAAAAGTTCCTCTGTGGAGGCCCACCAGAGCCAAGGCCATGGCACTGTGGGTGGTCCAGCTGCACAGCGGGAAGAAAGACGTGTGGAAGGGCAATGGTAGGGTAGGGGATTCGTTAGTGAGGGGAGTAGACAGGCGCTTCCGCAGCCGTAGACATGACTCCAGGATGGTACGTTGCCTCCCGGATGTCAGGGTCAAGGATGTCACAGAACAGCTGCAGGGCATTCTGAAGGGGGAGGGTGAACAGCCAGAGGTCATGGTCCATGTTGGGATCAATGACATAGGAAGAAAAAGAAATGAGGTCCTGCAAGCAGACTTTAGGAAGTCATGTAGGAATTTGAAAAGCAGGACTTCAAAGGTAGTAATCTCTGGATTACTCCCAGTGTCACACAACAATCTGCATAGGAACAGAAGGATAAAGCAGATGAATACGTAGCTGGAGAGATGGTGCAGGAGGGAGGGAGGGCTTTAGATTCCTGGGGCATTGGGACCGTTTCTGGTGGAGGTGGGACTTGTACAAGTTGGACGGGTCACATCTGAACAGGAACAGGACCAACATCCTCATGGGGAGGTTTGCTAATGTTGTTGGGGTGGATTTAAGCTAAATTGGCAGGGGGATGAGATCCTGAAAAGTAGTTCAGAGGGGAGAGAAGCTGAGATGGAATTAGAAGTTAAAACACTAGTAAGTGAGTCTGTAAGGCAGAGGAAACGTAGGCTAGATAAGAGAGAAGCAAGGCGAAATGGAATATATGTTAATGCAAGGAGCCTGAGGAATAAGACAGACGAGCTGAGGGCACAGATAGGCACGTGGGAGTATGATATCATAGCGATGACCAAGACTTGGCTAAAAGGGCAGGATTGGCAGCTCAACATTCCTGGTTATAGGGTATTCAGATGAGGTAGAGATGGGGATAGAAGGGGCTGGGAGGGTGGCAATATTGATCAAGGAATCAATTATAGCAGTGAGGAGGGATGATGTCTTGGAAGGATCATCAAATGAGGCTATATGGATAGAAATAAAAAACACAAAAGGGGCAAACACGCTGTTGGGTGTGTACTATAGGCCCCCAAACAGTCAGAAAATGATAGAGGATCAAATATGTTATCAGATTTCAGAGAAGTGTAAGAATAATAAGGCAGTAGGGGATTTTAACTACCCATATATTAACTGGGATAGTTTTAGTGTGCAGGTTGGAAGGGAGCAAAATTCTTAAGTTGGATCCAGGAGAACGTTTTTAGCCAGTATGTAGAAATCCCAACAAGGGAGGGGGCAGTTCTGGACCTAATATTCAGAAATGATGCAAAAAGCATCAGTATGGGAGCATTTTGGAGATAGTGACCATAACTCAGTTAGATTTAGGATAGTTATGGAAAAGGATAAGCCTGGGCCGGGAATAAAAGCTCTAAACTGGGGAAAAGCTAATTTTACTAAGATGAGATACGATTTGGCCCAAGTGGACTGGAAGCAGCTACTTGCAGGTAAAACAGTGTCAGAGCGGTGGGGTACAGCGAGAGTACACAGCAAATATATTCCCGTAAAGACAAAGCGGGGGGGGGGACCAAGTCTGGAGAACCCTGATGTCAAGGGATATAAAGTTTCGAGTTAAAACAAAAAGGGAAGCTTATGGCAGATACTGAGTGCTCAATACAGCTGAGTCCTTAGACAAGTATAAAGAAATAACCTGTTGGTCTTCACAATGGAAAAGGACGACACAGGTATAGACATCAAGGTGGAGAACTGTGAAATATTTTAGAAAATTAACAAAGAGAGAGAGGAGGTACTAGTGGGTTTAGCGGCCTTAAGAGCAGATAAATCCACAGGCCCAAATGAGATTTATCCCAGGCTTTTGAGGGAGGCAAGGGAAGAGATATCAGGGATCCTGGCAGTAATTTTCAAATTCTCTCTGGCCACAGGTGAGGTGTCAGAGGACTGGAGGGCTGCTAATGTTTCCATTATTAAAAAAGGGAGGAAGGGATAGACCAGGATATTACAGGCCAGTCAGTCTAACTTCAGTGGTGAGGAAGTTACTAGAAGGGATTCTGAGGGACAGAATATATCTGCACTTGGAGAGACATGAATTAATTAGGGATAGTCAGCATGGATTTGTTAAGGGAAAGTCATGTTTGACAAATTTGATTGGGTTTTTGAGGAGGTAACAAGGAGTGTTGATGAGGGTAATGCATTTGATATAGTCCACATGGACTTAAGCAAGGCTTTTGATAAGGTCCCTCTTGGCAGACTGGTCAAGAAAATAAGAGCCCATGGCAAAGTGGAACATTTGATCCAAAATTGGCTGAGAGATAGGAAGCAGAGGGTAATGGTAGAGGAATGTCTGTATGACTGGAAGTCTGTTTCCAGTGGGGTTCCACAGGGTTCAGTGCTGGGGCCCTTGCTGTTTGTGGTGTACATAAATGATTTGGACTTAAATGTAGGGGGTATGAGCAAGGAGTTCACGAAAATTGAGAGGGCGGTAAATGGTGAGGAGGATAGCCATAAACTGCAGGAGGATATCAATGCACTGGTCTGGTGGGCAGAGCATTGACAAATGGAATTCAACCCGGGAAAGTGTGAGGTAATGCACTTCGGGAGGGCTAACAAGGCAAGGGATTACGCCATGATTGGTAGGACCCTGGAAAGTACTGAAAATCAGAGGGACCTTGGTGTACACATCCACAGATCCCTGAAGGTAGATAAGGTGGTTAAGAAGGCATATGGGATACCTGCCTTTATTAGCCGAGGCATAAGATACAACAGCAGGGAGATTATGCTGGAACTGTATAAACCACAGCTGGAGAAATGCATGCAGTTCTGGTCACCATATTATAGGAAGGATGTGATTGCACTAGAGAGGGCGCGGAGGAGATTTACCAGGATGCTGCCTGGGCTGGTGAGTCTGAGCCATGAGGAAAGATTGGATAGGCTGGGGTTGTTTTCCTTGGAGCAGTAAAAGGTGTATAAGATTATACACCTATTATAAGATTACCAGATTATAAGATTCAGAAGGATAGGCAGGAAAGAAAAAGAGGTGGTGTAGCTTTGTTAGTAAAGGAAGAGATCAGTGCTATAGTGAGGAATGATATAGGCACTGGAGAGCAAGATGTAGAGACAGTCTGGGTAGAAATAAGAAATAGCAAGGGGAAGAAGTCCCTGGTGGGAGTAACCTATAGGTCCCCAAACAGTAGTTTAGCAGTAGGGCACAGTATAAACCAGGAAATACCGGGAGCATGTAAAAAAGGCACAGCAATAATCATGGGTGGTCTTAATATGCAAAAAGACCAGACTAATCAAATTGGCAAGGGTAGCATTGAGGGAGAGTTCATAGAGTGTATTAGAGATTCTTTCTTGGAGCAATATGTTGTGGAACCAACCAGGGAGCAGGCCATTCTGGATTTGGTTTTGTGCAATGAGATGGGATTAATTAACGATCTCATAGTAAAGGATCCTCTAGGGAAGAGTGATCATAGCATGATGGAATTTCAAGTTCAGTTTGAGAGTGAGAAACCTGAGTCTCACGCAGTTCTGGAGTTAAACAAAGGTAACTACATAGGTATGAGGGCAGATTTGGCCCTAGTGGACTGAGCAGGAAGACTACAAGGTAGGGCAGTTGATGAACAGTGGCAGATATTTAAGGAGATATTCAATTCCTCCCAAGTAAAATATATCCCAAAGAGGAAGAAAGGTGGTAAGGTGGGGGGAAAGCATCCATGGCTAAGCAAGAAAGTTAAAGATAACTTAAAGGCAAAAACTAAGGCTTACCAAATTGCAAAGGTCAGTGGCAGGCTGGAAGATTGGGAAACTTTTAAAGATCAACGAAGGGTTATTAAAAAAATAATAAAAAGAGCAAAGGTAAGTTAAGAAAGAAAACTAGCGCAAAATGTAAAAACTGATAGCAAAAGCATCTACAAGTATATAAAAGGAAATAGAGTAGCTAAAGTGAATGTTGGTCCCTTGGAGGATGAGATTGAAGAGTTAATAGTGGGGAACGCAGAAATTGCAGAGACGCTTAATCAATATCTTGCTTCAGTTTTCACGGTGGGAGACATTAGTACCACCCCAACAGTAACAGGTAGTGCAGAGGGTATAGAGAATGAGGAACTTAGAACAATCACCATCACTAGAGAAAAAGTACTGAGCAAACTATTGGGATTAAAGGGTGACAAGTCCGCAGGACCTGATGGCCTACATCCCAGGGTCTTAAAGGAAGTGGCAGCAAAGATAGTGGATGCATTGGCTATAATATTCCAAAATTCCCTGGATTCTGGAAAGGTTCCAGTGGATTGAAAAAATGCTAATATAACGCCTTTATTCAAAAGGTGGGGGGAGGCAAAAAGTAGGAAACTATAGACCAATTAGTTTAACGTCTGTCATTGGGAAATTGTTGGAATCCATTATTAAGGAAGTAGTAATGGGGCATTTGTAAAGTCAAAATGCAATCCATCAGCGTCAGCATGGTTTTATGAAGAGTAAATCGTGTTTGACTAATTTGCTAGAGTTCTTTGAAGATGTGACAAGCAAAGTGGATAATGGGGATACTGTAGATGTAGTATATCTGGACTTCCAGAAGGCTTTTGATAAGGTGTCACACAAAAGATTAATACCCAAGATAAGATCACATGGAGTTGGGGTAATATATTAGCTTGGATAGAGGATTGGCTAACCAACAGAAAGCAGAGAGTCGGGATAAATAGGTCTTTTTCTGGATGGCAAGCTGTAACTAGTGGGGTGCCACAGGGTTCGGTCCTTGGGCCCCAACTATTTCCAATCTATATTAATGACTTGGATTCAGGAATAGAAGGTATTTGCAGATGACACCAAAATAGGTGGGAAAGTAAGTTGCAATGAAGAAATAAGAAATTTACAAATGAGTATGGACAGGTTATGTGAATGGGCCAAAATTTGGCAGATGGAGTTTAATGTGGATAAGTGTGAGGTTATCCATTTTGGTCAGAAGAATAAAAAGGCGACTTATTATTTAAATGGAGGGAAACTTCAGAATGCTTCAGTGCAGAGGGATCTGGGTGTCCTCGTGCATGAATCACTGAAAGCTAGTATGCAGGTACAATAGGTAATAAGGAAAGCAAATGGAATTTTGGCATTTATTGCTAAAGGAATAGAGTATAAAAATAGGGAAGTGTTGTTGCAACTGTACAAGGCATTGGTGAGACCGCACCTGGAGTACTGTGCACAGTTTTGGTCCCCTTACTTGAGGAAGGATGTAGTTGCATTGGAGGTGGTTCAGAGGAGGTTCACTAGATTAATTCCAGAGATGCGGGACTTGTCTTATGAGGAGAGATTGAGCAGTTTAGGCCTATACTCGCTAGAGTTTAGAAGGATGCAAGGAGATCTAATTGAGGTATATAAGATGCTAAAGGGGATAGACAAAGTAGACGTGGAGCAGATGTTTCCCCTTCTGGGGCATTCTAGAACAAGAGGCCATAGTTAGTGGTAGAGTTAAATCAGAGATGAGGAGGAATTACTTTTCTCAAAGGGCCGTGAATCTGTGGAATTCACTACCTCAGAGTGCAGTAGATGCCGGGACGCTGAATAAATTTAAGGAGGAGATAGGCAGATTTTTAACTAGTAATGGGTTGAAAGGTTATGGGGAGAGGGCGGGAAACTGGAGTTGAGGCCGAAACGAGATCAGCCATGATCATATTGAATGGCGGGGCAGGCTCAAGCGGCTGAATTGCCTACTCCTGCTCCTAGTTCCTATGTTCTTATTATGAGGGGGTTGGATAGGGTGAAGAGGAAGGCCATTAGTAGAGGGGTCAATAACCAGGAGGCATAGATTTAAGGCAAGAGGTAGAAGGGTAAGAGAGGAGTTGAGGAGAAATGTTTTCACCCAGAGGGTGGTGGGAGACTAGAACTCATTGCCTGAAAGGTGGTTGAGTCAGAAACTCTCATAACATTTAAGAAGTATTTAGATATCCACTTGCATTGCCATAGCCTCCAGGGCTATGGGCTAAGCGCTGGAAAATGAGATTAGTGTGGTTAGATCTTTGATGACTGGTGCGGACACGATGAGCCTAATGGCCTCCTTCTGTGCTGCAAATGTCTGAGTGTATTATTCACTAACACATAAAAAAATAGGCACAGAGGACATAGGAGCAGGTATAGGCTCTTTGAATAACAGATAAAAGGTTGTAGGAAAAATAGTCAATGGGAGAAGTGGAAAGGTGGAAACATTAATAATACATCAGGCACACAGCGATACCTTCATCTTTTTCAAACAAGCACTGAAAAATATGTTCAAAAAAATACCTGCACAATTATACAGAAAGCAATGGAGAAAAAGATTTTGCGTCAAGCCAAGAGAGTCGAATTTTCTTGAGCATTTAGGAAATATGTCAAAGGACTGGGATGGATTTAATCATGTGAAACCATCTTAATTCATCGCATCAATCTGATGTCAGATGAGTTGACAAGAAGCCAGCCTCTGTCTCTCCTTTGAATTCCTCCCTTGAAGTGGAGGAAGAGGGCATTAAACTCCTTAAAGTTCCTCACAACATCACTGAGCAAACTTGATACCTCAAGAAATGAGTGCACTCTACACTAACAAGCACTTCAAATTTATAATGAGAAAAGACAAATTCCTTTGTACGTTGTAACTGAGAATTTCAGTTCTGTATTTCTAGGCAAAATTAAGTCCTTAGCTGAATTGCAAAGCAACTTTCAGCATTTCAATCTTGAAAGACTTAAATCATGCCGGATTACCACATGCAAGCTTACACCTTTTCTACACTTACCACTAAGCTTTTGCTGCCTGATCGTCAAACCAATCGGTGGGCAGTTCTTGTTATTCTGATCACCATCCCCATGTTAGGGCACGGGCTGTGTACCAAGCTGCAAACATTGGTGGGAAGCAGGTGAGATTTTCTCACTTCAGCTTTTCATGTAAGGACATAAATTAGCCCGCAGCCCAGCCCCAGGCAAACATCAAAAATTCCCCTTTTTGTCTCAGGGACCTCTGCCTGCCCCTTGAGGTGCAATCAGAGATCTAAGGCTGGAGGTGGGGACTCTCTAAGCTTAGAGTTCACATTTCCCTGGCATAGGGTCAGATTTATTGACCAATACATACAGTGAAAGGAGATTTAGCCGCCACCTGAATGACTGTGATGATGCACATATTGGGGAACTAGGCCAAGGACTGTGGCCTGGACTGCTGGAGGTATCGGTGAGTTTCATTCCCCCATTACAAACGGACCAAAGGACACTTCACTCAATTTACTGGGGAGGGGGAAACACAGCACCTCCTTCCAGCTTCAACTAACTGTGCCATAGTGTGATGTTTTTCAAGGGGAAAGCCCACCCCAGACATGAGGGGAGATGGCGGTGTCATGGTAATGTCACTGGATTAGTAATCCAGAGGCCCAGGCTAATCCTCTGGGGAGCGTGGGTTCAAATCCCACCATGACAATTGGTGGAATTTAAATTCAATTAATAAATACTGGAATTGAAAGCCAGTCTTGTTAATGGTGACCATGAAACTATCATCAATCGTTGTAAAAACATATCTGGCTTCTAATGTCCTTCAGGGAAAGAAATCTGCCAGCCTTAACTGGTCTGGCCTACATGTGGCTCCAGGCCCATAGCAATATGGTTGAGTCTTAACTGCCCCAACTAATGCTGGCCTTGCCAGTGGTGCTCAAATCCCATGGAAGAATAAATTAAACAAAATGTGCAGGCACGCTCCAGGGCTGTTTAAATTCAATGATCCTCCCTCATCACACCTCCCTGCTCCACCACCCCCATCTGACAGGGTTAGTGATAGAAGTCATGGGCAATTGAGGGAGTTGCCTGGATGACTGGCTTGCAGGCATTCAGGCCATCTTGAAACTGTGAACTCAAACTCAAGTGGAATGCTGATACCACCATAACTGGAACAAAAGGCCAGGACTGCCATTGGCAACCTGCAGATTATCTAATGTCAACTTGATGCTCATCAAAATGAAGGATGTCAATGATGTGAGACACACGTGTATTTTCTGTGTCCAATGTCAGCATTAATCATTGTCAGCTCAGGAGAAGCTTGTTCCTGTTTCTGTTTCGAAGATTGGCTGTAGCTGGATGTGAATGCTCACATGATTGGTGAAGTTCTCGGCATGCTGTTGGGAAAATTGTACTTTTAGCATGTGACTGTCTACTCTGCATTATTTTTTAATTTGTTCACAGGATGTGGGCATTGCTGGCTGGGCCAGCATTTATTGCCCATCCCTTATTGCTCTTGAGAAGGTGGTGGTGAGCCGCCTTCTTGAAACACTGCAGTCCATGTGATGTAGGTGCATCCACAGTGCTGTTAGGGAGGGAGTTCCAGGATTTTGACCCAGCGACAGTGAAGGAACAGTGATATATTTCCAAGTCAGGTGGTGATATTCCCATGCATCTGCTGCCCTTGTCCATCTAGGTGGTAAAGGTTGCAGGTTTGGAAGGTGCTGTCAAAGGATCCTTGGTGAATTGCTGCAGTGCATCGTGCAGATGGTACAAACTGTGCCACTGTGCGTCGATGGTGGAGTGAATGGTTAAAGTGATGGAGGGAGTGCCAAACAAGTGGGCTACTTTGTCCTGGATGGTGCCGAGCTTCTAGGGTGTTGTTGGAGCTGCACTCATCCAGTCAAGTGGGGAGTATTCCATCACACTCCTGACTTGTTCCTTGTAAATGGTTGACAGGCTTTGGGGAGTCAAGGCATGAGTTACTCTCCACAGAATTCCCAGTCTCTGACTTGCTCATGTAGCCATAGTATTTTTATATGGCTGGTCCAGTTCAGTTTCTGGACAATGGTAACTCCAGGATGTTGATGGAGGGGGATTCAGTGATGGTAGTGCCATGGAATTTCAAGGGGTGATGGTTAGATTCTCCCTTGTTGGCGATGGTCATTGCCTGGCACTTGTGTGGCCTGAATGTCACTTGCTACTTATCAGCCCAAGCCTAAATATTGTCAAAGTCTTACTGCATATCAATACAAACTGCTTCAGCATCTGAGGAATTGCGAATAGTGCTGAAAATTGTGCAATCATCAGCGAACATCCCCTTGCTTCTGACTTTGTGATGGAGGGAAGGTCATTGATGAAGGCTCTGAAAATGGTTGGGCCAAGGACACTACCCTGAGGAGCTCTTGTAGTGATATCCTAGAGCTGAGATGACAGACCTTCAACAACCACACCCATCTTTCTTTGTGCTAGGAATGACTCCAACCAGCAGAGAGTTTCCCCCCTGATTCCCATTGATTCCAGTTTTGCTAGGGCTCCTTGATGCCACACTATGTCAAATGCAGCCTTGAGGTCAAGGGAAATCACTGCCAACTTACTTCTTGAGTTCAGTTCTTTTGTCTGTGTTTGGACCAAGGCTGTAATGAGGTCAGGAGCTGAATGGCCCTGATGGAACCCAAACTGAGTGTCAGTGAGTAGGTTATTGCTCAGTGATTGCCGCTTGATGGCTCTGTCGACAACACCTTCTATCATTCTGCTGATGATTGAGAGTAGACTGATGGTGGCTGGGTTGGATTTGTATGCCTTTTGTGAACTGGACATGCCTGGTCAGTGTTGTAGCTGTACAGCTTGGATAGAGATGCAGCTAGTTATGGAGCACAAGTCTTCGGTACTAGTGCCAGACTGTTGCCAGGGCCCATGGCTTTTGCATGTAAAAAACGAAAAAACACTCCCTTTGGTTTTGTATGTGATTTCCAGTTGGGCTCCCTCATCCTATCATTGTTTGTCAGTGTGATGCGCACTTGGGCATTTTTCTGTACAGTGCCTAGTGTCCACAGAAACCTTAGTGAGGAGGTTTTAACTCACGCATCCTATCATCATTATATTTGGATGCTGACATAGAGAAGGCAACTTTGAATACAATCCAGCGGAAGAATTCTCTCGCCCCTCTCTATCTCTCAGTTGTCAGTCAAGGAGATACCATGGCATGGGCAGGATTTTCAGCTCAGCTGCGGGTACGCGCCCGACACGCCCAAGCGTGAAATAGCACACGATAACGTCGGGCGAGCGCACTAGTGCGATATATCAGGTTGGCGGGCTCATGCTCGCCATGAATTAAGAGGCCTATTAAGGCCCTTAAGCTGGTAATTATGTTGAAACTTTTGCTGCCCATCCAACCTTATGGTTGACAGGCGGGAAAATAGGCAGGCGGCCTTTACATTTTTGCAAAACCTCATCCACAGGCGAGACGAGGTTTCCAACAGTGAATAAAAAAAAAATATGCATTTTTAAAACTCATTTTCAACATGTCCCTGTTCATCTGATACAGTCACGTGTGGGGACATGTTCCTTTAATTTTCAAATCTTTATGTTTCATTTTTAAATCCTTCAGCTCCCTGAGGCAGCTCCGTGCATTCAGGGAGATTTCAGTGAACCCTCCCCTCCACATGAGCAAATTTCAGCGCCTGCACTCCTCCTGCCCCCACCCCAGCAGCCCTGAGGCTCTCAGCACGTTTCATGCTGCCCGGCCAGCCAGCGTGAAACCGCGTTTGGGGCCCGATCAGGGGCAGCGGACTGTTTCGCGGCTGTTCCCGAGTCCCCCTGTCGCAGGGGAAAATCCTCCTCCATGGGTTTCAGTTGCCGTCTTCAGCTTCGAGTGGAATGCCAATTGATGAAGCAAGAGTCTTTTTCCCTGTTTCTCTCAAGGTTCTGATGTAAAATGAGTTTGGACAGATTCAATCCAAAGTGAGTGGTTATGCTTCACAGAACAAATCGACAGGTAGATTGCAACTAACTCTCACTAACACTGTTCTGAGAAACCATATGATGGATAGTATGACAAATGGGAATATAAATAGGCTTAGCAAGAATCTACAAACCAGTGTAGGTCAATTATTATAAAAACAGAAAGGGTTGGAAAAACTCAGCATGACTGTGGAGCAAGAAATGGGCTGTAACCTCTGAGCTCCCCAGCATTGGATTTTGGGGGTACTCCAAAGATGCGCTGGAGAATCCCTCTTGAAAGTTCACAGGTAAAGGTTTGCATGGTAATTGCCCAGAAGTGCACACTTCCTCTGGACAATTGTGCGGGGAACCATCCAAAAATACGGTTTAACACGTCAACTTCGGATGGTTCTGACAGGGTTACACCAATAGTTACTCAGAAAAAGTCTCAAGAATTAAAACCTCCTCTAACTTCTGAGCACCTATTGTAAAAACCCAGACCGACCCCATGGAACTCCCCCTTCTCCCTCGCCCTTTAAACGTATCTGCTTTACAACATCAAGTGCCATAAAAAAAGGGGGCATGGCTTCCTTGAATCCTCCGGAATTACACTTTGCAGGGGCCTGCAAGGGGTCTTTCAATGCAGGCCCCAAGCAGCTCTGGCGAACGGAAGGGTCAGCATAATTTTCAAGGCCAGGTAAGTGTGCATTTATTTCTTCTAATTCTGCGGGCCAGCACTTATCGATGTTGGTTGGAAGTTACAGCCAGTCCAGTTCTTTGGAACCGAAGAGAGTAGGAGTGTGATAGGGAGTCAATTATTATGTGGGTTATGATATGTCCTGTGCCTAACTTGGACACATTTACAATCCTGGGCCTCATGCATGCCACACGCAATGCCCGCCACCTTTTCTACAGTATGGAATGTCCAAGTGTCCTTCTGTGGAGAGGTGGGTCACTCCATTAACATATTTAAATAGACTCCTTCCTTGCAATTGGAAACCTGATTTGAAATTGAATGTTGCTGCATGGGTTCCCCAGCATTAGGGAAGCCTGGCAGTGAGTGGGAGGTGGGAGCTGATTGTTCCACTGTTGAAGGTACCTTTTCCAGCACTGCTTGTCAGCCAGAAGGGCAAGACTGCTCTCCTCACTTCCAAAAGGAAGCCTTCAGCCTTCCCTTGCCCAGATTTCAGCCACCATCTTTCCTCACCCCCCCCCCACCCAAACCAATTTCTCTGCTCCCCTCACCCCATTGCAGCTTTTCCCCTACTTCTGATCACAGGCCTCGCTCAGTCCCCCAACCAGCCTATCTGAATTTTGGCTTCTTCCCTTTTCCGGATTGCAGCCTCTCCTCCCCTCCTTTGTCCTCTCTCAACACAACAGACCAACTTTGCTTTAACAATAGTTTCTGGCAGAGAATTCTACATTCTAACCACCCTCTACTCATTGAACTTCCCTTTTAAATCCCTTTTTGTGATTTTCTTAGATTTGTAACTCACTCATTGACCTGTGGAAACAAATCTATCACTATTTATCCTACAACTGACATTTTGATACCTTAGCTATTTGACCTGAAAGTTATTGTGCTGTCATTTATATCAGGTGAGTTTACAAAGCGTGAGCTCGCAGAGATACGCAAGGCATTAAGAATATTGATTCGGCAGCCCAGCCATTGTTATTGACTATTTCCTTTTACATATTACACATTCATTTTAGACTAAACAAGGGAAAATGTCTCTGGTCATCTCCTTTATTTGCAGTCAATCTAGGTGGAATACCTATTGTGAGTTAATTAAACCAAAAAAATTGCTTGTTGTCTGCACACCTATGCATATCTTGCACTTTAGAAAATGCCGTCTAGAGCAGTCAGAAAGGCCAATCTCAGTCCACAGTCTGTCAGAAACTGAGTCTCCAGGTTAAGCTGTGAACTTATACAGCCTGCAACAGAAAGAGGTTTGTGCCCGTTCATTCGGGAGCTGCTAACTCGTAACTGTGTTTAGCAGGTAACAGGGGCAGAGTTGCATGATTTATTATGAAGATCAGCAAGAAGAAACAGTGTCCCATTGGAAAGTGTATTGTTCATTCATATATTTCATGTAAAGTAAATCACTTTGTTGGTGCACCATTGGTCAGCTCACAACCTTCCAAGGAGGCAGGGGAACACATTTAACGCACATGCAAGGTCCAGGTATCCCGCACATAAAATTATCTTTGTCTGTGTTAAGTTCGCAGGGTTACATTGCAGTAAAAGTTCATCGTAAGAAATATGAGATCTACTTCCTGTGATGTTGAGCCTGGGAGAATACGGGCATACAAATTAGAAGGAGGAGTAGGCCATCGGCCCTCGAGTCTGCTCTGCCATTCAATAAAGTCATGATTGTGGGCTCAACTCCACATTCTGCCGAGTGTAAGCGTGAAGAATTTATAGCAATGGCGCTTCATAATGTTAAAGGTGTCTATTTGGTCAATTGTTAATCTTCCCAGCTATAGTGAAATTAGTCCTAGCTTCTCAGGTCTCTCTTCACACCTGATTCCATCTCTCCCCCTCTCTCTCTCTGTCCTGCTTTTCTTCAACCACCTATCTAACCTCTTCTTAAACGCTAACATGGGTCGGGATTTTCTGCTCCCGATCGCTGCAGGGCAAGGGCTCCACTGGGGAAGGTGCCAGTTAGGACTGAGGGAAGGGAAGGGGCTGCAGGGAAAGCGGCTCCACTGGGGAAGAGGCCAGTTAGGACTGAGGGAAGGGAAGGGGCTGCAGGGAAAGCGGCTCTACTGGGGAAGGGGCCAGACAGGACTGAGGGAAGGGAAGGGGCTGCAGGGCAAGAGATCCACTGGGGACAACAAGCGGGGAAGGTTGCATTGAGACACATGAACGGGGGGTGGGGGGGGGGGAAGGGGGGCAGCTGGTGGGCACTAATGTGCCATCCAACAGGATTGATAGTTCTAAAATGAGGACAGAGGCACAGCTAAGATGGTTTAGCTGCTAAAACAAAAACAAAATTACCTGGAAAAACTCAGCAGGTCTGGCAGCATCGGCGGAGAAGAAAAGAGTTGACGTTTCGAGTCCTCATGACCCTTCGACGGAACTCGGTGAATCCCAGGAAGGGGTGAAATATAAACTGGTTTAAGGTGGGGGGTGGGGGGGGGGGGTGTTGGGTGGGGGGAGAGAAGTGGAGGGGGGTGGTGTGGTTGTAGGGACAAACAAGCAGTGATAGAAGCAGATCATCAAAAGATGTCAACAACAATAGTACAAAAGAACACATGGGTGTTAAAGTTGGTGATATTATCTAAACGAATGTGCTAATTAAGAATGGATGGTAGGGCACTCAAGGTATAGCTCTGGGGGGGTGGGGGGAGCATAAAAGATTTAAAAATATTTTAAAATAATGGAAATAGGTGGGAAAAAGAAAAATCTATATAAGTTATTGGAAAAAAACAAAAGGAAGGGGGAAGAAACAGAAAGGGGGTGGGGATGGAGGAGGAAGGTCAAGACCTAAAGTTGTTGAATTCAATATTCAGTCCAGAAGGCTGTAAAGTACCGATTCGGAAGATGAGGTGTTGTTCCTCCAGTTTACGTTGGGCTTCACTGGAACAATGCAGCAAGCCAAGGACAGACATGTGGGCAAGAGAGCAGGGTGGAGTGTTAAAATGACAAGCGATAGGGAGGTTTGGGTCATTCTTGCGGACAGACCGCAGGTATTCTGCAAAGCAGTCGCCCAGTTGACGTTTGGTCTCTCCAATGTAGAGGAGACCGCATTGGGAGCAACGAATGCAGTAGACCAAGTTGGGGGAAATGCAAGTGAAATTTTGCTTCACTTGAAAGGAGTGTTTGGGCCCTTGGACGGTGAGGAGAGAGGAAGTGAAGGGGCATGTGTTACATCTTTTGCGTGGGCGTGGGGTGGTGCCAAATGTGGGGGTTGGGGAATAGGGGGTGATGGAGGATTGGACCAGTGTGTCCCGGAGGGAACGATCCCTACGGAATGCCGACAGTGGGGGTGAAGGGAAGATGTGTTTGGTAGTGGCATCATGCTGGAGTTGGCGGAAATGGCGGAGGATGATCCTTTGAATGCGAAGGCTAGTGGGGTGATAAGTGAGGACAAGGGGGACCCTATCATGTTTCTGGGAGGGAGGAGAAGGCGTGAGGGCGGATGCGCAGGAGATGGGCCGAACACGGTTGAGGGCCCTGTCAACGACCGTGGGTGGAAAACCTCGGATAAGGAAAAAGGAGGACATGTCAGAGGAACTGTTTTTGAAGGTAGCATCATCGGAACAGATGCGATGGAGGTGAAGGAACTGAGAGAATGGGATGGAGTCCTTACAGGTAGCGGGGTGTGAGGAGCTGTAGTCAAGGTAGCTGTGGGAGTCGGTAGGCTTGTAATGAATATTGGTGGACAGTCTATCACCAGAGATTGAGACAGTGAGGTCAAGGAAGGGAAGGGAAGTGTCAGAGATGGACCACGTGAAAATGATGGAGGGGTGGAGATTGGAAGCAAAATTAATAAATTTTTCCAAGTCCCGACGGGAGCACGAAGCAGCACTGCAGTAATCATCAATGTACCGGAGAAAGAGTTGTGGAAGGGGACCGGAGTAGGACTGGAACAAGGAATGTTCCACATACCCCATAAAGAGACAGGCATAGCTGGGGCCCATGCGGGTACCCATAGCCACACCTTTTATTTGGAGGAAGTGAGAGGAGTTGAAGGAGAAATTGTTCGGTGTGAGAACAAGTTCAGCCAGACGGAGGAGAGTAGTGGTGAATGAGGATTGTTCGGGCCTCTGTTCGAGGAAGAAGCTAAGGGCCCTCAGACCATCCTGGTGGGGGATGGAGGTGTAGAGGAATTGGACGTCCATGGTGAAGAGGAAGCGGTTGGGGCCAGGGAACTGGAAATTGTTGATGTGACGTAAGGTGTCAGAGGAATCACGGATGTAGGTGGGAAGGGACTGGACAAGGGGAGAGAGAAGGGAGTCAAGATAACGAGAAATGAGTTCTGTGGGGCAGGAGCAAGCTGACACGATCGGTCTACCGGGACAGTTCTGTTTGTGGATTTTGGGTAGGAGGTAGAAGCGGGCCGTCTGAGGTTGGGCGACTATCAGGTTGGAAGCTGTGGGTGGAAGATCCCCAGAGGAGATGAGGTCAGTGACAGTCCTGGAAACCTCCATCCACCACCAGGATGGTCTGAGGGCCCTTAGCCTCTTCCTCGAACAGAGGCCCGAACAATCCCCATCCACCACTACTCTCCTCCGTCTGGCTGAACTTGTTCTCACACTCAACAATTTCTCCTTCAACTCCTCTCACTTCCTCCAAATAAAAGGTGTGGCTATGGGTACCCACATGGGCCCCAGGTATGCCTGTCTCTTTGTGGGGTATGTGGAACATTCCTTGTTCCAGTCCTACTCCGGCCCCCTTCCACAACTCTTTCTCCGGTACGTCGATGATTGCTTCGGTGCTGCTTCGTGCTCTCGTCGGGACTTGGAAAAATTTATTAATTTTGCTTCCAATCTCCACCCCTCCATCATTTTCACGTGGTCCATCTCTGATACTTCCCTACCCTTCCTTGACCTCACTGTCTCAATCTCTGGTGATAGACTGTCCACCAATATCCATTACAAGCCTACCGACTCCCACAGCTACCTTGACTACAGCTCCTCACACCCCGCTACCTGTAAGAACTCCATCCCATTCTCTCACTTCCTTCACCTCCGTCGCATCTGTTCCAATGATGCTACCTTCAAAAACAGTTCCTCTGACATGTCCTCCTTCTTCCTTAACTGAGGTTTTCCACCCACGGTCGTTGACAGGGCCCTCAACCATGTCCGGCCCATCTCCCGCGCATCCGCCTTCACGCCTTCTCCTCCCTCCCAGAAACATGATAGGGTCCCCCTTGTCCTCACTTATCACCCCACCAGCCTCTGCATTCAAAGGATCATCCTCCGCCATTTCCGCCAACTCCAGCATGATGCCACTACCAAATACATCTTCCCTTCACCCCCACTGTCGGCATTCCGTAGGGATCGTTCTCTCTGGGACACCCTGGTCCACTCCTCCATCACCCCCTACTCCCCAACCCCCACCTATGGCACCACCCCATGCCCACGCAAAAGGTGTAACACCTGCCCCTTCACTTCCTCTCTCCTCACCGTCCAAGGGCCCAAACGCTCCTTTCAAGTGAAGCAAAATTTCACTTGCATTTCCCCCAACTTGGTCTACTGCATCCGTTGCTCCCAAAGCGGTCTCCTCTACATTGGAGAGACCAAACGTAAACTGGGCGGCTGCTTTGCAGAATACCTGCGGTCTGTCCGCAAGAATGACCCAAACCTCCCTGTTGCTTGCCATTTCAACACTCCACCCTGCTCTCTTGCCCACATGTCTGACTTTGGCTTGCTGCATTGTTCCAGTGAAGCCCAATGCAAACTGGAGGAACAACATCTCATCTTCCGACTAGGCACTTAACAGCCTTCCGGACTGAAGATTGAATTCAACAACTTTAGGTCTTGACCTCCCTCCTCCATCTCCACCCCCTTTCTGTTTCTTCCCCCTTCCTTTTGTTTTTTTCCAATAAATTATATAGATTATTCTTTTTCCCACCTATTTCCATTATTTTTAAATATTTTTAAATCTTTTATGCTCCCCCCACCCCACTAGAGCTATACCTTGAGTGCCCTACCATCCATTCTTAATTAGCACATTCGTTTAGATAATATCACCAACTTCGACACCAATGTGTTCTTTTGTTCTGTTGTCTGTGACATCTTTTGATGATCTGCTTCTATCACTGCTTGCTTGTCCCTACAACCACACCAACCCCCTCCACTTCTCTCCCACCACCCAACACCCCCCACCACCTTAAACCACCTTATATTTCACCCATTCCTGGGATTCACCTAGTTCTGTCGAAGGGTCATGAGGACTCGAAACGTCAACTCTTTTCTTCTCCGCCGATGCTGCCAGACCTGCTGAGTTTTTCCAGGTAATTCTGTTTTTGTTTTGGATTTCCAGCATCCACAGTTTTTTGTTTTTATCTCTATGGTTTAGCTGCTGTTCACCTGACATGCAGGGAGTCAGTAAAGTGAAGCAATAATGCCCATTCATGCAACACTGTCCCCCAAAGAGGCAATGAATGTTCCCCTAATTTTAACCCTTTGTTTGCAGCCTTCAAATTCACCAGAATATTATGGAATTGCAGAACTATTGGGTGACTTGACAAGCTTGAGAATCCCCTTGGAAATGTGGCCATTCACCACTCCCAAAGGAGAAACCTCCGGCTCCCTAAATTAATCTCACGTAGTCACTGAACATTAACCCTCATGTTTAGTCTAAACAGCGCAGTCTTGGAGAGCAGGTAATGATGATCCCAGCGCCTGGGCTGAAAGCTGAACATCCAGTCACCTGACCAAAGCTGCCACCAGTTGGTCATGTGGGCTGGGTGGCTCAGGTGGGGCGGAGTGGTGGGGGGAGGGGGGGGGCATGGGAGGAGGGTGTATGGTCAATATTCATGCACATCCCAGACTGGGCATCATTTCAGGGGCCAGTACTCTCTGGCATGCTTGAAAAGGCCTTGAGCCCACAATCACAGACAGAAAGTGGACCTTTGGCAACAAACACTGATCCTAGCGTGTTTATCATTGATAGTGCAGTGAGGAGCCCAACAGGAAGATGGAATAAAAACAGAAAATGCTGGAAAAACTCAGCAGGCCTGGCAGCGTCTGTGGAGAGAGAAACAGAGTTACTGCAGCTCTGAAGAAGAGTCATACGGACTCAAAACATTAACTCTATTTCTGTCTCCACGGATGCTGCTAGACCTGTTGAATTTTTCCAGCATTTTCTGTTTCTTTTTCATATTTCCAGCACCCGCACTATGTTGCTTTTGTTATCAGGAAGATGGAGCCTGGTATTTTCGCTGCTGCATTATTGCTTATAGGCAGGAGAGAAGAATGAGAAGAAAACGGCGGAAGCACCTGGCTCACCAAAGGGAGGAGCAGAACCCTCAAGATCAAGGTGCATCAGGTCCTCCTGCGGATGCAGAGGATGATCCTCAGAGAGCTGTAATGTGGAGGCGCTTTGGTAGACCCAGAGGGTATAGACGCCGCATGTGTTATCTGCAGATGAGTGAAGGCCAATGTTGCAGACACCTCCACATGTCAAGGGATTTGGTGACTCACATTTGCCAAATTCTGCAGGATTTGCTGTGATGGGAACTTGGAGGGCATCCATTGTCAGTGGCTATGAAAGTAACTGCCCGCACTCAACTTCCACACTTATGGCTCCTTCCAGAGCTTCACTGGGAACTTCGGCGGGATCTCTCAAGTATCCATGCACAAGTGCATCCAGGAAGTCGCAGACACCCTTTTTACGAAGGCCCACAATTTTATCCACTCCAACAGAGGTCAAGCCAGCCAGAAGGCAAGAACACTGGGCTTTGCAGAAGTTTCCGGTTTCCCACCGGTGCAGGGTGCCATTCACAGCACTCAGGTGGCTATAGAAGCTCCCTGGCAACAGGCAGTCCACTACATCAACTGGAAAGGCTACCATTCACTCAATGTGCAGTTAGCGTGTGACCATAACAAACTTATCATGCAGGCTTGAGCTGATTCCCAGGTAGCGTCCACGACTTGTACATCCTGAGTAGGTCTCAGATCCAAGACACGTCCGAGGGACCACACAGGATGCAAGGTTGGCTGTGCAGGGACAAGGGTTACCAGCAAAGGACATGGCTGATGACGTCTGTGCTGTGGCCCTGCACTCACCACCATCACCCCCCCCAGGCCCTTTATACCCCTATTCCAACTCATACCAACCTATGCCAAGTGGGGGATATAAAGGGCCATAGGAGGGTGGTAGAGGGGCATAGGTTAGCATAGGGATTACAAAGGCCATGTGGTTGTTGATGGAGGGGCATAATGTGGCATGGAGTGTATGAGGAGCCATGCGTGGTGGGTGGGGTACTTGGAGAAGACATAGGGACATCATGAAGGGCATGAGGGTCCATAGGGGGTGGGTGAGGGCATGAATTGGGTTGGAGGTTATGAGGAGCTATTGGTGGGTTGGTGGGGGCCTGTAATTGCATCAGTTGGCATATATGGGGCATGGGGAATGTGGAGAGAGGTTGTTGGTGAGGGCTAAAGTGCTTTTTTTTGGGGGTTTTTTGCAGCTGGGACAAAGTGCCAGATCACCGAGGCCAGGGTAAGGAAAGTGAAGATGTAGTTGCAAAATGTTGGCACAGGTGTTAACCACATCTATATAATATTCACAAAGGTAAACAGACTCGCAATCATTTCGAATCTCCTCTTGTCTATGCCTCTTTCTTATGATGAGCTGTGTTACTGTCAATCACGTGTGATATCTTGGTTCCTGCACCCAGTTATGACAATGGTCTCCATCTTGGGCCTCGCTTATGTGCACCGTGCTACCATCTCATCACAGTGAGTGTCCCGTTTCAACACAATGCTCCATATCAGTAATGCCTGCATCTTCATGTTAAGTGTGCTTGTGAAACAAACCTCATTCTCATTCCTCATAGGGTCCCATCATGTGCATTCATGGCTCTGAACGATTGAGACAGGGGTGTGCCTCTATCTCGTCTGCACTCTTGACAGGTGAAGGTGGGATGTTTAAGGAGAGATGTGCTAAAGCATGGAAAAGGCTCATGTTCTGCCCAACTCCATGTGCCAGCTGTCTCTCAGCAGGGTTATAATGATATAGGCCTATACTCACAGCTTATATGTACTGCACTCAATGAAATAGGTTTCCGATGTTCCCAGTGTCAATCTGATGAGCTCAGCAAAAAGTGGGTCAACCTTGACACCTCAAGGTGATGAAGCAATGGCGCATTTGTGTGCAGGCGCTGGGATGTTCAACCTTAATCAGTGTTTGACTAATTTGCTGAGTTCTTTGAAGATGTGACAAACAAAGTGGATAATGGGGATCCTGTAGATGTAATATATCTGGACTTCCAGAAGGCCTTTGATAAGGTGCCGCACAAAAGATTAATACACAAGATAAGATCACACGGAGTTAGGGGTAATGTATTAGCTTCAATAGAGGATTGGCTAACCAACAGAAAGCAAAGAGTTGGGATAAATGGGTCTTTTTCTGGAAGGCAAGCTGTAACTAGTAGGGTGCCACAGGGTTCTATCCTTGGGCCCCAACTATTTACAATCTATATTAATGAATTGGATTCAGGATAGAAGGTACTATAGCTAAATTTGCATATGACACCAAAATAGGTGGGAAAGTAAGTTGCAATGAAGAAATAAGACAAATGGATATGGACAGGTTAGGTGAATGGGCCAAAATTTGGCAGATGGAGTTTAACATGGATAAGTGTGAGGTTATCCATTTTGGTCGGAAGAATAAAAAGGTGACTTGTTATTTAAGTGGAGAGAAACTTCAGAATGCTTCAGTGCAGAGGGATCTGGGTGTCCGAAATTGGAGTTGAGGCTGAAATGAGATCAGCCATGATCATATTGAATGGCAAGGCAGGCTCGAGGGGCTGAATTACCTACTCCTGCTCCTAGTTCTTATGTTCTTATGTTTTATGTTCTTAATCTCGCTCACCCTGTTGTTGTGACTATTGCAGGGAGAAGGGTCCGGTCACAACATTGGTAGACAGCGGTGTGTGTTCCATCGCCTTGATACTCCAAGAGGTTAATGATGCTACTTCCAAATGGTGATCTCTGGAGGCCATAACAGACTTTAGGCATGCTCTGGAATCACACCCCATTGCTTCAGATAAGGTGGAGGGGTGAAAAGGGATGGGAAAAAGAATGTGATGAAGCAGAACAGTGCTCCTCATTAGCAATGGCGCGTGCACTTGAGGGCTGGTTCAGTTATTGGTTCAGTTTTTCCTGCTTTGACATTGTACAGGGAATAGATGTCAGTATTGGCAACTTCAGGTTCTGCTATATTATTCATTTCAGTTGTTTTGGTCTGCTGTCTTCTGGGCTGACTTGATTTTGCCCTGCACTGCTTTATTATGTGCCCTTTCTTATGGCAGTAATGGTAGAATTTTCTGGGTGACGTGTGGGGGGAGGGGGCCCTGCACTTCAGCGCGTAAAATGACGCGCAGGGTGATGTGAGGTGAGCATCCCAACGGCACCGCGCGCCATCGCGATATTTCACTGGGCGGGCGCGCAATGAAGTTCGACACACGCCCGCCATTAATTAACGGGTTTGTTAAGGCCCATAAATCGGCAATCGTCGCCAATTTTCAGGCGCCCTTGCGATCTTCGGGTTGGCGCACGGGCACAACGGGCAGGAGGGTAAGAGACTTTTTAACAAAACTCATCCACGGTTGGGATAAGAGGCTCAGTGGGGTTGTCAATCTGGTCTGTGGATATTTATTGCAGAAAGTTTTTTTTAACTTGCCTGTGTGATCTGTAGCAGTTCAGAACGAATTGCAGCAGCTTCCTGTGTATTTTGAACCTTCAGCTCAGCTCTCTGCAGTCAGGAAGCTTCATCGGGCCTACAGCTTTCCGGAAGCCTCCCTTTAGCCCGGGTATGGGTTCTGACGTGTCCACTGGAGGCATCTGTCAGATGATTGGCCCTGAGATCTCCCCTAACTGTGTGGGTGGACACCCCATGCCAGCGGCTCTGAAGGTCACAGCTGCCCTCAACTTCTATGCCTCTGGTTCCTTCCAGGGCTCGGTGGGTGATCTTTGCGGTGTCTCCCAATCAGCTGTCCACACTTGTGTCAAGCAGGTTACAGATGCTCTGTTCAGACGTGCATTAACTTCCATTGGCACCAGGCAAGTCAGACACAGCGAGCCAGAGGCTTTGGGGCCATTGCTGGCTTCCCCCGTGTCCAGGGTGCTATAGACTGTACACATGTGGCCATCAAGGTACCAGCAGGTGAGCCCGGTGCCTTCATCAACAGGAAGGGCTCCCACTCCATGAACGTGCAGATAGTGTGTGATCACAGGATGCTGATTCTACAAGTCTGTGCAAGGTACCCAGGCAGCTCCCACGACGCCTACATCCTCAGACACTCCCAGGTGCCGGGGCTCTTCAGTGCTCCAGCCCGGCTGGATGGATGGCTGCTGGGTGACAAGGGCTATCCCCTCAGAAGGTGGCTCATGACGCCTCTCCACCATCCAAGAACAGAAGCTGAGCAGCGGTACAATAGGAGCCACAGCTCCACAAGGGCTGTGGTGGAGAGAGCCATCGGCCTTCTCAAGATGCGCTTCCAATGCCTGGACAGCTCAGGGAGAGCACTCCAGTACCTCGAAGATCGTGTCTCGGTGACAGTGGTTGCATGCTGCGCTCTCCACAATCTTGCGCTGGAAATGGGGGACGCAGTGGACGATGAAGATGTTGACACAGTGGATGCGGCTGCACACGATGTGTGAAGCACTGATTCTGAAGATGAGGAAGCACAGGGAGGTGCTGAGGGGCTAAACGTTGACTCGGGACTACACCAAGGAGGCAGGGACACCTGGGACACTTTAATCTAACGAACCTTTAGCTAGCTCAACACAAATGAATCAGAAGGACCAGCCTTGCCTGGCGTTTCCATACTTGGCTCACAAGTGCTACATCTGCCACTTCATCCGCTGCAATTAAGGGCTTTGGACATAAATCTCAATGTCCACTCAAACACTCATGACATAGAAACATAGAAACTAGGAGCAGAAACCATTAGAAACCATTCGGCCCTTCGAGCCTGCTCTGTCATTCATTATGATCATGGCTGATCATCCAACTCAATAGCCTGCTCCCGTTTTCTCCCCATACCCTTTGATCCCTTTTGCCCCAAGAGCTATATCTAACTCCTTCTTGAAAACATACAATGTTTTGGTCTAAACTACTTTCCGTGGTAGCAAATTCCACAGGCTCACCACTCTCTGGGTGAAGAAATTTCTCCTCATCTCAGTCCTAAATGGTCTACCCCATATCCTCAGACTGTGACCCCTGGTTCTGGACTCCCCCACCATCGGGAACATTCTTCCTGCATCTACCCTGTCTAGTCCTGTTAGAATTTTATAGGTTTCTATGAGATCCCCCCTCATTCTTCTGAACTCCAGCGAATATAATCCTAATCAACTCAAACTCTTTTCATATGTTAGTCCCGCCATCCCAGGAATCAGTTGGGTAAACCTTCGCTGCACTCCCTCTATAGCAAGTACATCCTGCCTCAGATAAGGAGAGCAAAACTGCACACGATATTCCAGGTGGTCTCACCAAAGCCCTGTACAACTGCAGCAAGACATCCCTACTCCTGTACTCCAATCCTCTCGCTATGATGGCCAACATATCATTTGCCTTCTTTACCATCTGCTGCACCTGCTTGCTTACCTTCAGCAATTGGTGTCCAAGGACACCCAGGTCTCATTGCACATTCCCCTTTCTCAATTTATAGCCAATCATATCTGCCTTCCTGTTTTTGCTACCAAAATGGATAACCTCACATTTATCCACATTATACTGCATCTGCCACGCATTTGTCCACTCAGCTTGTCCAAATCACACTGAAGCATCTCTGCATCCTCCTCATAGCTCACCCTCCCACCCAGCTTTGTGTCATCTGCAAATTTGGAGATATTACATTTAGTTCCTTCATCTAAATCATTAATAGATATTGTGAATTACTGGGGTTCCAGCACCGATCCCTGCGGTACCCCACTAATCACTGCCTGCCATTCAGAAAAAGACTTGTTTATTCCTACCCTTTGTTTCCTGTCTGCCAACCAGTTTTCTATCCATCTCAATACACTACCCCCAATCCTATGCACTTTAATTTTACAAGCTAATCTCTTATGTGGGACTTTTTCGGAAGACTTCTGAAAGTCCAAATAAACCACATCCACTGGCTCCCCCTCATCAACTCAATGAGCTACATCCTCGAAACACTCCAGTAGATTTGTCAAGCATGATTTCCCTTTCATAAATCCATGCTAACTCTATCTGATTTTCCACTGTTTTCCACATGTTCAGCTATTAAATCTTTTATAATGGACTCTAGAATTTTCCTACTACTGATGTCAGGCTGACTGGTCTATAATTCCCCGTTTTCTCTCTGCCTCCCTTTTTAAATAGTGGGGTTACATTAGCTATCCTCCAATCTGTAGGAACTGTTCCAAAGTCTATAGAATCTCAGAAGATGACCACCAAGGCATCCACTATTTCTAGGGCCACTTCCTTAAGTACTCTGAGATGTAGGTTATCAGGCCCTGGGGATTTATCAACCTTCAATCCCATCAATTTCCCCAACACCATTTCCCTACGAATACTGATTTCTTTCAGTTCCTCCCTCTCACTAAACCCTGTGTTCCCCAACATTTCTGGTATGTGTCCTCCTTTGTGAAGGCAGAACCAAAGTATGCATTTAGTTGGTCAGCCATTTCTTTGTTCCCCATTATAAATTCCACTGTTTCTGACTGTAAGGGACCTACGTTTGTCTTTACCAATCTTTTTCACTTCACATACCTATAGAAACTTTTACAGTCAGTTTTTATGTTCCCTGCAAGCTTACTCTCGTACTCTATTTTCCCATTCTTAATCAATCCCTTGGTCCTCCTTTCTAACCTGCTCCGAATCCTCAGGTCTGTTGTTTTTTTCTGGCCAATTTGTATGCCTCTTCCTTGCATCTAATACTATCTCTAATTTCCCTTGTAAGCCCTGGTTTTACACCTTTTCTGTTTTACTTTTCCCCAGACAGGAATAAACAATTGTTGACGTTCACCCATGTGCTCTTTGAATGTTTGCCATTGCCTATCCACCGTCATCCCTTTAAGTAACGTTTCCCAATCCATCATAGCCAACTCGCGCCTCATACCATCGTAGTTTCCTTTATTAAGATTCAGCACCCAAGACTCAGAATCAACTACATCACTCTCCATCTTGATGAAGAATTCTATCATTTTATGGTTGCTCATCCCCAAGGGCCTCGCACAACTAGATTGCCAATTATTCCTTTCTCATTACACAATACCCAGTTGAGGATGGCCTGTTCTCTCATTGGTTCCTCCATGTATTGGTCCAGAAAAACATCCCGTATACACTCCAGGAATTCCTCCTCTACGGTATTGTTACTAATTTGATTTGCCCAATCTATATGAATATTAAAGTCACCCATAATTACTGAAGTTCCTTTATTACATGCACCTCTAATTTCCTGTTTAATGCCATTCCCAACATCACCACTACAGTTTGTGGGTCTATATACAACCCCCACCAACGTTTTTTGCCCCTTAGTGTTTCTCAGCTCTACCCATACAGATTCCACATTGTCGCAGATAATATCTTTCCTCACTGTTGTGTTAATTTCCTCTTTAACCAGCAATGCAACTCCACCGCCTTTTCCTTTTTGTCTGTCCTTCCTAAATACTGAATACCCCTGGATGTTCAGTTCCCATAAGATAAAAGCAAAAAACTGCGGATGCTGGAAATCCAAAACAAAAACAAAAATACAGAGGAAAAACTCAGCAGGTCTGGCAGCATCTGTGGAGAGGAACACAGTTATTGTTTTGAGTCCTTAAGGCTTGTCTTTTTAACATTACTTGTCCTGTTCCCACTATTTTTCATTGAGGCCCTGTTTGATTCTTGCCCTTGATTTCTCTGCCACTTTTCTTATTCCGCTTTCTGTCTTTTGTTCTTGTCTTTGATTCCCCTCCCTCTGACTCCTTGCATAGCTTCCCATCGCCCTGCCATTTTAGTTTAAACCCTCCCCAACCACACTAGCAAATGTTCCCCCTATATGTATGTAAAACATACAAATGCAGAACAAAGGAGCCACCCTCAGCCATGGTAAACATCGTGTTTTAATTTTCACCATCATAAGGTCACACAAAATCAAACCAAAACATTTTTCAACCATAAACAAATAATAATTCCCTAATCTCAGGCCAACACAAAAGCACCAGTGAGAAACGCGTGGTGCGCCTAAGGTGCCTTCTGCTTACATTTACAGGTGCTATGTCTTGGTGCTGCCCCATCACTCGGAGTGGCCTCTGAGACAGCTGCTGACTCTGCTGTCCTGTTGGCCTTGATGACCTTGGTGGTCGTCCTCTGGTCTGTGCAGCCTGTGCTGGCCCCACCTGGGAGGGATCTGCCTGGTCCACAGCTGCCATCTCCCCAGTCGTCGCAGCCTCACCTGATGAAGCGGTCACTGGGAGAGGGGCGGAGGAGCTGGTGCCCTCACCCGGAGCGCCCTGAGAGGTGCCCACAGATATGACAGGCGGCTGCTGCACCGATGTGAGGTCGCCCAAACCTCCCTGCTCACCGGTGATGGATGGGCAACGAGCTGGGAAACTTGAAGCCCACACCATCTTCCACATTGGCAATGACCAGCTGTGGCCTCTGGTGCTGTGAGGGCTTGCAGGTCCAAGCGTAACCCCAGGAGAAGCTGCTTGTTCTCCTGGATGCCCCTTTCCACGAGAGTCGCCGCTCTCTCCATGGAGGAAGCATGATGCTCTGCCATGAGGCTCATTGCATCAGTGATGCTCCGTGTGGACTCCTCCACCACGGACACCAAGCCAAGCATAGACTCATGTATCTCCCCCAGATGCTCCCGCACCCCCGGCCGCATTTCCTGCAACTGCTGCGTCGCAGACGACTCCAGAGGCACATCATCAGGCACCGACTCAGCATGTGCCTGGTCCCCTGCAGTCCTCCGACTGCTGGCGCCATTGGCACACTCTGCCTCTGCCAGCTCCCACAGCGAGTGTGAAATGCCCTCTCCCTGTGCCCTGGGACACTAGCCGATGTTGCAATGCCCAACGAGGTGCTAGTATCTGCGCTGGTGCCAGCCTCACAGAAATGGTGTGACGAGGTGACAGTTGAGGGCCTTCAGGTGTGACAGGGAGTACCTGGAATTGTTCCTGGTGGACAGGCTCTGATGATGCTAAAATGAACAACAAGGACAGTGGATCAGTTAGCGTCCACACAGTAACACACTTCATCCCTTTCCCCGTGGCTCACTATGTGCTCAACCTTCCAGAACATATGGACAGAAACATTGGTGGGGTGCCAAATAGTGAGGAGGAGACCCTAACATTACAGGCGGATACAGATGGGCTGGTCAGTTGGGTTGATGAATACCAAATGGAATGTTATGTGGATAAGTTGAGGTGATGCACTTGGGCAAGAGAAACAAGGTACGGGAATACAAGAGGAATGGTGAGACCGTGGAAAGTAAGGAGGATCAGAGGGACCTTGGTGGGTATGTCGACCCAGGTAAGGTAGCGGGAAAGATACATAAGGCATTTAAAAAGATAAATGCCATACTTGCATTTATTAGGATAGATTATAGGAACAAGGAGGTCATGTTGCAAGTGCAGAAAACGCTGCCTAGGCTACAGCTATAGTTCTGCATGCAGTTGTGATCTGTGCTTCATGGGAGGGATGTGATTGGAGTGGAGAGAGTGCAGAGATCGTTGAGAGTTTGACTTATGATGAGACATAGCATAGACTGGGGTTATCTCCCCCGGAGCAGAGGAGATTGAGGGGTGACATTATTGAGCTTTAAAACATTTTGAGGGGCATAGATAGGGTCGACAGAAAGGAACTTTTCCCCTTTGCGGAGGGATGAGTAACCTGGTGGCATTGACTTAAGGTAAGTGGCTTGAGGTTGACAGGTGAGGTAATGAGGAACTTTTGCACACAGAGTGTGTTGGGAATGTGGGATGCACTGGCTGAAAGGGTGGTGGACGCAGTAACCCTCCTAACATGAAATAAGTATTTGGATGTGCAGTTGCAATGCCATGGCATACAAGGCCATGGGGATAGTGGTTGGATAAGGAGACTTTGGAAGGTGCTTGACACACGCATCTTCGAAGGGCTGAGGGACCTTTGTCCATGACCTACACCTCTGACTCTATCACTCTGACCGAGCAATGTTGCAACAATAACGATTCAAACAATCATCAGTGCTATGGATGGTGGGAAGACAGAGAGGATGCCACAGTTGACCTCAAATACCTGGCCGTTCCACCCCAGCCTCACCTACACCAGTGGACCTGGGCGCATGGAGCCTCTCAAGCTCCAGGGCCTCATGCTCGAAGCAGCTTAAAATCATTTGAGCCTGGCCGCCTCCAGTCCACAAATGCTCACAGGCATTGTAAGCATTTTTCTCCTGAAAAACAGAGAACACCATTCATTGCGGCTAATCACACATGTACTCTGCACGTGCACCCTGTACCCCAACCACAGTGGCCCATTTCAGGCCTCCAGTGCCTCCTCTCCACGCTGCTGCTGATCAGTCACTGCTCCCAACCACCCCCCAAAACTGCCACCTTGGACACATTCTGTGTCCATCACTTTAGGAAACACATGGTCATTACTCCCATAGCAAGGAGGCAGAACCATGAGCAGCATTGAGGGCAGCAGATGGCTCTTGGCCACGAGACCTTGAGGCTCCATTTCCACAATCTTATCACCGTGAATTGGACAAGTGCTGGAGTTCTGAGTATGCGCCGAGCTGCATCTCCTGCAGGTTGCCCCCAGTCTAGTCATGTGCAACCAAGAGCAACACATGGTGCGGAGGAGAACTCATCTCCTCATGAACCACTCAGGCTGATGTAAGCATGGGCACTATCTGCTTGCCCACCCAACGTAGGAGAAATGGCCAACATGACTCAATGCAGTCACGACAGTAAGAATTGTGCGGGGAGGGCCCTCAAAGGCTAAGGCTACCTGCTGGGTAAATGCCCAACACCAACATGGTGCTCACCCTTCCAGAGCGCAACAAGTCATTGAAGCGCTTACGGCAGTGGATCCAGGTGCACCGCACAACATCGCGGGAGCTCACCATCTCCGCCACCTCCTCCCAGGCACGTCTGGTCATGTGGGGGGGTCTCCTCCTCCCATCCTGGGGGACCAACGCCTCCCACCGTGTGGCCACCTCCTCGAGGAGGGCAACAAGGCAATCATCAGAAAAGTGAGGGGCACATTGGCCCCCCGCTGGCCTAACCTGCAGCCTGGCCCTGCTCCTGTGACAGACCCTGCAGCCTGCCCTGCTCCTGTGGCTGACCCTGCAGCCTGGCCCTGCTCCTGTGACAGACCCTGTGGCCTGCCCTGTTCCTGTGACAGACCCTGCAGCCTGTCCTGCTCCTGGGGCAGACCCTGCAGCCTGTCCTGCTCCTGTGACAGACCCTGCAGCCTGCCCTGCTCCTGTGACAGACACTGCAGCCTGGCCCTGCTCCTTTGACAGACCCTGCAGCCTGGCCCTTCTCCTGTGACAGACCCTGCAGCCTGCCCTGCTCCTGGGGCAGACCCTACAGCCTGCCCTGCTCCTGTGTCAGACCCTGCAGCCTGCCCTGCTCAGCTGACCCCCTGCGGTGTGACGCCAAAGTGGCCGTTGTGAGCAGCCTACAGGAGGCTGTCAGGCCTTGCTTTAAACAGACAGCTGGGTCACCATTACACCCGGTGTGCTGTGCACGCCCACCGCAGCCCACACACTCCCGCCATCCACGGGAGTCGGAAATGTGCCGGGCAAGCCTTAATTGGCCCGCCCACATAAAATAGCGGCGTGGACCCGATCGCGGGTGCCGATTGGATCTGTGCCCGACCACATCCGCTGCTGCTCCACCCACTCGCCAAACGGAAAATTTTGGCCCAGGTGTCCAGTACATGGTTACCCCCACATCTAAAACAGATTAACTTTGGGGCCACTGCCGATATGCTTCCACTAGGCCTTTTCGTTTTTCAAGACTGTCTCCCACTTCACTGCTGTGTCTCTGGTTTTCGTGCCATGCTATGATGCTTTCCATGGCCAGTGTTATTTCCATAGCGCGTTTCAAATCAATGTGGATTTCTGTGAGTAAACAGCACTGAATGGCATCATTGTGAACTCCATAAACTGATCGGTCCCACAACATATCATTGAGGATGTCTCTGAAGTTACAGTGCTCAGTCAACTGCTTCAACTTTGCTATGTAGGTTGCAATGGACTCTCCCGGGGCCCTTACTCTGGAGTTAAACTTAAACCTCTGCATTACTACTGACAGCTTCAGCTGAAAACGCGTCTTCACGAGGTCCACTAATTCATGAAAGGATTTAGAACTGGGCACGTTCAGGGCCGTCAGATTGTGGATGAGGTTATATGTCTTGCTACCACAGACACTCAAATGAATAGCTTTCTGCTCCTCCTCTTTCATTCGCCACAAAATAAAAACCAAGGCACTCGACATACTGGCTCCAGTCTTCTGTAGATGCATCCCAAGGATCGATTCTGCCGAAGGGTGGCATGATTGGTGAGTATAATTTCCTTTTTTGGTTAAGAACTGATGTATTCACATTCACAAGGCGAGGTGCAGCATTTGAGCTATTTTACCCTCGTCACCAAAAGTAATAACTTGATGTACCTGACAGGTTTCTACTAGAAACAGATAACTTTATTACAAAGAGGTTCTTCAGAAGCTACATGCTTGTACCACGCCATGACGAGAAAGCCACACCTCCCCCCCACCCCACCAGCCCCCTACTATGGATTACCCATACTTAGGGCTCATTCACCAAGAACAATCACGTGATCCCCTAACAGATAGCAGGAAAAGCTATACCTTCAATCACTGCAGGGCAGGAAAGCCCATGGTTGACCTTTCCACCCTGCTGCCAAGTAAGACCCTTAAGTGACCGATTAATGACAACTTAAGGCCCTCTTCCTGCTACTGCTGGGATTATATGAGCATCAGATGGGACTGCCACAGTTGTTAAAAGAGTGCCTGTCACGTGTGCATGGGGGGGGGGGATGGTGCCCCTCGATCAAAGGCACTCAGTGCCTAATCGAGGACATGAGCATCAATCAGGAGAGTACCCACTGCTTCCAAACCACCCTCTGCTCCACCCTTTATCAGAACCCCATCCCAAGAACCCCCTCCCACATTCCTTGGCTTTCCGCTGGGTCCTGTGGCTCTAGAAACCATAGAACCATAGGGCAGAATTTTACGGTCCCATTTCAGCGGGGACGGGGCTGTAAAATACAATGAGACATTCTAAACCTCACTGGCTTTGGCGGAAACATAAAATCCCGTTGCCATAAAATTTCGTCCATAGAAAATTTACGGCACAGAAAAAGACCATTCAGCCCACCATTTCTGCACTAGCCAAAAAAGAATAAGTAAAAAACTAGCCCTCCATTTTAATCCTACCTTCCAGCTCCATAGTCTTGCAGGTCACAGCACTTCAGGTGCAGATCCAGGTACCTTTTAAATGAGTTGAGGGTTTCTGCCTCCACCATCAAACCAGGCAGCAAATTCCAAACAATCACCACCCTCTGGGTGAAGAAGTTTTTCCTCATGTCCCCTCTAATCCTTCTACAAATCACCCTCAATCTATGACCCCTGGTAATTGACCACTATGCTGGGGGGAACAGGTCTTTCCTGTCCACTCTATTTAGGTCCCTCACAATCTTGTATACCTCAATTAAGTCAACCCTCCGCCTCCTCTATTCTAAGGAAAACAACCCTAGCCTATCCAATCTGTCCTAATAGCTGCAGTTTTCATGAACTGGCAATATTCTTTTAAATCTCCTCTGCACTCTCTCCTGAGCAATTATGTCCTTCCTGTAATTTGGTGACCAGAACTGTACACAAAATTCCAACTGTGGCCTAACCAGCCACATTTTATACAGTTACAGCATTACATCCTTGCTTTTGTATTCTATACTTCGTCCAATAAAGGACAATTCCATGTCCTTCCTTTACCACATTATCCACCTGTCCTGCACCTTCAGTGACCTGTGGATATGCACTCCAAGGTTTCTCGCTTCCTCCAACCCTCTCAATGTTCTCCCATTTATTGTGTATTTGTTTGCTCTTCCCAAATGCATTACCTCAAACTTCTCTGGATTGAGTTTTGCCACTTTTCCACCCACTCAATCAAACCACTGATATCATTCTGTAATCAATAGCTATCCGCTTCACAATCAGCTACACAGCCAATTTTGTGTCATCTGCAAATTTCCCAATTGTGTCACCCACATTTAAGTCCAAATCAGTAATATGTACGACAAACAGCAAGGAACCCAACAATGAGCGCTGTGGAATGCCACTGGAATCCATTTTTCATTTGCAAAAACATCCATCGACCATTAACCTTTGTATCCTGTTGCTGAGCCAATTTTGGATCCAACTTGCCACCTTCCCCTGTATCCCATTAGACCTCACTCTCATGATCAATCTGTAATGTGGGACCTTGTCAAATGCCTTCCTAAAATCCATGTAGACAACATCTACTGCAATACTCTCATCAATCCTCCTTGTTGCTTCCTCAAAAAATTTGATTAAATTAGTAAGCCATGACCTTCCCCTAATAAAACTATGCTGACTAGCCCTGATTAATCCATTCCTTTCTAAGTGACAGTTTATCCTGTCTCAGAACTGATTTGAATTATTTGGTCACCATTGAAGTCAGACTGACCAGTCTATAATTATTTGGCCTATCTCTTGTACCCTTTTTAAGTAATGGTACAAAGTTTGTAGATGTCCAATCATCTGGTACCTTGCTTGTATCTCGTGAAGATTGGAAAATGATCCTCAGAGTATCCACTATTTTCTCTCTGGTTTCCTTTAACATCCTGGGATACAATCCATCCGGCCTTGGTGATTTATCCACATTCAAGGATGTCAGTCCCTCTAGTACTTCCTCCCTCATTTTGCTTATTGTATCTAATAGTTTGGACTCTTCCTCTTTAACTAGAATATCTGCATCATCCCTGTCCTTTGTGAAGACAGAGACAATATACTCATCAAGAACCCTGCCCACATTATCAATATCCACGAATAAGTTACTTTGTCCATCTCTGATAGGCCTGACCCTTTCCTTAGTTACCCTCTTGCTCTTAATGTGCTGATAAAACATCTTGTGGTTTTCTTCGATTTCACCTGCCAATATTTTTCATATCCTCTTTTTGTTTTCCTAATTTCCTTTTTTTACTTCACCCCTGTACTTTCTACACTCCTCTAGGCTTTTTACAGTATTAAAGTTTTTTGTGACTGTCATAAGCTTTCTTTTTCTGCTTTATCTTATCCTGTATGCTTCTGGATAACCAGGGGGCTCTAGATTGGGCAGTACTGTCCCTTTTCTTTGTGGGACACTGTACCCATAGAATCCTCACTTTTGAATGCCTCCCACTGTTTTTTCACTGATTTTCCTTCTAGTAGCTGTATCCAATTCACTTTTGCCAAATCACTCTCAGCTTCGTATAATTTGTCTTCCCCCAGTGTAGAACTTTTCCTCCTGTTCTACCTTTGTTCTTTTCCATAATGATGCTAAACCTAAATGTATTATGGTCACTCTCTCCAAAATGGTCACCCAATGCTACTTCATCCACTTGCCCAGATTCATTCCTAAGACTAAATCTGGAATTGCGCCCCGTCTCATTGGGCTTGTTACATGCTGGCTAAAAAAAGTTCTCTTGAATGCAGTTCAAGAACTTTGTGCTCTCTGTGCCTTTCACATTGTCCACATCCCAGTTTATATAAGGGTAGTTGAAGTCCACAACTATTATTTCCCTATTGCTTTTGCATTCAGAAATTTGCCTACATATTTGCTCTTCCAACTCCCTTTCACTATTTGGGAGTCTGTAATGCTCTCCTAGCAGTGTGGCTGCCCCTTTTTTATTTCTGAGCTTAACCCATATGGCCTCATTTGCTGGTTCATTTAGTATATTATCCCTCTTCATAGCTGCAACTGATTCTTTAACCAATATTGTTACACCCCCACCTTTTTTATTCCCCCTCTCTATCCTGCCTGAAAACTTTATATCCAGGGAATTTGAGCTGCCATTTTTGCCTCCCTTTAAGCCAAGTTTCCAATATAGCAATGATATGTTGTCATGTGTCTATCGGTGCCCTCCGCTCATCGGCTTTATTTAATACGCTCCTTGTATTCACATACATACCTTTTAACACTGCCAATTCCTGTACTGTACACTTTTTAACCTGTGCTTCTTTTATCTTTCAGAGTCACTCACCAATTTTCCATCTATCTCCTGTTCTCTACTCTGAATTTGCCCTCAGGTTCCCAGCCCCTGCCAATCTAGTTTAAACCCTCCCCAACAGCATTAGCAAGCCTCCCTGCAAGGATATACATGCCAGTCCTATTCAGTTTTAGACTGTCAGGCTTTTACAGATCCCACCTTCTACAGAACCAGTCCCAATGCCTCAGAAGTCTGATGCTCTCCCTCCTACACCAGTTTTCCAGCCACATGTTTAATCGCTCAATTCTCTTATTTCTATACTCATTGCATGTGGACTGGGAGTAATCCTGAGGTTACTGCTTTCGAGACCCTGCTCTTCAATCTCCTTCCTAGCTCTCTGAAATCCACTTTCAGGACCACATCCCCTTTCCTACATAAGTCATTAGTACCAATGTGGGCCACAACCTCTGGCTGTTCACCCTTCCCCAGAAGAATGTTCTGCAGCTGTTCCATGACATCCTTGCCCCTAGCACCAGGTAGGCAACACACTATCCTGGAGTCACGTCTACAGCCACAAAACACCAGTTTGTTCCCCTAACGAATTAATCCCCTATCACTACTGCTCTTCTCCTCTTCTTCCTCCCCTCCTTTACAGCTGAGTCACCAGCGGTGCCACAAACCTGCTCTGATTGCACTCCTCCAGGGAACCAATGTCCTCACCATTATCCAAAACAGAAAACCAATTAGCAAGCAGGACCACAGGGGACTCCTGCACTACCTGCCTGGTTCTCTTGGACTGCCTGGTGGTCACCCATTCCCTTTATGTCTCCATGCTCCTAAGCTGTGGTGTGACCACATCTCTGAACGTGCTATCCACATATATCTCAGCCTCATACATGTGCCACAGTGACTCCAGCCATTGCTCGAGCTCCAAGATATGGAGCTTATGTTCCTGCAGTTGGTGACGCCTCCTATACACGTGGTCATCCAGGTCACCTATAGTGACCCACGGACTACATGACGTGCATTCCACACAACCGAGCTGTCCTGCCATGCCTAAACTTTACTTCACTTTCATTAACTTTATTTTTGTTTACTTATACCACTTCATTTTACTTGGTCTTGATTTAACTTTACTTCTCTTTTGCTTGTGTTTCTTACTTAAATTTAAGTAGCTACTTCTTTAAAAATAACATGATTTTCTAATTTTCAGCTATTTAACAGCACAAATAGGTGTAAATAGGTATGATATGATTGCAATTACGAAGACATGGCTGCAGGGTGACCAAGGCTGGGAACTGAATATCCAAGGGTACTCGATATTTAGGATAGACAGGCAAAAAGAAAAGGAGGTGGCATGGTGTTGTTGCTTAACAATGAAATCAGTGCGATAGTGAGAAAGGGTATTGGCTTGGAAAAGCTAGATATAGAATCAGTCTAGGTGGAGCTAAGAAGCAACGAGGGGTGGAAAACATTAGTGAGAGTTGTCTATAGGCCTCCAAACAGTAGGGATAAGGTAGGGGATGGCTTAAACAGGGTATCAGAGATGCATGTAATAAGGGTGCTACAGTAATCATGGGTGACTTCAATCTACATTTAAACTGGGCAAACCAAATTAACAATAATACTGTGGTGGTTGAATTCCCGGAGCGTGTATGAGATGGTTTTTTATACCAGTATGTCGAGAAACCAACTAGGGAACAGGCTATCCTAGACTTGAGCAATGAGAAGGGTTTAATTAATAATCTTGCTGTGCAGGGTCCTTTAGGGAGCAGTGCCCATAAAATGATAGAATTCTTCATTAGGACGGAAAGTGAAGTAGCCTGATCTGAAACTAGGAGCCTAAATCTTAACTAAGGAAACTATGAAGGTATGAGGTGTGAGATTGCTAAGATAGATTGGGGAACTTCGTTAAAAGGCATGATGGTAGATAGACAATGGCTAATATTTAAGGAACAAAAGTATGCATTGCAACAGTTATACATTCCTTGCTGGTGCAAAAACACAACAGGACAATTGGCCTAACCATGGCTAACAAAAGAAATTAAGAATAGTATTAGATCCAAAGAGGAGCCATATAAAGTTGCTAGAAACACGGGCAAGCCTGAGGATTGGGATAGGTTAAGAATTCAGCAAAGGAGGACCAAGAGGGGAAAAATAGAGTATGAGAGTAAACTTGCAAGGAACATAAAAGCAGACTATAAAAGCTTCTATAAGTATGTAAAAAAAAGATTAGTGAAGACAAATGTAGTTCCCTTACAGTCTGAAATGGGAGAATTTATAATAGAGAACAAGGAAATAGCAGAGCAATTAAACAACTACTTTCACGGATGAAGACACAAATAACTTCCTAGAAATACTAGGGAGCCAAGGGTCTAGTGAGGAGGAATTGAAGGAAATTAGTATAAGTAAATCAATAGTGCTGGAGAAATTAATGCGACTGAAAGCTGATAAATCCCCAGGGCCTGATAATCTACATCCCAGGATACTAAAGGAGGTGGCCATGGAAACAGTGGATCCAAAATTCTGTAGATTCTGGAGCAGTCCCAGCAGACTGGAGGGCGATAAATGTGACAGCATGATTTAAAAAAGGAGGGAAGGAGAAAACAACGAATTACAGACTGGTTAGCCTAACATCAGTAGTAGAGAAAATGCTAGCATCTATCATAAAGGATGTGATAACAGGACACTTAAAAAATATCAATGGAATTAGACAAAGTCAACATGGATTTATCAAAGAGAAATCATGTTTGACAAACCTGCTGGAGTTTTTTGAAGATGTAACTAGCAGAATAGATAAGGAAGAACCAGTAGATGTGGTGTATTTGGATTTTCAGAAAACTTTGATAAAGTCCCACATAAGAGGTTAGTGTGCAAAATTAAAGCAAATTAATGGGATTGGGAGTAATATATTGGCATAGGTTGAGAATTGGTCAGCAGACAGGAAACAGGGAGTAGGAATAAATGGGTCTTTTTCAGAATGGCAGGCTATCTAGAGGGGTATCACAGGGATCAGTGCTTGGGCCCCAGCTATTCACAATATATATCAGTGATTTGGATGAGGGAACCAAATGTAATATTTCCAATATTGCTGATGACACGAAACTTAGTGGGAATATGAACGATGAGTAGGATATTAAGTGCAATCATATTCAAGTTTTACACATAGATCATGAAGTGATTCAATACAATCAATGAACATTATAGACATTTCAACATGGTCATTACAGACAGTCAGACAGTGCAATGGTATTTAAGTTATCTACATAGATTAAGTTGCACTCTGAAATGTTTCAATACAATTGTGATACATGTACTGATGCTGACTGCCTCTGGATCTTCCTTTCTGCCGCTCTTCCAACTGATGCTGGCTACCTCTGGGTCCTCCTGTCTGCTCAACTAGGCTCTAGGGGGTGCTGTTCCGACTGGTTGGTAACTCTTGATTGGTTGTCGACACTTGGTGGTTGGAAACTCCGCCTCCGGGTAGTTGGTTCTGGACGAAGGCCCTCTGGTGTCCCCAGATCTGCCTTATTGGCCTAATATCCAGCGGCCTTGCAAAGAAGTTCTCCAGCCGGCAGGCGAGACCCTTACTGCCAATGCAAGGTTCGACCATTTAGCTTCTCTTGCACTTTCATTGTGGTGAAATCATGAAATCTATGTATAGCCCCCCACGCTAATTTGTTCTTTCCCATCATCTCAGCTCTGGAACACTTTATGTAGTAGATGCGCTCCAGATAATTTTTTTCTTCTGTCCAGCACAAAGGATGCTTCCTGTGAATGGAAATACACTCACACATGACAAAATCCTGAATAGATGGACACTATATGAACCATGAACCTTTTACTACCCAGTAAAGTAACATACTGATTATCACCATGAAATTATCTTTCCAACAGACAAACTGAGCATAAAGCTCAGTTTGCAAACCATGCATGTTTGTTAAGAAATAAAATTAAACAAAAGATTGAATAAAAATAGCATATTTTATTCAATTACATGGAAAGAATATTTGATTTCTCCCTAGGAGTTTAAACTACTTTGATGAAACTCTGATGAAAACTCACATCCTGTAAAGTTAACTGTGTTTCTCTCTCCACCGATGCTGTCAAACCTAATGAGTATTTCCAGCATTTTCTGTAAAAAGTATAAAGTATCTGATGCAATTCTTGTCATACTGCAGAAGGGAGACAGAAACAAGGAAGGTGGAGTGACAAAACCAATGGGAGAACTGCAACAATTTAGATCACAACGGATCCAAAGGTTACAGTGGGTTTTTACTGTCAAGTCCTGAGTTAATATGGAAACCTGCACTCTTGCTGAACCATCATTCTGCTGCACAGCATTCCTGCTCCTAGTTTGTGGTCCTTCCTCAATGCTAGTCTGCCTGTTTCCTCCTAAACCTATTCTGATGACCCCCACCCCTGCTCCAGATCTTTGGATTTACCAGCCGCTGCTGACTCTTTGCTACAAATTCTGGCAAAGCCTCTATCACTGCTGGCCCCAAGCTGCAGATTCTGTTGTTGTTCACCCATCAACCCTGTGCTCACTGACCTGCATTGGCTCCCAGTCTGATAACACATTGATCTTCAAATTCCCATCCTTGTTTTCAAATCCCTCCATAGCCTTGGCCTTCCCTATCTCTGAAATTTCCTCTCGCCCTTCAACAATCTGAAATCTTTGTGCTCCTCTAGTTTAGGCCTCTTTCGCATCCCCAATTTTCATTGCCCACCATTGACGGCCATTCCTTCAGCTGTCTAGGTCCTAAGGTCTGGAATTCCCTCCCTAAATTCTCTCTCTGTCTCTGTCCTCCTTTAAGACACTTCTTAATACCTACCTTTCTTACCAAGCTACTGATTGTGGTGATATGAGGTACATATACCTTCACATTAGGTGTATCTTAAACTACTGTCAATCACTTCCACCTTGACAGGATGTGATGTAGTAGTTCCATGATTTGTATTCAGTCTACAGCAGCAGATGGTAGAAGTCAGACATGTAAACTTAGCCTCTTAGTTAACATTGGGCAGAATATTACACTTGGCGGGCGGGCAGGCAACTGACAAGCCCAAGCGTAAAATGACGCACAATGATGTCAGGTGTGTGTCTTGACGTCATCATGCATTCATGCGATATTTCATTCAGTGGGCACACACATGAGTCGGCTGCACGCCCGCCGATAATTAAAAGGCCTATTAAGGCCATTAACAAGCTAATTAAATTCAATTTTATGCTGCCTGTTCAACCTTACGTTTGGCGGGCAGGCGAAAAGGCCAAGCGACCTTTACATTTTTTAGGAAACCTCATCCACAAGCGGGATGAGGTTTCCTGAAGCAAATAAACATTAAGTAAAATCTTTGGAATTAAAAACATGTCCCATCTCATGTGACAGAGTCACATGAGGGGACATGTCTTATTAAATTTTTACTGTCTTTATTAATTTTTTATAAAAGGGCTTCAATCTCCCTGAGGCAGCTCCGTGCCTCAGGAAGATTGAAGTACTCTTTCGCCTGCATGCGTGAACTGCACGCTAAGCCTGGCTCTCCCTCCTACCCCCACCCGCACGGGCAGCACTTAGCGCTGCCGCTTGCGATCCATGCAAGGTGGGCCTTAATTGGCCCGCCAGCGTGAAATCGCGGAGCGGAGTCCATCACGGGTGGTGGTCGGATTCCTGTCTGCCCCAGCTGAGCACCACCGCCAAAGGCAAAATACTGCCCGTTATCTGTATATAAAGTCTTATCCTCAAATAAAGAACCCACATTATTGTATCACCATCAAACAGCAGATAACACTGATCACCATCCCTAAGATCTTCTCATCAAATTCTGTCTAATACCATTCCCATAACGTGCTTTTTGACACTAAATTAAAGAAGCGAGAGAAATGCAAGTTGATGTTGTTATCTGCGCTACCTCAGCCGACTTACCTATTTCTCGTGACTCTCCTGTTGCCCTTGATTTATTGTCAGCTTTCCTACTCTGGTATAAATTTCCTCACTAATGCACTCTGCCCTGCTCCCTCACACACTCTGAGTGGCTGCTTTTGATTCCGCCACTTGTACTCCAAAAACCTGGCTCATTGACTACTGACAGCAGTGTGTGGTCAGCATCACCTTTCAGATCTGTCTGGTTCCAACTGAATAAACTTAGTGAGATCAGACCTCCCTTTTTATATACATGATGTACTAATGCACACACCATGAAATACCTATGTAATTGAAGATAGGATTTGCTCAAAAAGAAAGATCAAAGTTCATCTAGTTTACTATCTGTCATCATGGTAGACGCAATGATATAAGGATAATGGAGTTATTGACTAATCATAGCATTAATCTCTCTCAATACACAGACTCAGACATGAGATGAGGAAAGCCCCCAGCGGGTGGACAGTTTTGGGAACCTAAGGCCCAAAAACACCTGTTTTCCCTGAGCAAACGACACTTACCACATGTTGTGGCTCAAACCACGCAAGTAAGCATCCCAAAATGTTATTTTATGAAATATAGCTACCTAGTTTGCATTTGAATGAAGCAATTTTAATTGATTCCACTGTCGCTCTAGACAGTTTGATCCATACATTAACCACTCGCTCACTGAATAATTGGGCTCATTTTAACCCAACCCACTGAGCGGGAAACAGGCAGGTTGGGGTAGGACTTCCAATTTGCATTCTGCCCAATCTTACTGTTCTTTAACTTCAATACAGTAAAAACAGGTGGGGATTAATGTCAGTGTTGCACCCGTCCTGTCAATATCCCAATGGCCGGGTCAGGTTTAAACTGCAGCCATTGTTTCCACGGATTTGTTTTGAAAATTGTCTACTCCAGGAGTAAGGAGCATGTACCAAATAAAACGTGTAAAGGTAGCAAACCCAAAATAAATCTGAACACAAAATGTTGGAGCAGGACCATATGGTCCTTTGGGCCAGCTCTACCATCGAATACATTGTGATCATGGTTGATCTTGGGGTTCAACTACACTTTGCCACCCTCCCCCCATATCACTGATTCCCTGAAACACCAAAAATCTGTCTATCCCAGCTATAAATGTATTCAGTGATAGAGCATCTATTACCTCATGGGGTAGAGAATTCCAAAGATTCACAATACTTTGAGTGAAGAAATTGCTCCTCATCTCAGCCCTAAATGATTGGCCCCTTATCCTGAGACTGTGCCCCTGTGTTTTAGATACCCCAACCAGCAGAAACAATCTCTCAGTGTCCATCCTATCAAGCTTCTTCAGCACCTTGAATATAATGTGCAATATACCCAGTTCTAAAAATTGATAAGAGGAGAGAAGGGATGTTAGTCTTAATCCTGTTATCAAAGTGTCCAAGTTTTCTACAAGAGGTCCATGTAACCCTCTGCATTCTCATCATCCGAGTCAACTGTTGTGGAGACATGCAAATTCTCCCCATCTAGCTCTGTCTACTTTAATTGGCAATTACTGGTGGAGTTTTGGTCTCCTTGCTTTAGGAAGGATATTATTGCCATAGAAGGTTCACCAGACTTGTTCCCAAGATGAAGGGAGATTGGGGAAACCAGGCTTGTGTTTTCTAGAGTTTTGAAGAATGAGAGATGATTTCATTGAAACCTACAAAATGCTTAAAGGAATAGACAGGATAGGTGCAAGTAAGATGTTTTCCCTTGGTTGGGAAGTCTAGAACCAGGGAACACAAATTTCAAAGTAAGGGGGAAACCACTTAGGACTGAGATGAGGACAAATTTTTTTACTTAGAGGATTGTGAATCTTTGGAATTCTCTACCACAGAGGGCAGTGGAAGCTCAATCATTGATTGTTTAAAGCAGAGATTAACAGATTTCTAAATACCAATGACATAAAGGGATATTTGGGATAATGTGGGAAAAAAAGCATTGAAGTGGATGATCAGCCATGATCATACTGAATGGCAGAGCAGGCTCTATGGCCTGAATGGCCTACTCCTGTCCCTATATTCCCAATGTAAAACCCTTAGGGGAGAATTTTTAGATTGTTGGGCGGGCGCGTGCCCGGCCTGACCGAGCATAGAATGATGCGCGATGATGTCGGGCGAGCGTCCCAACGTCATTGCGCACTCGCACATTATTTCAGTTGGCGGGCGGGCGCCGGAGTCGGCAGCATGCCTGCCAACAATTAAAAGGCCTGTTAAGCCTATTAAAAAAGTAATTGAAACAAAGTTTTTGCAGCCCGTCCAACCTTAAAGTTGGCGGGCAGGCGAAAAGGTCAAGCGGCCCTTTGCATTTTTTTGAGTAACCTCATCCACGGGCGGGATGAGGCTTCCAACAGCAAATATAAATAAAATTTAATTTTTTCAAGTTTCATTTGTAACATGGAGGAACGTGTTTTATAACACTTTTTAAATCTTTCTTTTTGATGTTTTAAATTGTTCATCTCTGGGATGAGGCAGTCCTGTGCCTCAGGGAGATTTCCAAGCGCGCACCCGTGGGCACGCTTGAAGTTCGTGCTCGCCCTCCTCACTCCACCCACCCCCCCCCCCCCACCCCCCCCCCCCCTCCACCACACAGGGAGCGCTGAATGCTGCTGCTCACGTTTCACGCTGGGCAGGCTTTAATTGGCCCGCCAGCATGACATCACGGTCTGGCACTGATTGTGGGCGGTGGTCGGCTTCTCGACCACCCCCACCTGACAAGGGAAAAATAGTCCCCACAAAAACACTCATTTTCATTATATAACCCCCAAGAAATTGAGTCCAGATTAGTCCTCTGCTTAAAGGGTGAAATGTTATTCAGCAGTTTTGAATTCCAAGCCAAAAATTCATGTTTGCAAATTGAGAAATCAGTTTGGTGCCAAAAGGATTGGTGATGGAAATATGAACTAGCTGCAGCTGTACAAGCAGGAAGTTTGTACAGAGACAGGTATGTTATGGTCTTGTGTGTAAAAGCATTATGAAAGACCAAAGTCTCTTGCAGTTTGCTTGATTCATTCCCTGGTACTGCCATGTATGGGAGAGGCCTGAAATCATTGAGTCACAATTCATCCTGTAATATTTCCAACTATAATTCCAATGCAGCTCCAGAGACCAGATATCATTGCAGATATCCATCCGTACAAGTGATGTGTTGTTGTGCTCTTCACTGCTGTCTGCAGTGAAGAGCACAAGAAATATTGATTATGAGGTTAGACAATGACAAAATTATTGACTGAATTACTGACAAATCTTGGCACAATGACATATAAGTTCTCCTATATCTCCCAACAATAAAGAACACATCCCAAACGGATATGAAGGAAGGTCCATTATAGTTTTAAACATATAGAAGCTTATTCATTTCTCAAGTTCCTTGTTGGTTCAAATGGTCTCTATTATCTCAAGCAGCCCAAGATGAATTTCTGATAGAAATCTCTAGTATATGACAACAGTGGTTGTTGGTGTTGTTATCTCTTCTCTTTTAAATAGAAAATTTAAATTGGTGAGATTTTCTGTTTCGAACGAGTCAACATCCTGGGGGGTTACCATTGACCAGAAATTGAACTGAATCAGACATATAAATACTGCGGCTACAAGAGCGGGTCAGAGGCTAGGAATTCTGCAGAGAGTAAGTCACCTCCTGACTCCCCAAAGCCCATCCACCATCTGCCAGGCTCAAGGCAGGAGTGTGATGGCATACTCTCCACTTGCCTGGATGAGTGCAGCTCCAACAACACTCAAGAAGCTTGACACCATCCCAACAAAGCGGCCAGTTTGATTGGCACCCCATCCACGACCCTAAACATTCACTTCCTCCTCAGCTGACGCACAGTGGCCAGTGTGTACCATCTACAAGATGCACTGAAGCAACTCACCAAGCAACTACCACCTAGAAGGAACTAGCAGCTAGCAACTACCACCTAGAAGGGCAAGAGAAGCAGATGCATGGAAACACCGCCGCTTACAAGTTCCTCTCCAAGCCACACACCATCCTGACTTGGAACTATATCGTTGTTCCTTCGCTGTTGTTGGGTCAAAATCCTGGAGCTCCTTCCCTAACAGCACTGTGGGTGTACCTGCACCACATGGACTGCAGCGGTCCAAGAAGGCAGCTCACCACCACTTTCTCAAGGGCAATTACAGATGGGCAATAAAAATGCTGGCCTAGCCAGCGACGCCCATGTCCCGTGAAAGAATTTTTTAAAAACAGGTCATTGTGCTTGATTGACAGACCTTGTACAATCAAAGTTCAATCCCACAGTTTAACAATAAGCCTGTTCTTGGAACATATTTGCGATGCTCTAGATATTAAGTGAAGTGTTTTTGTATATTACATGTAACATAAGGTAGCTTCATAAGGGTTAAGTATTAAACAACACAACTAGGGGTTTAAAGTGGTCTATGCCACAAAAATGTGCTTGTAGTGAATTGGCAGCTGATTTTTCAGCGTGCCAGTTTTTAGTTTCCAATGTCTTGGAAGATATTGCCATTATTTTTAATTTCCAACCAAGTAGAAGTGACAGAGAGAGACAAGGGAACTAGTCTCCAAAAAGTGTTTGAGCTATCACTCTGTGAATGTCAATGGCAAGAAGATCAGATACGATGAAAATTCAGCTGCCAATTCACTGCCAATCTGTTTCATGCTGCTGCAGTAGAACAATTTCACTCCCCCCTTTATGTACTCATAGGTCTAATTTCCAATCTTACATTCTATTGAAAAAATATTACAGTAAAGTGGGCTGATTTTCATTTTTTTTTTGCCTACTCTCTTAGGATCCAGATTGCAAATAATGAGACCATCCAAGTAGACAGCAATTGGTAACAAGTATTGATATTGCAACTCTTCTATTCCCCTCCAATTCAGAAATCTATTCCAATGTTCTGTAGACGATGTCTAACAGCAGATGCAAATGAAAGGATGTTTCTCAATCATGGGAATTTCTGCACAAAAAGGGACCATTCAGTCTATATGCCTGTGATGATTGTGGAACACACTGATCCAATTTGTCTGCTCTTTCCCCATACCCCTTAATATTTTATATTATATATATTATAGATATATTATATCTAAACTTCAATAAGGGTTTAATAGTTTAGCAGAAAAGATGGTTGATGAACAATAGCAGACCTTTAAGAAAATAGATCATGACTCACAACAAAGCTATATCCCAGTGAGGAAGAAGGATTGTAGGAGGAGCATAAACCAACCATGGTTAACCAAGGAAGTTAAAGATAGTATAAAAGTGAAGAAGGATTGTAGGAGGGGGATAAACCAACCATGGTAACTAAGGAAGTTAAGAATAGTATAAAAGTGAAAGAAAAAACATACAATGTGGCAAAGATTAATGATAAGCCAGAGGATTGGGAAAGTTTCAAAAATCGACAGAAGATGACCAAAAAAACAATAAAGAGGGAGAAAATAAACTTTGAGGGTAAACTAGCAAGTAATATAAAAATGGACAGTAAGAGCTTCTTTAAGTATATAAAAAGGAAGAGAGAGGCCATAGTTAATATAGGCCCCTTAGAAAATGAAGCTGGGGAAATAATAATGGGGAACCAGGAAATGGCCGAGGAGTTGAATAAATATTTTGCATCAGACTTCACGGTAGAAAACACTAATAGCATCCCAAAAATACTAAATAATCATGGGCCAAAAGGGGGGGAAATAAATACAATAACTATCACAGAAAAAGTACTAGGGAAACTAATGGGGCTAAAGGCCAATAAGTCACCAGGACCTGATGGGTTGCATCCTAGGATATTAAAGGAAATAGCTGCAGAGATAATGGGTGCACTGGTAGTAACCTTCCAAGAGTCCTTAGATTCTGGAAAAGTCGAAGAGGATTGGAAAACTGCCAAAGTAACACCCTTATTCAAAAGGGGAGGGAGACAAAAAACAGGTAACTACAGGCCAGTTAGCTTAACATGTCATTGGGAAAATGTTGGAGTCTATTATAAAGGATGTAATAGCAGAGCATTTAGAAATACATAATCTAATCATCAGGGTCAGCATGGCTTCATGAAGGGGAAATCATGCCTAACAAATTTATTAGAATTCTTTGAGGAGGTAACAAGCAGGATAGATAAAGGGGAACCAGTAGATGTAATATATTTGGATTTCCAAAAGGCGTTCAATAATGTACCACACATAAGGCTATTTAATAAGATAAGATGGTGTTGGGGTAGTATATTAGCATGGATGGAGGACTGGCTAACTAATAGAAGATAGAGAGTTGGGATATGGGGGGCATTTTCAAGATGGCAATCTGTAACTAGTGGAGTGCTACAGAGATCTGTGCTGGGGTCACAATTATTTACAATGTATATTAATGACTTAGATGAGGGAAATGAATGTACTATCGCCAAGTTTGCGGACGACACAAAGGTAGGTGGGAAGGCAACTGGTGAGGATGACACAAATAGTCTACAGAGGGATATAAACAGGTTACGTGAGTGGGCAAAAATGTGGCAGATGGAATATAATGTGGGAAAGTGTGAGGTTGTGCACTTTGGTGGGGAAAATAGAGGAGCTGAATATTATTTAAATGGAGAAAGACTGAAGAAAGCTGTAGCACAGAGGGATTGGGGATTCTCGTGCACAAATCCCAAAAAGCTAGCATACAAGGTCAGCAGGTAACAGGTAAGGAAAGTGGAATGTTAGCCTTTATTTCAAAGGGAATGGAGTATAAAAATAGGAAAGTCTTGCTAAAACTATACAAGGCACTAGTTAGACCACACCTAGAATATTGTGAACAGTTTTGATCCCCTTATCTAAGGGAAGATATAATGGCATTGGAGGTAGTCCAGAGAAGGTTGACTAGGTTGATCCCAGGGATGGAAGGATTTTCTTATGAGGAGAGTTGAGTTGGTTGGGCCTGTACTCATTGGAGTTTAGATAAACGAGAGGCATCCTTATTGAAACATTTAAGATTCTTAGGGGGCTTGATAGGGTAGATGCTGAGAGGTTGTTTCCCGTTGTCGGAGAGTCTAGGACCAGAGGGCATAATCCCAGAGTAAGGGGGCACCTGCTTAAAACAGAGATGAAGAGGAATTTTTTCTCTCAGAGGGTAGTTACTCTGTAATTCTTTACCGCAGAGGGCTGTAGAGGCTGGGTCGTTAAGTATATTCAAGGCTGAGATAGACAGATTTTTAATCAGTAAGAGAATCAAGGTTATGGGGAAAAGGCAGGAAAGTGGAGTTGAGGAATATCAGATCAGCCATGATCTCACTGAATGGCAGAGCAGACTCAATGGGCCGAATGGCCTACTTCAGTTCCTACGTCTTATGGTCTTATTTTCTATATTTAAATAATTGTGGAATTCCTTCTCAAATGTGATACTTGGGCCAAATCTTTGCTCAAAGTTTTGAGAAAATGCCCCTGGTCTTTGGATTTTCTTTCCATGTGCCAGATGTTGACAAGAGTCAGGCTCTCTGAACCTGGAAAGAGACAGTCACAAGGGCTGCTGGCTGCTGAGGCGGGCTAGTTAAAGGTCTGCTTCGGTGCTCTGAGACTTTAGCCCAGCTGTAAAAAAACAGAATGGGCCCTAACTTCCTCACGGTGGCAATCAGCTTTGGATTGCCAACCCGTGCCCAGTTACTTATGCAAAATTTCTTTCCCTGCCTGTCTCACCCAACCTTCTGACTCAGGCTGACAAGATCCAGGCAGCGCAATTGTCTCCAAAGCTCAGTGTCGCAGTCCAGCAGAATTGGATTGAAGAAGGACACATGGCCCCTCTTTTATGGCACTTGCTGCCGTAAACCAGGTAAGTTTAAAGGTCCCATTCAGGCTGATAAACCAGGGAGAAGGTAAGTGCCTAAGGTAAGTGGATAGGGTTTGGGGAGGGTTGGAGTTCAGGCAGGGGGTGGGGAGTGGATCAGGTACTGGGGTTTGTGGTGGGGCAGTCAGACATCAAGTGGGGGTGGGTCAGACATCATGGTGGGGGGGTGGTGCGGGGGTGCCAGCATCGGAGGGGTCTGGGAGCAGTCCAACATCGGGAGGGATGTGGGGGGTGGTGGAGGGTTGGACATCAGTGGGGGGTTGGACAGCTGAAGGAGGGGGGGTGTGGGGTGCCGTCATCAGAGGAGGATGGGGGTTCTGACATCGGGTGGGAGTACATCATGGAGGGTTGAGGGGGGTCGGACATCAGGGGATTGGGGGTTGGGCATCAGAGGGTGGTGGGGGCTGTTGGACATTGGCGGGGTTGGAGAGTGGGGGTGGATTGATATTCGGGGAGGTCGAACATCAAGGGGGTGAGGAGGGGATCAGGAGGGCAGTGCAGTCAGGTCATTAGGGTGTACAGCCTGTGGGGATGGGGAGGTGGATGGCGGATTGGGTTGGCGGGAGTTGGGCCTTCCAGGGGAGGGGAGATCAAGTCAGGTCAGGGTGGGGGAGTTTGCATAGGGGGTCTGGGAGGGTGCTGGTGGGGAATATCTTGTGGGGGGGCTTAGGGATCAGGATGGGGAGACCCCTGGGTTTTCGGGGGTATCGGGGGCAGTCCCCTGGGGTGGTCGGGGGTGTTGGAGGAGTCCTGTGTGGGTGGGGGTGCGGTCTGTGTCTTTACAATAGTTATCCAGAAGTTACAAGAGGATTTAATCCTTCTAACTTTCTCTGAGTAACTATTTGTGTAACACAGCTGGATTTTCGGATGATTCCCAGAGCAGGGCAATTTCCCAGAGGAAGATCGCACTTCTGGGCAACTTCTGCATAAGCCTTGACCTTTGAATTTCTGAGAGGGCCCCAGCACATCTTTGGGTTACCCCCAAAATCTGTCGCTGGGGAGTTCGGAATTTGCAGCCTAATAAAACTGATAACAGTCCTCTAGCCCTCAACCCTCACATCCCCTCAATGCCCACAGGCTCCCCATGCCCCATCCATGCCAAATCATGCCACTTCATGCCCTCCACCCCCCTCAGCCCCTCATATACTCCATGCCAACCTATGCCCCTCCACCTACCCCTATGGTTCTTTATAGCTCTTATGCTAACGTTGTGCCAACCCATGCTAACCCATGATTCTCCTCATTCATCCCCATGGCCCTTTATGGCCCCTATATCAACTTAATGCCAACCCGGGACCCCCCCAACACATACCACCCTTTGCCTTAAGACACTCCATGCCAACTCACCTAATATCCACCATGGACAGCTCTCAAGAGCCATTCTGAGATGAAGTAAAATAAAGTTCTAAGTGTCTATTGAGGACTTTAAAAAAACACTCTCATTGATAAAAATCCGTCCAATACAATTAAATTCCTTCAAGTACTTAAACTCTTATGAAAAACAAACATTTTATTCAAGTACTTAATCCCGTAAAAAGCACACATTTGTGTGCAAAGTTCCCACATTTGAGCTGTCAGTCAAACTGTGAACTTACAAGCCTCCACTGTGATAATGATAGATTGATAGAATCAGTCATGCAGCACAAAAGATATAGGGCTGAATTCTCCGGTCGGCGAGCGGGGGCAGGGCCTGCTCGCCGACACATAAAATGATGCACGGTGCCGTCAGGCATCCTGACATCACCACACATCATTTAGATTTTCAGCTCGACAGGCGCACAACTGACTCGGCTGCATGCCCGCCAAACCGTCAAAAGCCTAATTAACTCAATTAAATGAGCTGCCCATCCAACCTTAAGACTGGTGGGCAGGCGAAGAGCCCAGGTGGCCTTCGCATTTTTCATGAAACCTCATCCACGGATGGTTGAGGTTTCATGAAGGGTTTAAAAATCTAATAAAAACGCTTACATTAATTTTTTGTCATGTACCAGCTCATGTGACACTGGCACATAAGGGGACGTGTTTTAAAAGTTTTTTTTTCACCTTTATTTAAATTTGCACAAGTCTAAGTACTCTTCTGCACTCTTCCGCACGCATGCATCGAGTTTGTGTCCGCCCCCGCCTGCTCCCGCAAAACCCCCCCACCCGTACCCCCCACCACAACAGGGCGAAAATTTTTCCCATAATGATAACCCTCAGGGTTATGTTAGCAGACAGCTAGTGAAATTGCAAGCACTGATTTGTTTGCAACTGAAGAGGTTTTTTTTTAAAAGTTTAAAGAGTTTGGGGATTAAAATGCCTTGACGGCCTGCCAGTTCAACTGAGCCCATTTTTATGCACATTCAGGTCTACTTTAACAATCTCAAAGGGCACTGATTCTCTCCCAAAGGGGTACCAGGATGTCTTCAAAAGGGTACCCTACCTCTCCAAATAACACTGGCATTTTGGAACTTTGGCTGTAATGTCTAAAGCTCACAAGTCATGCTTTTCAAAAATTTGTTCATGGGGTTTAGGTGTCGTTGATGCAGCATTTATTGCCCAGCCCTAATTGCCCTTGTGATGAGCTGCCTTCTTGAACTGCTGTGGTCCATGTGTTGAAGGAATACCTGTAGTGCTGTTAGGAAGGAAGTTCCTGGATTTTGACCCAGTGACAGTGAATGGACGTCAATATAGCTCTAAAGCAGGATGGAGCATGTGGAGAGAGACACAGAATTAACATGCCGAGTCCAATAGTCTCAAAGAAGAGTCATATTGGACTCAAAACGTTAACTCTGTTTCTCTCTCCACAGATGCTGTCAGATCTGCTGAGTTTTTCCAGCCTTTTCTGTTTTTATTTCAGATTTCCAGCATCTACAGTATTTTGTTTTGATACCAGGATGGTGTGTGGCTTGGAGTGGAATTGTTGGTGGTGGTGTTCCCATCCATCTGCTGCCCTTGTTCTTCTAGGTGATAGAGGTCATGGGTTTGGAAGGTGCCTCCAAAAGAGCCTTGGTGAGTTGCTGCAGTACATTTTGTAGATGGTATACACTGCTACCACTGTGCATCGGTGGTGGAGGGAGTGTATGTTGAACGTGATGGATGGGGTGCCAATCAAGTGGGCTGCTTTGTCCAGCATGGTCTCGAGCTTCTTCTGTGTTGTTGGAGCTGCACTCATCCAGGAAAATGGAGACTCCTGACTTGTGCCTTGTAGATGGTGGACAGGCTTTGGGGAGTCAGGAGGTGAGTTACTTGCTGCAGAATTCCTAACCTCTGACCTATTCGTGTAGCCACAGTATTTATATGGCTGATCCAGTTCAGCTTCTGGTCAATGGTAACCCTCAGGATGTCGATAGTGGGGGATTCAGTGGTGGTAATGCCATTGAATGTCAAGTGGAGATGTTTAGATTCTGTTTTGTTGGAGATGTTCATTGCCTGCCACTTGTGTGGTGCAAACATCCACAAACATCCCAATTTTTGAGCTTATGATTGAGGGGAGGTTATTGATGAAACAGCTGAAGATGGTTGGGCCTAGGACACTACCCTGAGGAACCTCTGCAGTAATGTCCCAGGGCTGAGGTGATTGACCTCCAACAACCACAACCATCTTCCTTTGTACTAGGTATGGCTCCAACCAGTGGAGAGCTTTCCTCCTGACTCCCATTGACTTCAGTTTTGATAGGACTCCTTTTTGCCACACTCAGTCAAATACAGCCTTGATGTCAAGGGCAGTCACTCTTGAGTTCAGCTCTTTTGTCCATTTTTGGACCAAGGCTGTAATGAGGTCAGAAGCTGTGTGGCCCTAGCAGAATCCAAACTGAGCAAAAGTGAGCAGGTTATTGCTGAGTAAGTGCTGCTTGATAGCACTGTTGATAATACTTTCTATCACTTTGCTGATGACCAAGAGTAGACTGGTGGGGCGGAAATTGGCGGGGTTGGATTTGTACTGCTTTTTGTGGACAGAACATGCCTGGGCAATTTTCTACATTGCTGGGTAGATACCAGTGTTGTAGCTGTACTGTAACAGCTTGGCAAGGGTGCAGCAAGTTCTGCAGCACAAGTCTTCAATACTATTGGCATATCCAGGGGTGATGGTTAAATTCTCTCTTATTGGAGATGGTCATTGCCTGGCATGTCTTCAGTACCATTGCTGGAGCTTGTCAGCGCCCTTAGCCTTTGCAGCATCCAGTGCTTTCAGCCATTTCTTGATGTCACGTAGAGTGAATCAAATTGGCTGAAGACTGGCATCTCTGATGCTGGGGACCTCAGGAGGAGGCCAAGATGGATTATCCATTCAGCACTTCTCCCTGAAGATGGTTGCAAATGTTTCAGCCGTGCCTTTTGCACTGATGTGCTGGGCTCCTCCATCATTGAGGATGGGAATATTTGTGGAGTCTCCTCCTCTTATTAGTTATTTAATTGTCCACCGCCATTAAGGACAGTAAAGCTTAGACCTGATCCGTTGGTTATGGGATTGCTTAGCTCTGTCTATCGCATGCTGCTTCCAGTGTTGGCGTGCAAGTAGTCCTATGTTGTAGCTTCACCAGGTTGACACCTCACTTCCAGATATGCCTGACGCCGCTCCTGGCATTGCCTTCCTGCACTCTTCATTGAACCAAAGTTGATCCCGCAGCTTGATGGTAATGGTAGAGTGGGGGAAATGCCAGGCCATGTGGTTACAGATTGTGGTTGTTTACAATTCTGCTACTGCTGATGGCCCATAGCGCCTCATGGATGCCCAGTTTTGAGTTGCTAGATCTGTTCAAAATCTATTTGGACATCCAGCTACTGAAAATTGGATCTGTTTGAAGGCAGTTTCACTTTTACATGTGCAGCTGCTGACGTGAACCATGGCAAACGACAACCTGTCCCATTCCCCACCTGCCAAAAATGGTGGGTGCCCAGTTCCGGGGTGGAACTTTCGGAATCAGGGCTCTGTCCCATTTTGGCTAAGGTGCAGGGACCCTCTGACCGCATGAAAATTCTGACCTTTGACTCTGCTTCAATGTCTATATATTCAATAGTGCATTTTCTTTTGCATAAAAAAGAAATTCTTGCAGTCTCCATTCTTATGATTAATTATTAATCCTAGGTTTACATTGACTTGTTATTGATCCACTGACTAGTGAAATGAATCTTTCGTGTTTTCAAGCGTTGTCATTATTTTGAACCCTTCTACTTGATGTGTTTTTCTGACTCCAATACTTTGTATAGGACAGGATACTCAAAAACTGTTCATGGTACCCTAACCTTACAAATAGTCTCACCTCAGCTTGAGGCAGTTGGATTTAACTTGAATTCTTCTAAGCTTTTCTCCAGCCGTTCAAAAATGTTACTTTGGGTGTAGGCCAATAGTGCAGACTTGATTGCTGAAGTGAATTATTCAGTATTACACCAGTATAAATCAGGTCACCATAAACTGAAGCCATCCTTTCACAGTTGTTCCATTGGTGAAAATGCAAACTTATTTTCTTTGTAATTAAACCAAGCTTGGAGGAAGCCTTTGTTATTTGTGGGGAGGGGCTGGGGAGCAGCAATTTTACTCTTATGAAAATTCTTTGTAACCCACAAAGCTGTTTGTGCTCATTCTCTGCAAGTACCCTGGCACAAGCACACCTACACGTGGCCAAATGACCAGTGCTGACATTTTATCTGCTTCCCCAGGGGGAATAGGGAAACAAACAGCTGGACGTTTTTGTAAGTGATTAAAAGCAAGAGCTTGTTGCAGGTTGTTATAACTATCATTTGCGCTGAACTAGCTATTGCAGGCCAGATGGTGAGTTTCAGTCAGTCGAGCATTACCAGGAAGCCAGAACATTCACTGAATTGGTTACTTTATTACCAATGATTAAAAATAACAAATACGAGATAGATTAAGGCTTTTTTTTAACAAGGACATCTCAGCGACCAAGGTTCAAATGATGGGTTGTTACAAGAATAACTCCACAATGAGCCTGCTTATTAGAATATAAACATTCCAATTGATTTTAGAACATACCAAATTCCAAGCATTTTGAATCTAAACCCCATGTCCATATGTTCTACGCTGCACACCTGATTCTGCTGTGGTTCCAACGTATTTCTGCCAATCAGGTCCTGTGCATTGGAATCCTATTAACGTAACAGAACACCAATTTGCATGATTTTAAGAGACTTCCCCCGCCTCAAATAGTCTCCTCATCTGCCTTAAAGGTCAGTCAGCTTTAATCGGAACTGGTCAGGATTTGAGTAGGTAAGTAATCTGCTTGTTTTTAGCTGCTCCTCCTGCCAGTTTGTGCTGTACTGGTAGAGTTAAAATGAACACCCATGGGTGTGTTTTACCCATCCTGTCTCACCATGTCAATGTTCAGTCCAATCACTGAAGTAACAGGAATGCAGAATAAGGGAAGCAAGGTGGACTTATGATAATTAAAATATTGATCATTCCCCTGTAAACAGTGGAAATTGTTTACTAGACCGAGCCTGAAAAGCAAAGCTTATTGGAGTTTTGCTTTGTCATTTTAAAAAAAGCAATTTTGTGGGAATCGCTGGCAAGGCCAGCATTTGCTTCCCATCCCTAATTGCCCTTGAACTGAGGGACTTGCTTGTCCATTTCAGAGTCAACCACATTGCTGTGGGTCTGGAGTTGCATGCAGGCCACACCAGGTAAGGATGGCAGATTTCCCTCCCTAAAGGACATTAGAACCAGATGAGTTGTTGAATCAGTAATGGTCAACATTAATTATTATTTCCACCAGCTACCATGGTTGGATTTGAACCCATGTTCCCACAGCATTAGGCTGGGCCTCTGGATTATTAGTTCAGTGACTTTGTCACTACACCACCACTTCCCCGGGTATCATCCTACCTCCTTAATGATTATGGCAATGGCAGATGAGTTATGCCTATTTCTACAGTAGAAAACTTATTCCATCATACCCAAGGTATTATTTAAAACAATTTGATCTGTTTAGATTCTGACAACAAGTGCGGATAGAATACTCCCTCTGGGTTCAGGACTGTTTGTGAGTCTCAAAACCAACCCTTTGGGGTAACAATCACTTGTGATTTTCATGGAGGCTACCTCTTAGTTGGCCTGGAGATGGGTTCGCTCCCAACTAAGGGTGTTGGGTGAGTTCTTGAATCTGGAGGCCAATCAAAGCCACAGTGCATTCCAACAATTCCAGCCATGCAATTCTAGGAAGGAAATTGATGCTCTTTCCTCAGGAAGAAAGCATTCTGTGAGATGCTGACCTGCACCTCCTCATAACACTTATGCTGCAGCCTAGACAGATACCAGGAAACTCATCATAGGCAGGAGCAGTGCAAGGCACAAGAATTACCACTCTAAATAACAGCAAGTGAGAGAGGGAGTACACAAAAAATAAATTGTATTATTTTTAATCAGACATTCAATGGCTTTCTATAATATATACACAAAATTTATATACATAGAAAAAAGACCTGTCCTTATCTTTGACTTCTTTTCTATTTAATTAGCTTTAAATTAATTAAGAATTAAAATTACACTGTGTGATCTGAGCATGTGATGCGTGATGTGTTGGCATGAAATTTCTTCGTGCTATTTCAGTGACATTAATGTACTTAAAATTAAACAGATTAACTCCCCTGTTAATATAGTAGAGTAAAGAATTTCATGCTTATGTGCCAAGTGAAGTGTTCCCAGACTAATTTCACACAGTATAATTTCTATGTCCTGCTGGGAATGATTTTTGTTTTATATTCTAGCATAATACTTAGGAAGCTCTCCCTACACGACATGCATGACTATTCCTTCATTCTGTGGTTTGAAACATAAGAAAAACTAAGAGATTATGAGAAACAATATTGAAATAAGAGTTAAAAGCCATATAAGGAGGATGTTTCCAAATATTTTTACTTGTTTCCGTAAGCAAGTCAATTCTCTTAAAAAGTGAAACCCTAGTTTGCATGTTGTTATGAAATCCATTGATCTGTGAGTCCCTGAGTGCCAAATTTGCAGTATGTAGAGACTGTAACATTTAAGGTACAGGATGTTCTAATGCTTGTTACATTGGTTCCTGCCTAGTAACAAGGGACCCTCTGGAGTGTTTTGATAGGTCATCAGATCAATTCAAGGATCAGTGAGCAGCTCTTCTTGAGGCAGTTAGTTTGAGGCAGTCTGCCAGCCAACAAGTGTCACAAAGTCAAAAGGGACAGAAACAGGTCCCAGTTATGTTATGTTAAAGAAAGAGCTGCAGAGAGCAGACTTTAAGTGAAGATGGCTGTTGGGGGCAAAGGTACCCCTTTGGAGCAGTGGTGTTCTGCTTAGCATGGCCATAAATCTGAAAATGTGCTTTTAAGCTAGTGTTGCGTGTACTCGGGAGTCCAGGGAGAAGGAATCTCGGAAGGCGAGATTAAAACTCTGTGAGGTGGGCCGTTGTTAAAGCTGTCCCGAGTGGGAGTGACTTTTGGAGAGAATTCCATGGAAAGAACTTTGAAGGTGAAGCTGGGAATCCCTCATGAGACAGAGTTTCAATGAGATTGTTTGACTTGGCTTTTACTGACGTCTGAGTGGGTCCTTGAGAAATCCATGGATTCTGTCTTGGATGCATGTGTCATTTACTCTGAAGTATGGTGTGTTCGACCACAGGTCGTCTGTTAATCCACATGTACTTCATACTTACCCTGAATACCCTGAATAAGATACATGCTGTAAATTGTTTTATCTTTCTGAACTTGTACAGTAATGTTTGTTTTAGTTTGTTCAAAACCTATCGAATCTTGCGGCTTTATTCTAAAAGCAGCTGCCTTGAATCTCAACCTTTATCTACTTTCAACAAAACGTTCCTGGTCCCTAACCGAAACCGCCCCCCCATCCCCCCCCATCCCCCCAAACCCCCCCATCCCGGAGTCTGGTCAAGGATAATAACAATGTCATGATGTTGTGATATGAGGTACATGCACCTTTTAAAGTGTGTATCTTAAACTCTGTCAATCACTACCACGTTGACAAGATATGATGTATTAGTCCCATGACTTGCATTCAGTCTGCAAGCAGCAGCAGTCGAGATCAGATGCACTATACATAGTCTCCTGGTTTATACTATCTGTATATAGTCTTATTTTCAAATGAAGAACCCACATTTTTGTTCCACCAATCCTTATCATGTGATTGGTACATTTATGTTGAAGAGAAGAACATAACACATGAGACAAAGTAATTTCTGAACAAAGGAGTAAAGTTAATAGGGAAACAACTGACCAAAGTACACCGTATACAGTTCTGGTCACCAACATAATACAGTTCTGGTCACCATATTATAAAAAAGAAATAGAGGCACTAAGAAGGTGCAAGAAAGATTTACAAGAATGATGCCAGATATGCGGGGTCATATCTATCAAGAGAGGATGAACAGGCTGGAGCTGTTTTCTCTTGAAAAGGGAGTACTGCTGTTCTGGTCTCTAAAGGACAAAGAAGTACTGGAGAGGGTGCAGAGAAGATTTACAAGGATGATACCAAAAGTGCATGGGTATACATATCAAGAAAGTATTGACAGCCTGGATCATTTTTCTCTTGAAAAAAGAAGGCTGAGGGTTACTCCTTTTTAAATGAATTACTTTGTCTCCTCTACTGTCTCATTCTGCCCATTAAGAATGCTAGAGAGAACAGCTCTCCCAGGCTGAAGTTCAGCACGTCTATAAAACTGATTGCTTCAAATCTCCTTACTAAATGTTAGAGGTCCATCTGGTGTTGAGATTTTCTCATTAGTCCTGTTAGATAAAAGTATCTCATTCCCTTAGGACTCATACATCAGGCTTGGGGAGTAGAGAACCTTCTTGAGGAGCTCTACACTAACCAAAACACGATTAACAAAATGGTGATTAAAGTCAATGGTGCCCTTTGCTTTTCCAATTTCCTAACAGTGACTATTTAATCATGGTGCCTTTCAAAAATAACTGTTGAATCCTATCTTTCCGTATCCTTTCTTATCGTATTTAAAGCAATTGCTGCACCTTCACAGCTATCCCTAAAATTTTGGGAACTCGAAACAGATTGCCTTTCCTTCATTTACTTCTTGACAGGAATACAGGAAATAAGAGAGTACCAGATTTGTGCCCTTATCCTTAAAAATTCATAAATAACAAAACACTTTACATTCCCAAAACCACAGAACGTTTAGGCCTCTTGAAAGGATACTGGATTTTTATGAGGTTGTAAATACTGAATATCTGTCCTTTTATATGAGTCATAAAATTACCTCAACACAGGCCTGTATCTACTCAAATCCTTTTACTGCACCAAAAGCAATTTGACACATTTTTCTTAGCATTTTAAGACTTTAACTCTTTGATTCTATTAATGGACCATGCAGCTTTGTTTACTTTTTTACAAATTCACCTCAAAGCAGAACCCTGCAACTCAGTGTTTTGAAACATGTGGATGAGTAAATCTTGTAATGCTGTGTTTTATTTTTCCATCACCAGGGTGATAGTTTCCTTTTGTTCTATTTATGTTGGGACATAAACAGACAGGAATGAAAGAACACTAGGAACAGGAATAGGCCATTCAGCCCCTTGAGCCTGTTCTGATGTACAATTAGATCATGGCTGAATCTTGACTCCATCTAGCTGCCTTTGTTTTGTAACATTTAATACCCTAACATGATTCTTAGTAAGAGGGTGTAGTTGGAACTTAGATGAGTTTTCTTTGACACTGTCAAACTTTCAAAAGATGCATTTTGAAAAGAAAATTAAACAGAGTCAGTATAAACTAAATGGTACCATTTTAAAAAGGATGCAGAAGCAGAGTGATTTGGGGGTTCACAACACACAATTTTTCATAGGTGGAAGGACAGGCAGGTCAAGCTGTTACAAAATATATGGGATCTTTGGCTTTATAAATGAAAACATAGAGCACAAAAACAAGAAAGCTGTGATAAATCTTTATAAATTACTGGTTAGCCCAGCAAGAGTGTTTTGTCCAATTCTGGGCACCACACTTTAGGAAGAATCTGCTGACGATGCAGAGGAGATTTACCAGAATGGTACAAATAAGGAAATTCATTTATGAGGAAAGACTGGAGGAGCTGAGATTATTCTCTTTGGAGCAGGGAAGGTTAGGGGAGCTGTAACAGAGGGTCATGAAGCACATTTGTGTTTTCAGACTGCCTTTGATAGAGTACCAAGTAGTAGACTCATGGCTAGCGTCAGAACATGTGGAGTCAGGGGGCAGGTAACAGAATGGATAGCAAACACTCTACAAAACAAAAAACAGAGAGGTTGAGTTAAGGGTTCAGACTGCCAAAAGTTGGAGAGTTGTGATCCACAGGGATCCTTGCTGGAACTAATTTTCTTCACGCTTTACAAAACTGTTTGGACATGGGAATCAAAAGTGCAATTTCTATAAGCATGTGACAAAATAGGGGTGTATCGTTAATATATAGAATCAGAAAAACTTACAGCATGGGAGGAGGCTGTTTGGCCCATCATGTCTGCGCTGGTTGACAAGGAGCCATTCAGCCTAATCTCACTTTCTGGCTCTTGGTACCTATCCTTCAAGTGCATATCCAAGTACTTTTGAAATGTTGTCAGAGTTTATGTCACTACCACCCATTCAGGCAGTGGATTCCCAATCCCCACCATCCTCTAGGTAAAAGCTTCTTCTTGAATCCTCTCTAAATCTCCGACCTCTTACCCTCAATCTATGCCCCCTGGTTATTTTGTTTTATTTATTCTTTCTTGGAATGTGGGCATTACTGACAAGGCCAGCATTTGCTGTCCATCCCTAACTGCCCTTGAACTGAGTGGCTTAGTAAGCCATTTCAGAGGGCAGTTAAGAGTCAACCACATTGTTGTGGATCTGGAGTCACATGTAGGCCAGACCAAGTAAGGATGGCAGATTTCCTTCCCTAAAGGACATTAGTGAACCAAATGGGTTTTTATGACACTTGATGGTAGTTTCATCATCACCATTACTGAGACTAGCTTTCAATTCCAGGTTTTATTAATAATGGACCCCTCACCCAAAGTGAATAGGGTTTTCCTATCTCCAGTCTATCTAGACCCCTTATAATTTTATGCTACAAAGGAACAATGCAGCAAGTGTCAGTTGTGGAGTTATTTAAATCTCCAGCCCTTTAAAAATTAAAAAAAAGCTTGTCTGCATCAGAGGTCAAAAAAACTTGAGCTGTGAAGTGATTTAAATTCCTAGCCTTAAGAAAATGAAAAGATGGCTGCCTGTGTCAGTGAGATTCGAAAAAAATCTGCTCTAGCAGTTACAATATCTATTTGTTGACATTACCCCAATCATTATGTCATTATCAATGCATGGCTGATTTCCACAACCTATAATTATCTCAACAGGGGACCCTAAGTTCAGAGTTGATTCATAGTTCAAAGAGGCTATTAAAGAATTAGCTAAGGATGGAGGAGGCAAGGGGGTTGGTGGTTATGAAAAAGAGAAGTTGGGTGTTCATTTTGCATGATCTTTGAACTGTGAGCAGTTTTGGCCAAGGAGAGCAGGGCTTGATTATGCTTTACCTGGTCCAACCAGATCTGGTAATGCATGGTGGAACCAGTTATCTATCATAAATATTCAAATCTGTTTTCCATGTACTTAAGGGAGTGGAGATGAGGGGAGTGTATGACTAGGGTGAGAAAGAATAATGGTTTTAAAGGGTGTAAAAGTATTAAAGATGGGAAGAAGATTGTGATTTAGCAGATTGGTAGCTGCCAAAATGTAAATAATTAGGAATTTGAAAGTAATGTGGTAAGAGATTTGAAGTAGAGTGTTTCCAGGGACAGACACAGAAGTAAGTGGAATTGGAAGGGATAATGGGAATATGGATGGAAACCAATACAAGGAAATGATCAGAGGATGTCTTATAAGTGATAATTTTGATGGAAGCAGTGATGCCACATGAGGGTCTAGATTTTTACAGAGTCATGGAGACTCCATGGACCTTTCAAATTACAGGAGAGATTTGGATCAGAGAGACCCATCCCCATTTCCAAAAGATCCCATTTCCACCTGTAGGGGAAAGTACGCAGGGCATGAATCACACAGGCAGGAAAGACAAACTCTGAAGAGCCTTTTAACCTCAGTGCTGAGTTCAAACAGACCCTATTTTTACTGTAGCAAGGGCTATAACTCACAGTGTGGGGGCTTTTGACTTTTTAGACTAATCATAAATTCTTTTGAAGGCCAGATAAGGTCTGTAGAACTGTTAAGCTGTGAAGTTATTTAAATCCCCAGCCATTTAAAAATGAAAAAAGCCTGCCTGTGTCAGCAGTAGGTTAAAAAAAACTCAAGCTGTGAAGTTATTTAAATCTCCAGCTCTTAAAAAAATAAAAGAGCTTGGCTGTGTCAGAGGTCAACAAAACCTGAGCTGTGAAGTGATTTAAATTCCTAGCCTTGAAAAAAATTAAACGATGGCTGCCTGTGTCAGTGAGATTTGATAAAATTATGTTCTATCAGTTACAATACCTATTTGTTGACATTACCCCAATCATTATATCGTTATTAATGCTTGGCTATCTTACACAACCTGTAATTATCTCAAATAGGGGACCCTAAGTTCAGAGTTGATTCACAGCTCAAAGAGATTATTAAAGAATTAGTTGTCTTTGATGTGGGGTCATGCATATAAGTTTGTTTGTTTTTAAAAAGAGATGAACTACTTGAGGAGATTGAAATGTTTTGAATGGGCTTTCACGGATGAGAGTTTTTTTTTAATATAGTAAAGGTTGTAATAGATATTTAGAAATTTATTTTATTTCATCTCAACCTGGTTCCTAAGGTCTGCCCATGCTGGATACTGAGTGAGTTGCCATGCAGAGTGTAAGGTCATCATTATTGATGTCTCCATGCCACATGTGGACCTCACCCCTCCCTATGTCGAGGCTGTGTACACGGTCACATGCAGAGGAGAGCCCCCCCCCCCAGAAGAACTGTGAGTAAAGCCCCCCACTTTATTACATTTTCCCATTTACAGGCTGCAGACTCCTCCCCTAACCATGACCATCCCATCTGCAGGGCAGTACCAAACCAAACAAGCCCATCACCACCGACTGTAAGATGATGAACACGCCCTGCACACCAAGTTGTGCCTTATCCCAACTGAGCACACAGGCCTTGCCCCTCCATGGGTGGAACTACGGTGTGCGTGCCATGCATAGCCCTGTTGCATGACCCGCAAAGCCCCAGAACAGTCTTTAATCTCTCACTCTGACTACAAGGCACACAAAGCCCCAGGACTGCCTTTAATCTCTCACTCTAACCTCGGCTTCAGACAAGGGACTATGACCGTCTTTCAATAAGCTCTCCATTTCCGTCACATCTGATCGTAGTCTCCCTTCCCACCCCTCTACCCCTCATGAGTCTCTGTGCATCCCTTCCCTCTTGTGCCACACTAACACAACCACCCCCCCCCCACCCACTACCAACACCCACAATTCCGGAGTCTGCGTGCATCCCCTCTCATTCATTTGTTTGATTCCCATCCACCCCTCCTGTATCTGTGTTCTAGTCTTCCATGTTGGGCTCCAACTTCCCCACCTTCAGTTTCCCTTCTGGCTGCCAACATTCCCTGCCCACCCCAACTCAACCATACCTCATTGAACCCCATGTGTGTGTTTTGTGTGCTCCTGTGGGTAGTCAGCCAGAGATGCAAACCTGAGCACTTGCTCATTCTGACTTGTTTCATTGCAAGCAATTGCTGGCCCTGGTAAAGAACCCCTTAGTCACCTGCCTTTTACATTTGACTGCTGGCAGCTGGGAGATCACAAGTATATCAGGGGCAGAGCGCCAAAAGAATCCAGAGACAAAAAATGTTGGGGCTAGTGATGATTTTGACAGCCACTGGTAACGCATGGCTACCAGGTCCAGCAGGAGATCGTAGATGACTGCCACACCAGATCTGTGCTACTGTGCTGCTGTTGCTGATGATCTTATTGTTCCTCGTTCAAGGTCCAATCTAAGGCAGCCAAGGTTCTACTCTTTCTGATGCAGTTCATAAATCAGCAGGGGGACCAACAGTGGGTCAAGAACCAGACGCTATGGTCAATGAGCTTTGCCATGGCTCTTTAACTCAGCCATGACATTAGCACTTTCAGGCTTCCCAACTAATCAGTGAGGTTGGGTGAGATGAGGTACAACTCTGTCAAAGAAAGGGTTTTTAGTTAAAGGGACACCAGTAGGGGTAAGAATAATTGAACTGGACAGTGGCTCCGGAGGTTTCGGCAACAACAGGAATTGGAAGAAGACCTGGGAAGGCTGCCCTCTGCCCCACACCCCAGGTCTCTCACTCTTACCTGGAGGTCCAGCCATGGGTTATGAGGGGCTGGTGAGATGATGTTTGCCAAGGATGGGAGGATGAAGCCAGCCACTCAAACCAAGTGGATGGGAGTGGCCGAAGAAGTTAGCATCAGGGGTGTGGCCCCGCCAACCTGGTCACAGTGCACCAAGTGGCTCAAAGACCTCAGAAAGACATTAAGATGAGAGGCATAAAACCTTCAGGTGCCAAACCCCACACTCTGACTTCCCAGCATTCTCCTTCACAGCACTCCTCAGACCAACATGTCTTGCAGCTTCACTCATTCTTCTTTCTGCAGCCACCTCCTCGCATCCCCATCTGAGCAACCAACACTCTTTCTCACCTTCATCCTATTGCCCTCTCACATACATGCCTCAAATGACCCTGTATAAATGGTGTCCTTGCCTCCTCTCCACACAGTTCCATTCGACTCAGTTCAGGATTGAATAAATCATCAAAATATGCAGCAGCAGAATGAGCTTGAGTGAGCAGCCAGGGATAAAAGACAAATTGAAAATGATTATTGGTTAGAGTTGAATAACATGCCTCAGGTCTCGATGCTAAGTTGAATGAAGTTCTGACCCATTCATGACTTGAATGATGTTGGTTAAACAGCCACAAAACTTGTGGAATTGTGCATCAACAATACATCCAGTAATAAAAACAAAAAAACTGCGGATGCTGGAAATCCAAAACAAAAACAGAATTACCTGGAAAAACTCAGCAGGTCTGGCAGCATCGGCGGAGAAGAAAAGAGTTGACGTTTCGAGTCCTCATGACCCTTCGACAGAACTGATCTGTCGAAGGGTCATGAGGACTCGAAACGTCAACTCTTCTCTTCTCCGCCGATGCTGCCAGACCTGCTGAGTTTTTCCATACATCCAGTAATACTTGCGATTAATATTTTATCATTCCTTCAGTTACCATTCATAAGAAACTGGGCCATTTCAAACGTAAGTCCATTGAATAAACTTTCACCAAGCTTTCCTAGTTTGGTCCCCAGATGTGCTCACGGGGGAAGCTAAGACCCAGCTCCAGCGGTGAGCCACATCTATTAGAAAGTCTCAGCTATGATGCCAGGATTAGCGGATTGCAACGATGTCAGCTGTTGAGGAGCTACAATTGATCTCAATGGCCCTAGTCTGGAGAGCTGAAAAAAAATGGTGACCTAAGGTTTGTGTTCTAAATGACTATGTAGTGGCCCCTGGCAAAAAGTGCTCATGTATCGATAGTGGTGGAGGGCATAATTGGACTTGCCTGTGCTACTCATTGGATATGGCTAAATCATAAGGTTTAGGTCCAGACAAGAAAAATAGCCTCTTGGTTGGGAAACAGAGGGAATGTTTTCACTTGTGGGGAAGAGCATAACTACAGACCATCAATATAAGATAGTCACCAATAAATTCACCAGGGAATTCAGAAGAAACTTATTCACCCAAAAGTGGTGAGAATGTGGAACTCGCTAGCACAGGAAGTGGTTGAGGCAAATAGAATAGATACATTTAAGTGAAAGCTAGATAAGCATATAAGGGAGAAGGGAATAGAAGAGTACGATGATAGATTTGGATGAGAAAAGATGGGAGGAGGCTCAAATGCAGCATTTATACCAGAATGGATGGGTTGGGCCAAATGGCCTGTTTCTGTGCCGTATATCCTATACCCCAAATATTGCCAGTACATCTCAGTCCTGTTAACTTATTGTGCACAAATACAAAATATAATTGACATGACCAGTAATGAAAGCAGGTCCCCTCCCACCCTCCAAAACAGTGCATTATATTTCCCATAATTTCCTGTGCCGTCTTTTCAAGTTTTTGCTTGTTCTCTCTATTTTGTCAATAGGACACTGTCATTTGGCCACTATGTTTAGAACACAGATTTATCCATAAAAGCCTTTGGAACTCCAAAAACCAATATGCCTGGAGTCTTTTGCAGAGAGTAGCAGTATCTCTCCACTCTGCTGTTGGAATAGATCCGATAAAGATATCCACTGCTTCATTTCACAGTAGGGATCACCAGGTGGTGGCGTAGTGGTATTGTCTGTCACTGCGCTGGTACTCCAGAAACCCAGAGTAATGCTCTGGGGGCCAGGCTTTGAAACCCACCATGGCAGATGGCAGCATTTGAATTCGGTAAAAGTCTAGAGCAGGGTTTTACATCCCACGGGCGGGCGCCCGATCCGATCAGGAGTAAAATAGTAGATTTTATAATCTGCGATATTTCGATCAGCAGGGCCGCGCAAGAGTCATTAGCACGTCTACCAACAATTAAGAGGTCTATCAAGAGCAATTATCAGTTAATTTAAAGCTATTTTTCACTGCCCATCTAACCTTGTGGTTGGCAGGTGGGTGAATCGGCCAGGCAGCCTTTGGGTTTTTTAGGTTAACTTTTTATTTAAAAAAAAATGTTGGCATAGTTTTTAATATGTTTATGTTCATGTGAGAATCCTATGTGGGGACATGTTTTTCACATTTTCAGAATCTTTATTTTTGATTTTAACATTCTTCAGCTCCCTGAGGCAGCTCCCTGCCTTCCGGGAGCTTTCAGTGAGCGCTCCCCTTGCATTTGCACTCCTCCTGACCCCACCCTGTCAGTCTGAGCTTCTCAGTGCGCCTTTCACGCTGGTTGGCCGTAAATTGGCCAGCCCGCGCAAAATCGCTGTCGGGGGCCGATCACGGGTGGTGGACCGTTTGCCGGACACTCCCAGGCCCACCCGCTGTGCCCGCCCGACAACCCGAAAATCCTACCCCCGAAATAAAAAGTCTAACAGTAACCATTGTCGATTTTTGTAAAACCCCATCTGGTTCACTAATGCCCCTTTAGGGAAGGAAATCTACTGTCCTCACCTGCTCTGGCCTACAATGTGACTCCAGATCCACAGTAATGTAGTTGACTCTTAAATGCCCTCTGAAATGGCCTAACAAGCTACTCAATTGTATCAAACCACTAAAAAGTCAATAAAAAGAAATTAAACCGGACGTTCAACCCGGCTTTGACCTGGGCACCAGAAACGACAATGGCAAACCCAGCTCTGTCAACCCTGCAAAGTCCTCCTTACTAACATCTGGGGGACTTGTGCTAAAATTGGGAAAGCTGTCTCACAGACTAGTCAAACAACAACCTGGCATAGTCATATTCACAGAATCATACCTTACAGATCATGTCCCAGACACCACCATCATGATTCCTGGGTATGTCCTGTCCCGTCAGCAGGACAGAGCAGAAGTGGCGACACAGCAGTCAGGAGGGAGTTGCTCTGGAGTCCTCAACATCAACTCTGAACCCCATGAAGTCCCGTGGCATCAGGTCAAATATGGGCAAGAAAACCTCCTGCTGATTACCACGTACTACCGTTCCTCAGCTGATGAATCAGTACTCCTCCATTTTGGACACCACTTGGAGGAAGCACTGAGGGTGGCAAGGGCAGAGAATGTACTCTGGGTTGGGGACTTCAATGTTCGTCACCAAGAGTGGCTCAGTAGCAACATCACAGACTGAGCTGGCTCAGTCTGAAAGGACATAGCTGTTAGACTGGGTCTGCAGCAGGTGGTGAGGGAACTAACAAAAGGGAAAAACATACTTGACCTCACCCTCACCAACATTCCTGCTGCAGATGCATCTGCTTATGACAGTATCGGTAGGAGTAGCCACCTTGTGGAGACGAAGTCCTGAGTTCACACTGAGGATCCTGCATCATGTTGTGTGGCTCTATCACCGTACTAAATTGGAAATAATTTGAACAGATCTAGCAAATCAAGTCTGGGCATCTATGAGGTGTAGAGAGCATCAGCAGCTGCAGAATTATACTCAACCACAATCAGTAACCACGTGGCCCGGCTTTTCCCCCACTCTAACGTGACTACCAAGCCAGGAGATCAACTCTGTTTCAATGAAGAGTGCAGGAGGGCATGCCAGGAGCAGCACCAGGCATACCTAAAAATGAGGTGTCAACCTAGTGAAGCTACAACACAGGACTACTTGCGTGCCAAACAGCATAAGCAGCAAGTGATAGACAGAGCTAAGCAATTCCACAGCCCATGGATCAGGTCTAAGCCAATCGTGAATGGTGGTGGACAATTAAAGAACTCACTGCAGAAAGAGGCTCCACAAATATCCCCATCCTCAATGATGGAGGAGCCCAGCACATCAGTGCAAAAGATAAGGCTGAAGCATTCACAACAATCTTTAGCCAGAAGTGCCAGGTAGATGATCCATCTCAGCCTCCCCCGGAGGTCCTTAGCATCACAGATGCTAGTCTTCAGCCAACTCGATTCACTCCACATGATATCACAAAATGGCTGAAGACACTGGATGCTGCAAAGGCTACGGGCCCTGACAATATTAAGGACTCTAAACATTAACTCTGTTTCTCTCTCCACAGATGCTGCTAGACCTGCTGAGTTTTTCCCAGCATTTTCTGTTTTTGTTTCAGATTTCCAGCATCCTCAGTATTTTGCTTTTATCTTAGTTAATCGCCATGCATTGTTTAAAATTTAAACCAGGCAGCTTGACTCTGATTGGTCAAGGCATTGCCCTGAGGAATGAGTCAGTGAATGGCTGTCATTTATTTTGTTTAGCTGAAACAAGTGTAATGTGTGTACGTGTTCTTTCTGTCTGCAAAGAACAGGACCCCGGGTATTAACATATGCAGCTTCCAGTACACGCAAATGGCCGGCTGACAATCTTAAATTGGTTCTCAGCAGAAGTCTTAGCATGCTGAAGATTTAGCAAATGTTGTCCAATTGCGGAATCGCATCTAATGTTGGACACTGTGTTTTGAGTTTTGAAAGTACGGGCTAGTTGAGTACGGTTTGTACCTTGTCCTTGCGAACAGCGGCTAGGATGTGCTGTCTCATGTAATCCGCCAGTCTTTGAGATGTATGTCCTACATACCTAGTGTCACACTGGCACTTAAATTCATATACCACATTACACATTTGTGTGACATATAGAGCGTATTTTTGGCTTGACGGCAGCATCCTGTTAGTGGCAAATACCACTTGTGTGGCTGCTGCATAGCAGCAGCGTGAATCAGCTAGCTTTGCCTGTTGCTCAAATTTTTTAGATACCTTGCCTTTCCGGTGTAATCTGAGGTAGACTGAGCACTTTTCAGGGCCAAAAGTGATGGCCTTAGGCTCAGTCATGAGTTTGCACGATCAACTTATGAACTCGGCAACTAGTGCAGTTGAATTCAGTTTTAATGACACCATGTATGCCCAAATAGATGGTGTTGCCACGGGATCCCCTCTAGGCCCAGCTCTCACAAACATCTTTGTTGGCTTCCATGAGAAATGTGTCTTTGACGGAATGACACCTAGCCTTCTACCCCTTGTATATTTCTAATATGTGGATAATACATTTGCTATATTTAAATCAGCAGCTGCATGTATTAATTTCCTTGACTGTCTTAATGGGTTCCATCCTGCCCTCAGATTCACCTTTCAAATGGAGCAGTCAAATGAACTCTCCTTCCTTGATGTACTAGTTGAGAAATCTGCCGGGGGTTCTCTAACACCGTCTACCGCAAGCCTACTTTTACTGGTCAATAAATGCATTGGGATTCTTACAGACGGAGAGATCACAGGGGAGCAGATAAGCTTGAGGAGGGCAGTGGGAAGCACTCCTGCTCAGCCTCGCCCATAAGCAGTACTGGTTAAGCATTTACCTGTTGGATCCAGCACTTTTGCTTCCCTTTAGCTGCTGCATTTCCTAACTTTATAAAACCTGGCTCACAACCATTAAATCCACATGTCTGCTAAAATCTGAGAAATGCAGTCCCATTCAAATATTATAATCACTGACTTGCCTCTCAAGAGCAGGTTAGGGCCCCCAATGTGCCCAATTAAAGTTGTTGGGGGAGGGGGGCTGTTAAAACTCCTTCCAAATAGTTGCACCCCTACTGGTGTCCAACTGAGATTAACTAACAGTACAACCCAAGGCTAGAACCTTGGTGCTCTGTATGGCTTTGTAAAGGCTATTGCTTTTATAGATAATCAAGCCTAAATCCTGATACTCCTTTCCTAACAGCACAATTGGTGTTTCTACAACACTGACTGCAGCGGTTCAAGGAGGCTCACCACCACTTTCCCAAGGGCAATTAGGGGTGGGCAATAAATGCTGGCCTAGCCAGCTATGCCCGCATCCCATGAACAAATCAATAAAAAAACTGATAATATAGAAAATGTTGGAAATACTCAGCAAGTCAGGTATCACCTGTGGAGAGAGAAACAGTTAACATTTCAAGTCAAATATGGCTCTTCCTCAGAACTGAAGGAGGGAAATTCAGTTTTTTAGTTCCTTCAGTTCTGAAGAAAAGTTGCATTTGACTAGAAACATTGACTCTGTTTCTCTCTCCACAGATGCTGTCAGACCTGCGAAGTATTTCCAGCACTTTCCGTTTTTCAATCAGATTTTCAACATCTGCAGCATTTTGCTTTTATCACTTATATTAATATTGGATATTTGAGAGATCGTACAACAATGTTCTTTGATACCTTTTTTTAGAGAATCATTGAATGATTACAGCACATATGTAGGCTCTTTTGGCCCACCATGTCTATTTACAAGAGCAATGCACTTAATCCTACTCAGATGCTTTTTCTGCAGAGCCCTGCAAATAATTTTCCCTTCAGATAATTGTCCAATTCTCATTTGAAAGCTATAATTGAATCTACCTCCATCACAATGTCAAGCATTCACTGTGTAAAAAAGTTTTTCCTTATGTTGCCATTGCTTCTTTTGCCAATCGCCTTAAATTGCTGTCCTCTGGTTCTTGATTCTTCAGCCAATGAGAACAGTTTCTCCCTATCTGCTCAATCCAGGCCCTTCATGATTTTGAACACTTCTATCAAATTTCCTCTAATCTTCTCTAACGAGAACAGTCCCAGCATCTCCAATCTATTCACATAACTGAAGTTCCTCTTCCCCGGAACCATTCTCATAAATCTTTTCTGCACCCTCTCTAAAGTGCAGTACCCAGAACTGGACACAATATTTCAGTTGCCGTCAAACCAGTGTTTTATAGCGGTTTATCATCATTTTATTTTATTTTCAAATATTTTATGCCAAAACATCAGATCTTCTCAATAAACAAAAGAAAGAAGCTGTTTACGATCCACTGGGCTATAATTTAAGCTAATTAAGAAACAAATAGACCGCAAAGACAATATTATCATCAAGTGGTTTACAATTGCTTGCCTTTGGCCTTCAATGTAACACATTTTATTCCCAATCATTCCCTGTGTGTTCATTCTTTCCATTTTGTCGCTTATTCTCTCTAATCTCCTAATAAAACATGCGTGTTGGTCCTCTGTGATTAGAATGTATATTTATCCATAAAACCATTGGGAACTTAAAACAATAATTAAACCTGAAGCCCTTTGTAGAATGTAGAAGTGCTCTTCCTCTGCTGTTCAATTTTATTAGGTGCTCCTTCTGTCTATAAGGATATCTACTGCCTCATTTCATTTTACTGATTAGTGTTTTCTCAGCAAACCTTAAGGAAGATGCTAATAGGTTTCAGATAGATCTTGGAATCTGAAACAGAAACCTTAGATGACCTTTCACTTCCCTAGCGCAGGGACATTGACTTAGGGTGGTGCATATCCCAACCAAGGCACTGGGAAAATTAAAAACATGATGAGCCTATTGTTCCCATGCAAACATTCTGGAATAATTAAGCTGTTGGCAAACATTTTTAATCAATGTAAATAGCAATCATGTTTTCTTTAACTCAATCATCAGGAAAGTAGCACTATTCAAAGGGAAAGATGGTGGCGTAGTGGTAATATCGTTAGACTAGTAATCCAGAGGTCTAGGGCATAATCTGGCCCAGCGGCTCTGAGGAAATAGATTCAAACCCCACCACTTCAGCTGGTGGAATTGCAATTCAATTAGTAAAATCTGGAATTGAAAAGTGCCATCATGAAACTATCACCGAATGTCATAAAAACCCATCTGGTTCACTAATGTCCTTTATGGAAGGAAATCTGCCGTCCTTACTCAGTCTGGTCTACATGTGACTCCAAACCCATGGCAATGTAGTTGATTCTTAACTGCCCTCTGAAATGGCCTAGCAAGCCATTCAGTTCAAGGGCAATTAGGGGTGGGCAACAAATGTTGGCCTTGCCAGTGATGCCCACATCTCATGAAAGAATAGAAAAAAATTCCACAACTAAAGTAAGATACTCCAGTCACAACTAAATTGACTCACATGATTGTAAGATGTGACCTACTTCAAGATAATAGCAGTGAACTGTTAATTCAATTTGGACATTTTCAAGTTTTGGTTTCAACATTTTGGTTTGGCTTACCGTGGGAATTACAGTCACTTAAAAAACAATCCTGAAATTATACTGTTGGAAGATTCAAATCTGCAATCTAAATTCAGGGATACTACATGCAGAGTTTAAAGAAAATCTGCTCTGCATTGACAGATTAGTTTTGAAATTATTTGCAGCTGAATCTAGAATTCCAATACTGCCAGAGCCAAAATGGAGAATTAATTAACAGAACACTCTGTGCGCTGCCTGAATGTCTGAGCATTAATTCTTGAAATATTGTTGTTGGGTATATTTAATAGCACCTGCACACCACTGGGAAAAATTAGACCGCAAACCAATACATTTCCATGTTGTAACCTTAAATTTCCTTATTTAATTACCACAAATTGTTCCAAAGACAACAGACCTACAACTATCAGCACTTCAGCCTAGTGTCATTGTTACAGATGGGGAGAGATGTGGGATAATTGTCCTCCACTACACTTTTCTCACCTCTTTGCTGACTGCAACAAGGGCCTGAATTTTATGCCCCATGGGTGGGTATGCACCAGATTGGGTGTAAAATCACGCCGGAAGACATCAGGCGAGCATCCCGACGTCATCGGCGGGTGCACGAAAAAGTTGGAAGCAGCCTGCCTATAATTAAGAGGGCCAATTGAGCCCAATAACACACAATTGACTCCGATTTTTCGTTGCCTGCCCAACCTTACAGTTACCAGATGGGTGAACCGGCCAGCCGGCCTTCGCATTTTCCATCAAACCTCATCCAAGGGCGGGATGAAATTTCCGTGATGCAATAAAATGAAGATAAATTTCCGTGGACAGCATTTTCAGGAGCTATATTTTCGGGTGACTGATTATGATGCATGGACACTTTTTCTTCAGCTCTTAAAACCTTTATTTCAGCTTTTTCAAGTCTCCAGCTCCCTGAGGCAGCTGTCTGCCTTCGGGGAGCTTTCTCACAGCGCTCACCTGCGCCTGCGGAAATGTCATCGCTAGCCTTCTTCCTGCTCCCACCCCAGCAGCGCTGAGCATTTCAGCGTCAGTTTCACGCTGGCTGGCCGTTAATTGACCGGCCAGCGTGAAATTGTGGTCAGGGGCTGATCATGGTCGATGGTCCGTTTCCCAAATGCTCCCGGGCCCGCTGATCGGATGCACCTGCCAAAGGTAAAATTCAGGCCAAGATGTGTTTTTGAGGAGTGTTTTAATCCCTTGAGTGCTGTGACTTTAAAGAGCAGACTCGAAACAGGCTTTCGTGTAAGTTTAGATCTTTATTTATTTCTCACAACACTCAAAATGTAATCACAGCAACACTCACTCCTCACACATACTAGAGACACACACAATACAGATGAGTTCTAAAGTTGTAACATGCACTTAAATTACTGAAAGAGTTTAAAAAAATCAGTCATTAAGATGGTGATCAAAACATTGCTGGCCTGAAGGATTCCCTCTTGATGCAGTGAAGGAAAATGAAGGTCAGAGGTTCTGGTGATGACTTTTCACTGGTTCATCCAAACAACAAAAAAGCTTCTGGCTTTTCAGTCAATGTTTGTCAAGCCCTTGCAGTGAAGAGCCATACTTTGGCAGATAAAATAAATAAGCCTCAATTCTCTGATTGAGGTGACTTTTGAGGCAGGATATTCCTTGTGCTTCAGAGATGGCTTCCCTCTAGTCTTTGTATCGCAGGTTGACATGCCTGGCCTGCTTTTCTGGATTAATAAAAAAATTCCATGTATTTCTGATCACAAGCCAGTTTCAGTTATTTGACAGAGGTATCAATGTTTTCCATTATCCACACAATGAGTTGATGGGGGCTAAGCAGTTCATGGCATTATGGGGTTGTTTGCTATTTCATCAACATTCCAGCTATGATTAGCCTCTAAAATGTCTTTATTTGAAATTCTATCTCTTTGAGGCCAGCAGGTCTAGCAACCATTGTCAGAGATAGGTTCAGCCATATCTGCCTTTGTACAGGATACTCAAAAGAAGTCACCTGTCTCTCTGGAATCCATTTTGGGAAGGTCCATATTCCAAGTTGCCTTTTAAAAGTAAAGGATCCATGTTCCAATAAACTTTACAGTTGTATGACATGACCATATTTTTTTAATTCATTCATGGGATGTGGGCATCACTGGCTAGGCCAGCATTTATTGCCCATCCTTAATCATCTTTGTCCAATGGGCATTTAAGAGTCAACCACATTGCTGTGGGTCCGGAGTCACATGTAGGGTCAGACCAGGTAAGGACAGCAAATTTCCTTTCCTAAAGTACATTAGTGAACCACGTGGTTCAACAATGGTTTCATGGTCATCATTCAACTTTGAATTCCAGGTTTTTTCATTGGAATTCAAATTCCATCATAGCAGGATTTGAACCTGGGTCCCAGAGCTTTATGCTGGGTCTCTGGATTTTTAGTCTAGCAACAATACCACTACTCCATTACCTCCTATCATATAACATCATATAAACTAAAATGGCATTGCAGGCACATCCCAAGTTTGGAACAGCAGTCTTATCCTGCTGTGTGGTTCAGTTCATACATGAAAATCCTAAAGGCTCATCATTTCATTTTGGTAAAGGAAGAAATTTCAACATAAAAATTAGTACAAAATTTCACCTGTTTACCAAAATCCCAGCCACATTTCCTTATCCAAGTGGGGGTGGCAACTGGGCAAATCATATAGGAGACAAAGTCAAGGAGAAAGTCCTTGACAACATGAGCAATCTGTGCTTATGATTTACCATCTGGATTTTATTTGTTCAGCATCTCAAGATAGATGTAACATCAATATTAATGGCATCTCTCACACAAATAATATGGTGGTAATTTTAATTTCAAAAACAGGTGGATTTGGGTCAGATGGGATATTAAAATATGAAAAAAAATTCCAATACAAATCCAAACCCCCCAACACACCTTGACCCTACCCAATTCAGTTTTATCGGAGTTGGGACAAAGGGTGGGAGACCAACCTGATCCCAGGAGGTGGGTCACTTATTTAAATATTATAATATGGCTGTGTGTCTGAGACTTCATGAGCAGGATTTTCAGTCGTCTGTGGGGTCAAGGTCAGGTGAGGGCATTGTTGTGGGTGTGTGACTTTTCCCGTCTGTGTTTAAAAAAAAAATACTGGGACATTTTCTACAATCCACATAATCACGCATCCTAACAAATGGGATGAAAAAAAAATCACTTAACCCCCACCCCCCACCCCTGCCGCTGCGAATGAAAGATCCCATACTCTGTTGGCTTCACACCATCCTAAGACCTTTCAAATATTTCTGAGATAAGACATCACAGCAATTACTGTCCTAAAGCAATAGCTGCAGCGGACATGAACTAATAGAATTTCTCTGGAATTATACAGCCAGCAGGGTACTTTTAAGGACTGCTTACCAAGCAGGAGAGAGAGAAAACGAAAGACAACATTGTACTGAACACAGGTTTTAAAGCTGTGTGCCCTTCTCTGCCTCTCTCTCTCTCAGAAGTGCTGCCCGGTTTTGCAAAGTAACCATCCTTAGAAGAGAAATCTACAATTCCCTTTCGGGAATAAAATGTGGAAATCTGCTCCACACAACTATACCCAGGAAGACAACTGAACAAAACAGCCACCAAATGAAATCACCACATCGAGACCAGCCAAGGAACAACTAACCGTATACTCCTCTGCTTTATTCTTCATGAACTGTAAAAATCCTATAAGTCAATCCCCTTACTCTGTCATTTATACTGAAGTGTACGTGGCCCAGATGAATGTGTAGTTGCGATTTACCTAGTAGTTTTTTCAAATTGCTAAATAGTTTCAATAAATCTATCTTGTTCCTTTGACCTAAGAAAACCAGTCTGACTAATTATTTACAATCTGAAAGTGTAAATAGTGGGGCTCCTGCAGTATTGGCAAAGCACATCCTCTCTAAATTCACAAAAAACCCTGTTACAGTCAAATCTGAAGTGGGAGACTAGTGGAGTTATTTCACCCCTCCTCACATGATTGTAACAACATGCTTTAAAAATAACACTCTCAAAAGGCATGTGTGTTCTGATGCCTCCATGACATGCAGCAATTTTCAAAGGGATGGTGGGATGATGATGGTGAAGGAGCTAGCAACTGCATGCCTCCAATTAACTGACTGTTAAGCTCGCTGATGAACTGATTAATGGTCTGGGGAGGAACAGAATGATAATTTCAAAGGTAAGAACAGGAAGAGCAAACAGTCTAGAGCATGTCACTGCTCAGCTGTCGGGAGGATGGGGAGTGGGGCATTATTTATTGTTGCTCCTGATTTAAAATCTTGAAAAAAAAGGGAAGGTCAAACTGAGGTGCTCATGCGATGGCACAAGATATCAACATCCTGGGGGTTACTATTGACTAAGACCTGAACTGGACTAGCTATATATATACCATGGCTATGAGAGCAGGTCAGAGGCTGGGATTCTGCAGAGATTAACTCATCTCCGGACTCCTCAAAGCCTGTCTACCATCTACAAGGCAAAATCATGAGTGTGATGGAATACTCTCCACTAGCCTGGATGAGTGCAGTTCCAACAACACTCAAGAAGCTTGACACCATCCAGCTTGCTTGATTGACACCACATCCACAACATTCACTCCCTCCACCACTGATGCACAGTAGCCGCAGTGTGTACCATCTACAAGATGCACTGCAGGAATTTATCAAGGCTCTTTCAACAGCATCTTCCAAATCTGTGACCTTTACCATCTAGAAGGACAAGGGCAGCAGATAGATGGGAACACCACCACCTGCAAGTTCCCCTCCAAGCCTCACACTGAACTGACTTGGTAATATATCGCCGTTCATTCACTCTCACTGGGTCAAAATCCTGGAACTCCCTTCTTAACAGCACTGTAGGTGTTCCTACAACAAATGGACAACAGCACCTTCTCAAGGGCAATTAGGGATAGGCAATAGATTCTGGTCTGGCCAGTAATGCCCACATCCCATGAACGAATAAAATTAAAGAGCGGATTGAGTACCTGATGAGTGAGTGTTTGGGCATTTGTATGAGCAGTGATGTACTGCTGGCCCTCTGTCCCCCCTGCCTGCTCCATTCCATAACACAACAGAAAGCCCAGTAATGGCTTCCATCTGAGAACTAGTTCACGCCTCCTGGTAGTCCCTGGGGCCACTGATTGAGCAACAAATTCACCTCCGGTCCAAGTGGGCCATTTGCATATCAAAATAGCAGCGCATCAATGGTGCTGATGGGGAACGGGTTGGGGATCAAGAAATGATCTAGGTGCAGAATTTAGTTCAGCCTTAAAACAGGGCTCACACAGGTTCTGCTTGCAGCTGCAACTAGTTAATTAGGTAACTGGCTTAATCAGGTTTTCAGAGGCTAGGTTCAGAGAGTATAAAAGTAGGCTATCTTATAGTGCTGACTTTGCCTGCCCTGGAGTGCTGTTTCTAGCTGCAGTCGAGTGCTTCAGTTGGAGTTTGGTGACTGAGGGAGTTCGGTGAGAAGGGAGAAAGTGCTCCGTTCTTTTTCTACCATTCCTCAGAAAGAAGAGCAGCGGCCTTGGTAAGTAAGAACTGGTGAGTAAATTAGAAAAGTGTAATATTTTTAAAGAAGTTGCTATACTTGGATTTAACTGAGAAGCACCAGGAATAAAGGAAATGTAGGGTCAATATAATAAAGTAATATAAATAATCCAAAGTAAAATAAAGTTAATGTAAAGGAAGGAGAGTTAAGACATGTCAAGGCAGCTCAGTTGAGTGGAATGCGTGTCCTATAATATGTGCAAAGTCATGGATGCTACCGGCATTGTAGCTGACCACATGTACAGGAAGTGCTGTCAGCTGCAGAAATTTAAGTCCTGGGTTTCAGAGTTTGTGTAGAGGCTGGAGTCACTGTGGCGCATCCGCAAGGCTCAGAGCTATGTGGATAGCATGTTCAGAGAGGTGGTCACGCCGCAGTTTAAGGGCCTGGAGACAGTGAGGTGACCACCAGGCAGTCCAAGAGAAGTAGGCAGGTAGTGCAGGAGTCCCGCTTACAAATCGGTTTTCCATTTTGAAAACTGGTGAGGGCACTGGTTCCTCAGAGGAGTGCAGTCAGAGCCAGGTTTGTGGCATCACGAGCAGCTTGGCTGCACAGGCGGGGAGGAAGAAGAAAGGAAGATCTCTAGTGATAGGGGATTCATTGGTTAGAGGAGACAGGAGTTTCTGTAGCCATAGACGTGACTCCAGGATGGTATGTTGCCTCCCTGGTGCCAGGGTCAAGGATGTCATAGAGCGGCTACAGGACATTTTTCAGGGGGAGGGTGGTCAGCTAGAGGTCGTGGTCCACATTGATACCATTGACTTAGGTAGGAAGGGGGATGTAGTCCTACAACCAGAATTTAGGAAGCTAGATAGAAAATTAGCAAACAGGACCTCAAATGTAATAATCTCCAGATAACTCCCAGTGCCACATGCCAGTGAGTACAGAAATAGGAGGATAAGGCAGATGAATACGTGGCTGGAAAGATGGTGCAGGAGGAGGATCTTTAGATTCCTTGGGCACTGGGACTGGTTCTGGGGGAGATGGCATCTGTACAAGCCGGGTGGGTTGCACCTGAACATAGCTGGGACTGAGTCCTTGTGGGATGTTTTGCTAGTGCTGTTGGGAGGGCATTAAACTAACTGAGCAGGGTGTGAGAACCAAGAGAAAATATTAGAGAGGAATACCAGGGTGAAAAAAAATACTGGGAGGGACTAGTATAGATAATAATAAGTAAAGTTGGGGCAAGGGAGAAAGTAACAAAATCTAAATCAGGGTTACTATGCATGTATGTAAATGCATGGGATATAGTAAATAAGATTGGGGAGTTACAAGTGTAGATTACAATGTGAAAAGATGTTGTGGCAATAACAGACATGGCTCAAGGAAGGGCAGAAGTGGATGTTATAATATTCCCGAATACAAGGTGTTCAGAAGAGATAAGAAAGGAAGGAAAGGAGGAGGGGTGGCAGTATTGGGTAAGGAGAGCAGTGCAGTGCTGGAGAAAGAGGATGTCCCAGAGGGTTCAAGGACAGAATCAATTTGGCTAGTGCTAAGGAACAAAAAAGATGGAATTACATTGCTCGGTGTAGTCTATAGACTACCAAATAGTGAGAAGGAAGTATAAGAACAAATCTTCAGGGTAATTACAGAGAGATGCAAGCATTATAAAGTAGTTATAATGGGGACTTTAATTACCCGAATGTAGACTGGGACAGTGGTAATGTAAAGGGCGGAGAGGGGGCATAAATTCCTAGATTGTGTTCAGGAGAATTTTCTACAGCAGTATGTGTCCAATCCAACAAGAAAAAATGCACCTGTAGACCTGGCTCTTGTAAATGAGGTAGGCCAAGTAGATCAAGTGTCAGTGGGGGAACATTCAGGAGACAGTGGTCATTGTATTGTATATTTTAGGATGATAGAAAAAGATGATAGGCAATCCAGAATAATAATAATTAACTGGACAAGAGCTGACTTCAATGGGGCAAGAATGAAGCTGGGCCAGACAGACTGGAATGAATGGTTGGCAGGAAAAACTGCGGCTGAACAATGGGCTACCTTCAAAAAGGAATTGGTTCGGGCACAGTCAAGGTATATTCCATCGAAAGGGAAAGGTAGGGCAAACAAATCCAGAGCTCCCTGGATGAAAAAGGAGATTAAAATTAAGATGAAGAGGAAAAAGTGTGCTCATGACAGGTGCCGGGTAGAAAATATAATTGAGAACCAAGAGGGATACAGAATGTTGAGAGGGGAAGTGAAAAAGCGTATTAGAGAAGTGAAGAGGGATTATGAGAAAAGACTGGTAGCCAACACGAAGGGGAATCACAAAGTCTTCTATAGACAGATAAGTAGTAAAACAGTGGTAAAAGGAGGAGTAGGGCTGATTAGGGACCTAATAGGGAATTTACACATGGACGAAGGGGCCATGGCTGAGGTATTAAATGAATTATTTGCATCCGTATACCAAGAAGGTAGATGCTAACGAGGCCATGGTGACAGATGAGGTAACTCATCTGGTTCAAAGGGTTCAAAATTAACAAGGAGGAAGATTTGAATAGATTGACAGTACTTAAAGTTGACAAGGCACTGGGAACTGATGAGATGCATCAAGGATATTGAAGGAAGTGAAAGTAGAATTTGCAGGGGCATTGGCCATAAACTTTCAGGCTTCCCTAGATTTGGGTGTGGTGCCAGAGGACTGGAGAATTGTAAATATTATGCCCTTTTTCAAAAAAGGTTCAAAGGATAAGCCCAGCAAGCACAGGTCAGTCATTTGTACATCAGTATAAATCTGTAATTATGGGTGACTTTAATATGCATATAGTTTAGGCAAACTAAATTAGTAATAATACCGTAGAGGAGGAATTCCTGAGTGTATACGGGATGGTTTTCTGGACCAATACATTGAGGAACCAATGAGAGAATAGGCCATCCTAGACTGGGTATTGTGTAATGAGAAAGGAATAATTGGCAATCTAGTGCGAGGCCTCTTGGGGATGAGCAACCATAATATGATAGAATTCTTCTTCAAGATGGAGAATGATGTAGTTGATTCTTAGACTTGGGTCCTGAATCTTAATAAAGGAAACTACGAAGGTATAAGGTGCGAGTTGGCTGTGATGGGTTGGGAAATGTTACTTAAAGGGATGATGGTAGATAGGCAATGACAAACATTCAAAGAGCGCATGGGTGAACTGCAACAATTGTTTATTCCTGTATGATGCCAAAGTAAAACAGGAAAGGTGGCCAAACCATGGCTTACAAAGGAAATTAGAGATAGTATTAGATCCAAGGAAGAGGCATAAAAATTGGCCAGAAAAAAACAACAGGCCTGAAGATTGGGAGCAGTTTAGAATTCAGCAAAGGAGGACCAAGGGATTGATTAAGAAGGGGAAAATAGAGTAGGAGAGTAAGCTTGCAGGGAACATAAAAACTGACTGTAAACATTTCCATAGGTATGTGAAGAGAAAAAGATTGGTGAAGACAAATGTCTTTACAGTCAGAAACAAGGGAATTTATGATGGAGAACAAAGAAATGGCTGACCAACTAAATACATACTTTGGTTCTGTCTTCACAAAGCAGGATACTAATAACTTACCAGAAATGTCGGGGAACACAGGGTTTAGTGAGAGGGAGGAACTGAAAGAAATCAGTATTCATAGGGAAATAGTGTTGGGGAAATTGTTGGGATTGAAGGCTGATAAATCCCATGGGCCTGATAACCTACATCTCAGAGTACTTAAGGAAGTGGCCCTAGAAATAGTGGATGCATTGGTGGCCATCTTCTGAGATTCTATAGACTCTGGAACAGTTCCTACAGATTGGATTAAAAACAAAAAAACTGCGGATGCTGGAAATCCAAAACAAAAACAGAATTACCTGGAAAAACTCAGCAGGTCTGGCAGCATCGGCGGAGAAGAAAAGGGTTGACGTTTCGAGTCCTCATGACCCTTCGACACTGTCGAAGGGTCATGAGGACTCGAAACGTCAACCCTTTTCTTCTCCGCCGATGCTGCCAGACCTGCTGAGTTTTTCCAGGTAATTCTGTTTTTGTTTTGCCTACAGATTGGAGGGTAGCTAATGTAACCCCACTATTTAAAAAGGGAGGTAGAGAGAATACAGGGAATTATAGACCAGTCAGCCTGACGTCGGTAGTGGGGAAAATTCTAGAATCCATTATAAAAGATTTAATAGCTGAGCACTTGGAAAACAGTGACATAATTGGGTAGAGCCAGCATGGATTTACCAAAGGGAAATCATGCTTGACAAATCTACTGGAATTGTTTGAGGATGTAACTAGTAGAGTTGGAGGGGAAGCCAGTGGATGTGGTTTATTTGGACTTTCAAAAGGTTGTCAACAAAGTCCCATATAAGAGATTAGCATGTAAACTTAAAGTGCATGGGATTGGGGGTAGTGTATTGAGATGGATAGAAAACTGATTGGCAGACAGGAAACAAAAAGTAGGAGTAAATGGGTCTTTTTTCCAAATGGCAGGTAGTGACAAGTGGGGTACCACAGGGATTGGTGCTGGGACCCCAGCTATTCACAATATATATTAATGATTTAGATGAGAGAATTAAATGTAATATCTCCAAATTTGCAGATGAGACAAAGCTGGGTGGGAGGGTGAGCTGTGAGGAGGATGCAGAGATGCTTCAGTGTGATTTGGACAAGCTGAGTGAGTGGGCAAATGCATGGCAGATGCAGTATCACGTGGATAAATGTGAGGTTATCCACTTTGGTAGCAAAAACAGGAAAGCAGATTATTATCTGTATGGCTATAAATTGAGAGGGGAATGTGCAATGAGAACTGGGTGTCCTTGTACATCAGTCAGTGAAGGTAAGCATGCAGGTGCAGCAGGCAGTAAAAAGGGCAAATGGTATGTTGGCCTTTATAGCGAGAGGATTCGAGAACAGGAGCAGGGTTGTCTTATTGTAATTATACAGGGCCTTGGTGAGACCATACCTGGAACGTTGTGTGCAGTTTTGGTCTCCTTATGAGGAAGGATGCTCTTGCTGTAGAGGGAGTGAAATGTGAGGAGGATGGTGTGGAACTTCAAGAGGACATAGAGAAGTTGGTGGAGTGGGCAGATTGGTGTCAGGTGAAGTTCAGTGTGGAGAAGTGTGAGGTGATGCATTTTGGTAGGAAGAACATGGACAGACAACGTAAAATAAGGGGTGAAATTTTGAAGGGAGTGCAGGAGCAAGACTTGGCTGTATATGTGCAGAGATCATTGAAGGTGGCAGGACATGCAAACAGAGCAGTTAATAAAGCATATAGTAACCTGGGCTTTATTAATAGGGGCATAGAGTGCAAGAGCAGGAAAGTTATGCTGAATTTGTATAAGACACTTGTTAGATCTCAGCTGGGTTATTGTGTATAGTTCTGGGCGCCACATTATAGGAAGGATGTGAACACACTGGAGAGAGTGCAGAACAGGTTTACAAGAGTGGTTCCAGGGATGAGAAACTTCAGCTATGAGAATAGATTGGAGAGGTTGGGACTGTTCTCCTTGGAGAGAAGGTGGCTAAGAAGAGACTTGATAGAGATGTGCAAAATCATGAGGGGTTTGGACAGAGTAGATATGGAGAAGGTGTTCCCTCCATTCATAAAATCAGAAGTGGAGGTGTTTGCTGATGATTGCACAGGGTTCAGTTCCATTCATAACTCCTCAGATAATGATGTAGCCCAAGATGTAGCAAAATCTGGACCACCCTCTCAAGGACAAGTAGGAATGGGCAATAAATGCTGGCCTTGCCCTCATTCCCATGAACAAATTTTAAAGATGGACGTGAAAGATGCTGTACAGATAGAAGATTTTTTTCTTCTTCTCCTCTATCTGACTCTCTTCAGATATCTTGTTCTGAGACAGCGTTGGTGACCATGGATGTCCATGCTAATTTTGCTCTAGAGGTGTGGATCATCTTTGTTGTGATACATTCATCCAGCTTGTGAGGCTCTTTAGAAAGACTGTTCTTTGTCTACCTCAATTTTCCCATCAGCATAAGACTTTTAAAATTGTGGTATCTTATTAAGTGCCCAAAAATTTCCAACTCTCTCTCCCTGATCTTGATCAACAGAGTTCTTTTGGTCTCAGATTTTATTAGCATTTCTTCATTGGCAGTGTGATTTGTCCAAGATATCTTCATTATTCACCACAAAAACCACAACTCTGCAGCCTCAATTCTTCTCTGCATTGCTTCACTAAATGTCTAACACTCACTTCTATATGTCAAAATTGGAATGATGTAGCATTCCAGGATAAAAAGTGAATGTAGTCCACAAGGCCCTGAAGTACTTAGGGAGGAATCATCCACTCCCATTGGTGACGGGCATGCTTGATGGCATAAGTGGACAATACGATGGGAAGGCCAAAAATCGATTTCACACTGTTGTGAAACATGTTTGCAACCATCCCCTCCACCCGTCAATGGCAGGCTGCATTTCTCGCCACCGGACATCAAGAAATTCATTGTAATACATCTGTGTCATTGTAAGCCCAGCTCGCTGGAATCATCCCCCACCCCGCACCCCCACCCCCCCCACCCCACCCTGGATCACCCAAGAACATTGGCGTGATTGCATGCTGACATGTTTCACAACAGCATTTATAGGACATGCAGCTGGTGAGTTGCACTTTGAGGGGAACTCAGAGGTGAATGCACAGTAACAATGCACAGCGCTCACAAAGGTCACCCGTTGGACCTCAAAATTGAAGCACTGCGCATTCAGGCAAGGGCACAGGCATGTCCCTTTTTCCCGACTGGCTGACAGTGCAGTGCCAGGGCAACAGCTGCCCTGCAGTTGAGGCAAGTTGGGGAGGGAGGCAAGGGCTGTCCTGTAGTTGATGGTAGTGCACGTGCATGTGCAGGGGGTGGGGGCAGGAGGGAAGCGGCCTCGCATTGGCAAAACCTTGTATTAAGTGACCATTCCTCCTCAGCTCAGACAGTTCAGGTGCAGCCACATTGACATGTCTAGAGTCGGGCCTCTGCTTACCTGCCCACTCAAATCAACTCAGATGCCTGAAAGTGTCACCAAATGCTCCAGAGCTCTTCAGCCCTTGGGCAGAGACTGCAAATTAATGAACATTTTAGTGGACTGGGTATATTGTCCTTGTGAAAGATGGCCATGGAGCAGTGACTGGTGGAGGTGCTCATAGCCCCTTGCAATGTCATCATTCAGGTTTGGACCAGTCTCTCCCATTGTTCAAACTAACGGTGCAGCCTTGCAGTGCAGGTGAGGAGAATGCCTGAGCTGAGAGCACAGCATGCAGTCCAGTGGGTGAAGCTGCTGCCAGTCAGTCAGGTGGAGTAGGGCAGAGGTGGGTGGGGTTTTGGGCAGCAATTCAGCAAACTAAATGTAGCCATCCAAGTGGTGGCCAGCACTCTCTGGGATGCATTAAGGTGCCTTCAGATTTAACCAAGAGAAGCTCTTTGAACACCCAAGCTCATCCATGCATCTCTCTTTCATCCTGCAGGAGGAGTACATCTGGAGCATGGAGCCTGGTGACATAGCTGTATGCCTCAAAGCTTGCAGGGAGCGGAGACAAAGGAGATGAGTGACCAAGGCGTTTGGCTGGGCAGAGGGAAGAGCAGCACCCTCAGGAAGAAGGGGTGGCAGGGGCTACAGCGAGCCATCACTGGTTGGTGCCTAGCTAGGTCCAGGGTCTATAGATGCTGCCTTTTACTCCCACAGATGACCGAGAACCAGTGTTCCTGAAGATGGCACATGCCTAGGGAGCTGGCTGGTCACAGCTGCCACCTGCTGCAGCATTTGGTGCCATGGGGACATGGAGGGCATCCACTGCTAATGACTGTGAAAGTGACTGTGGCACTCAATTTTTACACCAGTGGCTCCTTTCCAGACTTCACAGGTGACCTCTGTTGGATATTGCAAGCCTCCACCCACAAATGTATCCATGAGGTCGTGGACACCATCTTCATGAAGGCACGCAACTTTATGCATTTTGCCCAGGATCAGGAAAGCCAGGAAGCAAGAGTGCTGGGATTTGCCCAGATTTCAAGGTTCCAACAGGTGCAGATTGCCATCAACTGCACTCACGTGGCGCTCAGATCTCTCTGTCTACAAGCAGTCAACTATGTCATCCATAAGGGCTTCCACTCGCTGAATGTTCAGTTGGTGTGAGACCGCAAGGTTTCCAGGGAGTGTCCTAGACTCCTACACCCTTAGCAGGTCTCAGATCTCTGATATCTTCCAGGGTCCACAGAAGCTGCAGGGCTGGCTCCTCGGGGACAAGGGTTACCTGCAGAGGACTTGGCTGATGACACCCATGTGGCGGCCTCAGACTACAGCAGAAAGAAGGTATAACGAGGCTCATGCTGCAACCCGCACTTTGGTGGAGCAAACCACTTGGATGTTGAAAATGAGGTTCTGGTGCCCGGACCAGTCTGGTGAAGCCCTGCAATACAGTCCATGGAGGGTGTCACGCATTGTTGTCACCTGCTGTGCTCTTTACAACGTAAGCTGTCAGTCCCTTATAATCGTAGAATGCATAGGTTCACGGACTCCCAGGACACATGCCCTTTTTGTGGTCTTATGGAGTCCGTGGACCATGCTTATATAGGGTGTGGTAGGTTGCATTCCCTTTTTAGTTACTTGAAGAACCTTTTATTAATGTTTTGTTTGCACTTCAGCCCCACGCTCCTGATCTATGGACACCCGGTGCAGAAGGGGGTCGGGAAGGAGGAGGACCTCCTCGTGAACCTGCTCCTGGGCCTGGCCAAGTTGGTTATTAACAGGTCCAGGCAGCGGGCGATCGACGGGGGAGTCCCGCCCGATTGTCCCTCTTCCGTGGCTATGTTCGCGGACGGATGTCCCTGGAGAGGGAGCACGCGGTGTCTGCCGGCACACTTGAGGCCTTCCATGCTCGGTGGGCACCGCGGGGACTGGGGTGCTTTATTGACCCCTTTAATCACATTTTGGTTTAAAGTTGTAAGTTTCCTTTAAACTTTGTTCTTGGTTTTACAGCTGACCTGAATTAGGGGCTGTGCCTGATTTATCCCAATTTTGTTAATTTAGTTTAATTGTTTTGACTCTATAAGAGTTACATCTGCTTAACCTTCCTAATCCTGCCATTCCCCTGACATCCATAGCAGAGGTGGAGGCAACCTGCTGACTGCCAGGGCCTGTCTGTGATGACCTTGACAGACATCCTATGGAGGGCAGAGATCTGGAGGGCCTCGGCATGTTTTCGGGTCCTGCTGCGTGGCAGTGGCAGCCTGTGGGGCTGGAGCTGCTCAGGTCACAGGACGAGGGGACTTGGATAGGATTGACACTCCCAGAATAATCTGGGTGGATGGCCCTGGGGTGTGCACTCGCCAATCTTCCTTCCTATAGGTGCCCAAGGGCCCTTGGCAGATTCCTTGAGAAGAGGAAATGAGATTGAGATTCCCCATATGCCCTCTCGTATTGATGCTGTTGGAGGCCAACTTTGGTGTCAGTGATGGAGTTCAGCCCATGCAGCAGTGCAGGACCAATGTCCTGGGCAGCTGCCGTCCTACCAGTGTTGACCTCAGTGCATTGGCATGCCGGCGCTATCACCTCAGACTGAATGTGGACGGACTCCTCCATTGTGCCTTGCAATCTGAGTGCAATGGGCATCCCTTCCTGATGTTCGAAGGCTTGCCTTTGCAGCTCCAGCAACTGAGACATTACTGAATCCAGAGGTTCAGCATCTGACTTGGACTCAGCGGATATTTGGCCCTCTAAGTGCCAGAAACCTGGGAAGTCCCTGCCACCACCTACTGTGGATCAGACAATGCAATGTGCTCACCAGATTGTGACCCCAAGGCTACTCTAGTACTAGGTCCCACAGAGGTGTGTATCTCTACGCTGGTGGAGGGGGTGGGTAAGTTGGGTTCTTCAGTTGGGGATTCACGGATTCCTCTTCCGAGGTGTCTTTGGGGCTTGAGTTGAGGTCCTGGGTAATGGACTCCATTGGCTGTTTCCCAAATGTGCCCGAAAACAAGGGGAGATAATTAGTGCACAGCAGTGATCTGTGAAACAAGACACATCACTCACAGGATGCTTGTCTGACAGATGTTGCACTGCTGGATCTTCACTTGGTTGAGCACCGCCAGCCTCACCGTCAGCAGAGGAACGGTCCAGATCTTCACTGGCCAGCTGTATGACTCTATCTTCAAAGTCTTTGAGGACCTTGATTTCAGGCATTCCTCCACAAGTCTGCGACCTCTCCCTTTTGTTGTGTGCCAGCTTGTCCTGCATGAAGACAGATGGAAAGAGTGTAAGCAGGACGCCTGCCAGCCCAGATGATAAGTATGTCTGGCATGTGTAGGTGGTGAGTGGTGCCATGGATGGCATGAGGACAATGAGGATGTTTGTGAGAGTGAATGGTGATGCCCCTTGAGCTGGTAGTAAGTCAGATCCCTGTGGATGTGTGATGGGTTTGTGAGTGTGTGAGTTGAGAATGAGATGGAGGAGTTTATTCATCCTTTTTTGGCACTGGGTGGCTGTGCTCTTTTATAGGGCATTGGCACTGATCACCCTTGTCACCACCTCTCAAGCCAGATTGGTGATGTTGCTGCCCCTCCTGTGGCCAGAGTAGGGATAGAGGACATCATGGCGGACCTCGGTGACATCCAAAAGGTGTTCCAGGGACGCATCACTGAATCAGGGGCTGCAGTCTTCTTGCCTTTTGGGGCCATGTCTTCTGTGCAACAGTCCTAGGTTAGAAGCACTGAGACGTGTGCGTACGGTTGCACTTTAAAGATGGTGTTCAGCAAGGTGACGGCATGGCAGGCGAATAAGAGCCTGTCCGCCATCAAAATGGCATGTCTCCTAGGAATGCATGATTGAGGTGGGATTGGGATGATACAGCGTGAAAAGCCTCCATTGTGGTTGATGGGTAAAACATTTTTTCTCCTGCCCGCTACCGCACTTAGTGCAAATCTGAGACAATTCCGCCCTTAGGCTTGCCAGATGTGATCCAACCTCCATGATTAATTTGAGTTATTTCCACAATTATACAATCAAAGGAAAATATTAGCAGCCTGACAATATGAAGATTTTGTTTGTGGAGGGGTAAACATTGAGAATCTCAAGGTCAGATTTTCGCTACTGAGGCAGGTAGCTTGAGTCAGGAAATTTCCCAACTCGGCAGGCCAACCTCAGTTTAAAGGGTTCCATCAGTCCCAATATTCGCTCTGGGGAGTGGGGGGGGGTGGTACAGGATCGAGTTGGGCCCACCGCCCAAGATGCAGATTCAAGGTTGCCACTGGGTGGCCAAGTGAGTTCACCCCACTTGTTTTAGAAGCTATTAGGCCCTCTGATTCTCACCCCTCACACCCTTGTCACCCATCCCCCATGGACCCTCACACCCCCATGCCACCCCATAGCCACTCACCAGTATCTATCATGGGCAGATCTCAGGAGCCATCTGCAGATGAAAAAAGAATAAACTTCTAACAATCTAATACAGCTGTTATTCATACAGGCTTGATAATGAAAAAAACTCCTATTCATGAAACCCATTCAAAGCTTCAATCTCTTATAAAACAAAAAACTTCTATTCCGTCCCCACAAAGGCAGTTAATCTTTTAATAGGATCTTTGAACTCTCAATAAAACTGAACTCAGAAACCCCTGCTGAGATAATTGTAGCTTTTGAAACTCAACCAAGCATTTATGATAACAGCTCTTGGGAAATATCAACAAAGATCACTATTGAAACTGAAAAACAGATGGCAATATTTTTATCTAACCTAACCCAATGGCCTGTCAATCAAAACAGTCCAACAGACAGTATTTTTTAACACTCACCGATGGTTTGAGTATGTTTTATTCTAAGTCTAAGGAGTTGTGAATCTAAAAGACTTCAAATCATGACACTTAACAAACTTTATCCATTCTCCAATAGTGTTTAGATCTACTCCATCAATTCATGACTCCCGCACAGTGGGTTAAGGCCCTTGGAACAACCAAAATGGGGTCTGTTTGAACGCATCACGAAGTTCAACTGGCCCTGCTGAGTTAAGATTTCCCCTCCTGTGTGAATCATGCCCTATCCCCTTCCCACTGCTTGCAAAAATGGGACATGTCAGAAATGGGGGTGGGTCTTCTGCATCTGGGTGCTGTTGGCCATTTTTAAAGGCCAGCAGAGTCTTCCCGATTCCATGAACATCCATTCCTTACTATGTTAAGCCATATTGTTTCCTTTGCTTGCTTTGATAAACAGCAAATCACCCTAAGGGAAATTGTAGAATCTTAGCTCAGGAGGAGAACGTTTGGCTGATCGAGTCTGCTGCAGCTCTTTCAAAGAGCTATCTAGTTAGTCCCACTCCCGTTCACTTTCCTCATATCCTTGCCATTTTTCTCCTTTAATTATTTTTCCAATTCCCTTTTAGAACTACAATTGAATTCACTTACCCCAATCCATCAGGCAACGTGTTACAAACCTCAACCATTCATCGTGAAAAAGATTTCCTCGTGCTCCTTCTACTTCTTTGGTCAATCCTCTTAACTATTTCTGAATTTTAATTTTAATAGTGTATTTTAAAGTTATAATTCTTGTGTTTCTTTTTTGCAAATTTTGAGCTCAGGATTATAACATTTACCATTTCAAGTGTCCACTGTTAGCATCCAGCAAACACAGAACACATCGGATCCAGAAATAAGGGGCCACCTGTGCTCTGCCCTGCTTCACCAAATGTGATACTTTTCCAATTTGGTAATGTGAGCCAATTTCTCCTGGAAATGGTTAAAGTCTGCCTGAATTTACTTCTTATTGGATTATTGCATCTAGCAGACATAAACAACAATCATTCATCAGTCTGGGATGAAGAAACCCAAGTCCCAGAAGCGGAAGGTTGGCATTTAGCCCATTGCATAGTCCCTTTTGGTTATTTATTGACTTGACGTGGGCAGCAATCTGGGGCAGCAAAGAGTTTGTTGCCTAGAAACCACATTAGAATCAGAATTAGGAAATAAAAATCACTGGAGAGGTGAGAGTTAAAATGGTGACTGCAAGGTACTTGCTATCAAACACTTATCAGCTCAAGCACTGCATGGCTGAAATGCAGAATTGGATCGAAAGCCTTCCTATTATTTATCAGAATTTTCTCGTACATGCACTGCCTGAGCAGAGATACATCGCACGTTATGAAAGCTGTCAGAAGCTTGGAGTCCTGCAGTCTCTGGAGAATACACCTGGAAATAACAATTCATTATCTGCTCATGAACAGAATCTGCACTGGACACCAAACATTGAATTGTAGGTTCTGCTGCATAAATGCAGTCCACAAAAAAAATTAAATTGCTCGCTTTTTCATGGCTGGTGGGCAAGGTTAGTAAAGAATTTTTCATAGGTGGGAAAAACCAGAGTGAAGTAGAATATAAATCATTCTTACTAGTGGACATCCCAAACCATTGCTCAAGATGAATCAAAAGTTATGGTATAGATAGGTTCAGTGAGTGAGTGGGCAAAAATCGGACAGATGGAGTATTATGTAGGAAAATGTGAAGCTGTTCACTTTGGCAAGAAGAATAAAAGAAAGCAGAGTATTATTTAAACAGAGAATGGCTGCAGAATTCTGAGGTGCAGAGGGATCTAGGTATTCTAGTGCTTGAGTCATAAAAAGTTAGTGTGCAGGTACTGCAAGTTATTAAGAAGGCTAATGGAATTTATTAGGAGAAGAATTGAACATAAAAGTAAGGATGTTATGCTTCAGTTATACAGAGCATTGTTGAGACCATATCTCAAATTTTGTGTGCAGTTTGGTATCCTTATTTAAAGAAGGATGTAAATGCATTGGGGGACGGTTCAGCAGAGGCTTCATAGGTTGCTAGCTGGAATGAGCAGGTTGTCTTATGAGGAAAGGTTAGATAGACTGGGCTTGTTTCCACTGGAATTTAGAAGAGTGAGGGTGATTTGATTGAAGAATATAAGATCCTGAATGAGATTAACAAGGTGGATGTGGAAGGATGTTTCCTCTTGTAGGTGAGTCCAGAACTAGGGGGCACTGCTTTAAAACCAGAGGTTGCCCTTTTAGGACAGGGATGAGGAGAAACATTTTTCTCTGAGGGTTGTGCAACTTTGGAACTCGGCCTCAGAAGGCGGTGGAGTCACTGAATATTTTAAGGCAGAGATAGATAGATTCTTGTTAGGCAAGGAAATCAAAGGTTATCGGGATTAGATGGAGATGTGGAATTCAAAACACAAACAGATCAGCCATGATCTTATTGAATGGTGGAGTAGGCTCGAATGGCCTACTTCAGCTTCTATTTTGTATGTTCATATGTCTGGATTTGTGTCTTACCTCTCTCAGAATTCTCTCCTCCCTCTGCCTCCTCTCTCTGCGGCATGTAGCAATCATGAGTTCCTTTTCTGATGCACTCAATCTTTTATCTTTCTCAGATTAGGGGTGCAGGGAGATTGGATATATATTGGATTGGAGGAAGGGGTGAGAAGAGGCTGATTGGAGAGATGCTGCAACATGGGCAGATGAGAGAGAAGGTGGGCTTAACATCAGGCAGGGGGCAAGAGATCGAGAAGAAAGTGGTAGAGAGGGGGGCTATTGACAGGTGAAGTTTATGAAACAGCCAAAGGCTGTGAATTCCATGAGGGTTTCAAATCACCAGGGTAGAAGGGTCATTTGAAACCTCAGGGGATGATCATCCTGCCCGATGTGAGTCACCCTGGTCCCAGGTAAGGGTCCCATGCTCACGGTTATGAGCCATGGCTGATGGTGCAACTAGTAAATGTTCAGTGGTGATGGTAGAAGAGCTAAAACCTCAAGGTAGAACGACTGATAACAAGCAGCGGATTCTTCAGAAGAGAACATGTATTTCCTCTAAGCACACATGAGGAAAGCAATGGGAAACCACCTCATATATTCATTTCCCTCGTTATATTGCTCATTGAAGTTGAAAATGGAGGTTCTTACAAGCAACTGAAGAGAAAAGCACAGGACCACAAGGCATGAAGAAATAAGCAGAAGACCTGCCCTTGAGCAGCTCATCATTACACTGTAAATCATACAAAGCAAGTTTGTTATTCCGTATGTGTGGAAACTAAAGATGATACTTAGCTGCAGATGAGAACAACTCAAGTTCTAATTTTCTGTGAGCTAGTGGCTGTTTTGCAATCCACTCGCTATTGAAGGACAACTGTAAGCATGGCAACTCCATGTTATGACTGCATTGAAAGTCTATGGGGTATCAATAAATTATACAAAATATGAATGTACTAACTCTATCTAACTGATGGTCAGCATCCTTTCATCTGTGAGAGATGATGGTACTGTTGTCTCAGAACATTGATGAGGTCAGATGTGATCATCTGCTTCATTTCTTTTGATGGTTGAACAAGCCGATTCTGGAAAGGCAAAGTCTGCCACAAGTGCCTCATATAAAGTTAACCCCTGCCAGTGGAGCAGGATGATCTCTGCTGATTCCTTGTTTGCAGGACTGGCACCTGCTTTGGAGCTTCTGAAACCACATATTATTATGGTGGTGAATTCATTCCCACTGATGGTGTCGCCATTTGCATTGATCGTCAGCTGGATTTTCCCATTTGTTCCGATTGATGTTGAGCGCTTTCCTGTCTCAGACAACATCCTACAATTGGAGCTGAGGGCACCCTGCTGGTCCCTTGGCACGGGCTACCGCCCCACAGAGATGGATGAGGCCATCTTCCATCCTGTACACATGCCCAACCCAGCAGAGCCTTCCTTGCTTGATTAGCACTAGCATGATTGCCATGTTTGCCCTAGAACGGACTGCTTCATTGGTTACTTTGTCTTTCCATGTGATGTCAAGGATGAATTGTAGACATCGGAGATGGAAGTTACTCAGCTTTTTCTTTCTTGGTAGGTGTAAGGTATCCAGGCTTCAGTACCATACAGCAGTGTGCTGAGGTTCCAGAGCTCGTGGAGAAGCATCTTGGTCCTGCAGAGTTTGTTGTTTTGCCATGCCTGTTTTGTTAGTCAGCCAAAGTTGGTGGCTACATTTCCAATGTGTGTGGTAAGCTCTTTGTCAAGAGACAGGTTGTCTGTCACCATAGGTCACAGAATTTACAGACTGCTTGCAGTGACGTATTGTTAAGTCTGATCACAGGCAAGAGACACAACATCCTGTCCCATAACTACAGTTGTCTTGACACTGATGCTGAGGGAGGACTTGACACAAGCATGGGACAGATGCTGGAACTGGTCTTCTGTCTGGGAAACTATTGCATCATCATCATCAGAATACAGAAGTTCTCTGATCAGGATATGCCATATTTTCATCTTGGCTTTCAGTCTTGATAGAACAAAAAAACAAAGAACAAAGAAAAGTACAGCACAGGAACAGGCCCTTCAGCCTCCAAGCCTGCGCCGATGATTTTGCCCGTCAACTAAAAAATTTTGCACTTCCGGGGTCCATATCCCTCTATTCCCATCCTATTCATGTATTTGTCAAGCTGCCTCTTAAACACCAATATCGTACCTGCTTCCACCACCTCCTCTGGCAGCGAATTCCAGACACTCACTACCCTCTGCATAAAAAACTTGCCCAGCACATCTCCTCTATAGTTTTCTCCTCTCACCTTAAATCTATGTCCCCTAGTAATTGACTCTTCCACCCTGCGAAAAAGCTTCTGACTATCTACTCTGTCCACGCCACTGATAACTTTGTAAACTTCTATCAAGTTGCCCCTCAATCTCCGTCGCTCTAGTGAGAACAATCTGAGTTTCTCCAACCTCTCCTCATAGCTAATAACCTCCAGACCAGGCCACATCCTGGTAAACCTCCTCTGCACCCTCTCCAATGCCTCATTATCCTTCTGGTAATGTGGCGACCAAAATTGCACGCAATATTCCAAGTGTGGCCTAACCAAGGTTCTATACAGCTGCAGCATGACTTCCCAGCTTTTATACTCAATACCCCTGCCAATGAAGGCAAGCATGCCATATGCCTTCCTGACTACCTTATCCACCTGCTTTGCCACTTTCAGTGACCTGTGGACCTGTACACCCAGATCCCTCTGTCTGTCGATGCACTTAAGGGTTCTGCCGTTTACTGTATAATTCCTACCTGTATTAGACCTTCCAAAATGTATTACCTCGCATTTGTCCGGATTAAACTCCATCTGCCATTTCTTTGCCCAAGTCTCCAACCGATCTATATCCCATTGTATCCTTTGACAATCCTCTTCACCATCTGCAACTCCTCCAACCTTAGTGTCATCTGCAAACTTACAAGTTAGCCCAGTTACATTTTCCTCCAAATCATTTATGTATATTACAAACAGCAAAGGTCCCAGCATTGATCCCTGCGGAACACCACTAGTCACATTCAGAAAAGCACCCTTCCACTGCTACCCTTTGTCTTCTATGACCAAGAAAGTTTGAAAGAGTTTCCCATCTGATTGCATGTGGAGGTACAATCCTTCCACGTCATCAGGGAAAGAGCAAGACAGAGAAAAAGATGCCAAACAGAGTAAGGGCTAAGACACAGTCTTGTTTCACCCCATTCTTGATCTCAAAACTGTCAGAGGTGGAGCCGTTGAATTGAGTGCTGCCATGCCTGTCATCATGAAAGGTTCGCATGAGATTATGAAGATTTGGAGGACAGGCAATTTTTTTTCTAGTATCTGGTAGAGGCTCATCATGCTCAAGGTGTCAAAAGCTTTGGTAAGATCCACAAAAGCAAAGTAGATTAGTGTTATTCTCTACACTTCTCTTGAATCTGATATAGAGAAAAGATAATGTCTACTGCGGTTCTGCCAGCTCTGAAGCCATGTGTGTCTTTGGGAATACTCTGTTAACTAATCGGTGAAGCCTTGTTAGGACTCTGACAAAGGCCTTCCCAATGACATTGTTGAGTGAGATGCATTGGTAGTGGTTGCCATTCCCCGCTGCCTTTGTTCATGTTTAACATCACTATGACTCTGTGACATGAATATCCCCTAAAACAAACTCAAGAACCCTTTTTATAACTAAAAAAAAATAAAAGGTAGGAACACTATTGTAATAAAACAAAATGAAAAAAACACATCTCCATCAAGGATACGAATTATACCTTGACAGCTCTACATTTGAATGTTGCACAGGAGGAGAAAATATTTATGGTGTGAAGGTATCTTTTGGTTGCAGCTTATTTGAATGATGTTCATATACTCTGGTGCAATGGACGGGCTGAGGTAGTTGATGGTCTTCAATATAGTTGTGACAGAGCACAAAGGAGTTTATGACATATTTGACCTCATCCCAGGATGCTGGCACGTGATATAGAATATGCTCAATTCCCCTAGATCAATATCCTTCAACTTGACTGGCAAAATTCACAGGAAAGGGCATGAAAGAAATTTGTGACAAATGTAGCACGCTATTAAAATCCATTGCTTTGATAGTCCTTGTATTGGATTAATATTTAGAATCTGCTGGCATCAATGTATCAGTGACAAGCACGAACTGGCTTGGGTTTGAAACTTATGTTATTTGCATTGGGAAATATTAGGCCAGGTTAAAATTAAACATAATCGGCTTGGAGCTGGAAATTGGGAAATATTGCTGTCAGCATTGGGTCAATTAAAAGATATTGTTTGACATGAAAGCTGCCTAGAGCTACTTGGGCTCCTAACTTTTTTTTAAATTCATTTATGGGGTGTGGGCTTTGCTGGCTGGGCTGGGCCAGCATTTATTGCCCATCGTTAGTTGCCCTTGAGCAGGTGGAGGTGAGCTGTCTTCTTGAACCACCGCAGTCCATATGGTTTAGGTACACACAGAGTTCTGTTAGAGAGGGAGTTTCAGGATTTTGACCCAATATCAGTGAAGGAACGGCGATCTATTTCCTAGTCAGGATGGTGAGTTACTTGGAGGGAACCTCCAGGTGGTGGTGTTCCCATCTATCTGCTGCCCTTATCCTTCTAGGTGGTAGTGGTCATGGGTTTGGAAGGTGCTGTCTAAGGAGCCTTGGTGAATTCCTACAGTGCATCTTGCAGATGGTACACACTGCTGCTACTGTGTGTCAGTGGTGGAGGGAGTGAATGTTTGTGGATGTGGTGCCAAACAAGCGGGCTGCTTTATCCTGGACGGTGTCCAGCTTCTTCAGTGTTGTGGGAGCAGCACTCATCCAGCCAAGTGGGAAGTATTCCATCACATTCCTGGCTTGTGCCTTGTAGATGGTGGACAGGCTTTGGGGAGTCAAGAGGTGAGTTACTCGTCGCATGATTCCTAGCCTCTAACTTGCTCTTGTAGCCACAGTATTTATATGGTTAGTCCAGTTCAGTTTCTGGTCAATGGTAACCCCCAGGATGTTGATAGAGGGGCAGTCAGTGATAGTAATGCCAATGAACATCAAGGGGCGATGGTTGGATTCTCTCTTGTTGGAGATGGTTGGAGATGCCTGACACTTGTGTGACTCAAATGTTACTTGCCACTTGTCAGCCCAAGCCTGGATATTGTCTAGGTCTTGCGGCATTTGGTCATGGATGGCTTCAGTATCTGAGGAGTTGCGAGTTCTGCCCTCCCTATGGGAGGCACCCCGGGATGAAGGTTGAGGCCCCGCCAGGGTTGTGCACGGAGGTTGGCACACACTAAAACAGCATCGCCATGCAATGCACCAATTCATTAGCTCCATCCTGCTTCAAGGTCATTTTCCCAAAAACAGGATAGGCAGGGTGACAAGGCCTGAAGGCAGTGGGTAGCCGAGTGGCCCTATTAAATGTGCCTTAAGACTAGCTGTCAGAGGCCGGCTGAGATTTTCCAGTTGATTGGAGGTTGCCTCCTTGCAGCAGACCGGCCGTCTAGCATTTCATGTAGACTTAGGGGCCTCCTCTGCCCGCCTGGATTCAGATGCAGCATTAGGCTGTCCTGTGGTTCCTTCCCATCCTTGCCCTACAATGGTGGCCTGGCTGCTGGATCAACATTTCATTTTTAAATTTTTAAAAATTGGCGAGACAACACCTCCATTTTGCAGCACCTCCAAAAGGTGGCAGAGCATGGCAATGCCAGAAAGTGCGTGATTCTGTCATAAACCACACTTCGGCCTCTGTTTGGGGAAGACACTTACAGCCAAGACTTTTTTCTTATTGGGGTGATCCATCAACTCGCTCCTTCTGAAATTTTTAAATCTTAGTCACCAAAAATCCCTTTCCAAAAACTGCAGGCCAGCAATTGAGCCTGAGCAGCCCTCTTCTGCCCTTGCATTGGGCTCCCCAATGCAAAGAGGGGTTATAAGAAAGAGGAAATGTAATAAAGTTAGCCGTGCAACAAGATGGCTGGTTGAAAAATCCATGTCACTGCCAAAGGAGACTAAGATCTGTCCAAGCAATTTAGCACTGGTTTGCTGAAACCTATAATCAGTTCAGTCATTACAAGCCTTCAGGCAATAGAAAGGATGTCCTTTCATCCCACCAGTTTGGTTGAATTTGAACCTGGCTGTCAATGGTGAAAGGAGTTTGTACTTACCCATAATGCCACATAACTCTCAAAGGGGCTGTTCATTTAAAATCTCCCCTCAGGTAAACATATTCTTCTGTGACTGCAACTTTTATTGCAGTTTAAGAATATTAATTTGTTTTTGGATCTGGGAAGTCCCTGGTCAAGTGGTTGTGTTTTTATGTTGCATTTGTACAAACGAGACAATGCTAGTGCCTCCACAGGCAGCAAAACTCGCCTCTCTTCAGCTAGTTTTTAGGTGCGCGCATTGGAAGAAGCCAAGAGACAACTGGCAAAAATCGAATGGGCAGCCACACAGTGCCAGGTGCAGCACTACATACAACCCTGCATGTGGAATTTTACATCTCCACAGCTGGTTCAATGACCCTGTTGGAGCTCTTAAACCTGCCCCATTCTGCAAATGAGACAACTTCAGAACGCCAGAAAATTTAATAAAGACTCACATTTCTAAAGCCCTTTCAAAAGGTCAGAATGTCCCAAAGTGCTTTACAGCCAATGAAATACTTTCGAAGTGTCATATCACTGTTGTTATGTAGGAAATGCAGCAGCCACTTTGCACACTGCAAGGTCCCACAAGTAGCAGTGTGATACTGCCCAGATAATCTGTTTCAGAGATGCTAATGGAGTGATAAATATTAGCCAATGTACACAGAACCTGCTCCTCTTTGAATAGCGCCATGAACTCTTTTACTTCCACCTGAGAGGGCAAACGGGGCAGTGGGTTAACGTCTCATTTGAAAAAAAGTAGCTAGATGCTGTCTTTACAATTTTCCATCAATAATGCACTGGTCTATCAATGCACTCAAATCTCCTGTGTGGGACCTGAACCCACAAACTTTTGACTCAGAAGCAAATGTAATAGCAAGGAGCCATGGCTGACACCTAATACAGTGGAAACAAAGCATCAATAGAAACATGCTATTGGTAACTCTGGTTAACATCTCCAATATTATATTTTTGCACATGGTGCATATTATTGCATTCACTTCCAGGTGTGTGCAGCTGCTTAAATTTAAATCTGGTGGTGTAAGCAGACTTTAACATTCAAAGGCTTATTTTTAAACTGATTTCCAAAAAAAAGCTTTCTGGTTCTAATGGGAATGCTGAGTGTTTATCGTAGTAATGACATTACAGCAGAAGAAAATTATTCTGGGCTTCATTCAAATTCAGTCACCATCACTGCAGGGCTTCTTGTGATTTGAAGTATTCCAAACCAATCAGCTAATGTGTCCTCTTATCTTAATAAGGGCCCAAAGTCTCCTGCCCATGGTCTCCGCTCATCTTCTAGTGTCTGGGCCTTATACAACTTCAATAGCTAATGTTCATGAATAGAATTTAGTGAAATATCCATTACAATTTATTTAAAGTTCCCATTCTCACAATTTCCCCCCTCCTCTCCTGACAGCTAAAAACACTTGACTGGGAGAAATTATATATCATCATGTCAGTTTGAGAACAAGCAGAATACCTTCAAACGTTTACTGTAAAAAACACATGGCAAATACAGACCTGAGACTAGCAAATGTAGGCTCAAAATGCCTAAATATTGCAAGAATCAGTCTGCATGGAGTAGATAATGAGTCTCACAAGGACAAGGGCGAGGAGGAGCTGCGGTAGCTGAGGGCATGTGCCCCAGTGGGAAGATCACAAGATACTCCTGGAGCATGTCAAGAGGGGCAAAGACAGAATGAAAATGAGCATATCTGTTAAACATAGCTGCACTGATAGAAATTTTGATAGGCAATTTGGGAATGTGAATTTAATCTTTTTTGAAGTCAGAAAGTGAAAAGTAAAAGTAATTGTGAAGTTGTTGGATTGATACAAAAACCCTCTGGTTCGCTAATGTCCCTTAGGGCAGAAAACCAGGTGCCCTGTGCCAATTTAGGATCTACATGTGACTCCAATCCCTCACCAAATGCAGCCTAGCATGCCATTCTGTGTTTTGAAAAAGCTCACCTTCACCACATGGACTGCAGTGATTCTAGGGGAAGGTCCACCACCTTCCCAGGAAAAGTGTTAATGAGCAATGAGTGGAGACCTTGCATGCGATCCTCACATCCTGAGAATACATTTTTCAAGATTTGATTCAAGGGATACAACAGCATTCCTCCATGTTCTAATCAGTATTGCAGTGACTGGGAGAAGATTAAAAGCCACAATTCTTGGATGGCTACGTGTTCACCAGCTCATTAGATACATTAAATACCAGTTTACGTTACAGTGTATGAATAGTTTGAGATGTTCTTGGAAGAGATAGGTAATTTTAGATCTATAGTTTGCAATGGGTTTTTCCTCATGCAATTTCTAAGCCTGTTGTGGAATAATTGATACAGATTGATTGCACTGATTATTCAACAACTCCATTATTATTGTATAACAGGACCAGCGGGATGGAAGAAAACAAAGAAGATGAACCTTGATTTTTTTTTGTATTGAAATTCCTATTTTCCTGTATTCCTTGACTGAAGATGTCATATGTGCTCCATATCTCTCTCACACTGTTCTCTCTAATAGGTTGTAGATGCTGTGTAAATTTAAATTTTCAGGTATGAGATAGATTTGCATTCGACAAGGGTATCAAGGGTTATGGACCAAAGATGGGAAATGGAGTTGCGGGAGAAATCAGCCATGAATTAATTGAATGGTAGAAGAGGTGTGAAGGGCTGAACGATCTGCTCCTGTTTCCATACTCCTATGATCTTACTGATCATTTAATCTGTAAGGAAGGCATTCTGGGCAGTTGTCTTCCCAGGTTCAGACTGCATCAGTTGTTCTGTTTATTGAGCTGATATATTCATCTTGTGCAAGATTTCTTCAAAGTTATTCTTCCAGAGTAGATCCAGAGAGTGGCTAATGCTCACTTTATAATTTTCCAATATTACTTGGTTCCATTATGTACAAGCAGTTCAGTACAAGTTGTACCTCAGTGCTAACATCAAGTCCATCACAAACCCTTATATTAAATCCTTTTTAGCTAGTAACTTTCCAAAGGTGCTTTCTTTTGTCCAAAAGTACACAAAGCTCAGTTCATGCCACATTACAGTCTCTAGGAAATCAATAACCAACTCCCAACTGAGGTGGCTTTTAGCGTCATCTCCACTGGTGGTGTTCAATAGCTTTTTGCTTGCACATTAAGATGACCCTAGTACATGCAGTCACAGCACAGTGAAGCACTTCATCTTATCATGAAAAGCTTAAAGCATTATCACCATGAGCTTCAACGTAAACAATGCCCTTCACCACAATCCCATAGAAGAAAATCACTCCAGACAATCCCAGATGGAAATGGGTGTCTGGTGGGTCAAAATCTGCAGGGGTGGAAACAAAGAACGTGCCAACACAGAAGTAATACTAAAGAAAACTCTGCCTCAGACTCTCAGAACAACAACTTTTGCCAACGTTTTCAACATTAGCTCTCTCCTGAATATTTAAGAACCAGTTTGTACAGTGTCAGGTTTGGAATGTTACGTGGTCCATTAGGATTAGTATTATCTGCACTGTCACAAATGAACACAGCAGCAAGAGATAACGGCAGTCCAGGAAGATTGATTTTAATGTGCTATTCCTGTCAGCCTGACGTCAGCCAGAAGCACTGATACATTTCTGAAAAATAGAGGCTTCACTCGTGTGTCAAAATGTCATTGATTCACTGGCTGGTAAAGAAAGAATAATATCACATCATTTCAAACTGATGCAGTCACCTTCAGAAGTCAGGGACTGCAGAACTTCAAGGGAAAAAGTGGTGAGATAATTGAAGTAGAAAATTAAGGAATAAAATTGTACATAATTTTTAAAAATATGTACACACATTAATATATGCAGAGGGACAGAGTGTGGTAGTACAAACATTCTGATGGGTCAGAGATAAGTAGTGTTTAATTGAATCATGACAATAGGAGAGAGCCGATTATAAAGGGTGCATGAGGGGCCCCAGCACAGATATTGGGCTAAGAATATAGACACATGTAAGTATTCGAGCCTTCTACACCAATATCGATGAATAATAAGTAATCCTGTATTATGAACCAATACTCACTGTGAGCAAGATCAAGGCTGCCCCACAATAAATTCATTTAATTATTGCAGCTTCCAGAGGGAAAGAGACATTTTATCCTATCATGATGAGTTGCATTCAACCCCAGGTCCAAGAAGCTTAAAGGTAATCACTCTACATTTAGTTTTGCCCCTTCACCAAATGTCTATAAGTGCCTGCAAGTTTTAAAAGCCCTCATCAAAAAATAAGAGATGCATTTACCTCAACTGGTATCTGGTTTCATTGCCATTCACATTTTGACACAAATACTACATTCTACCCTATTTATATAATCAAAAGTCTTGTACCTAGCTTGTACAATGTGGGAAATGTGTGTCATGTGTTGCAACCAGGTAAGGAGGGGTCAAATGGCTCCCTTCTTTTCCCTCTCCTCGTTTGACTACGACAAGTTTTCTTGTTTGACAAGGCTTTACTTGCCAATTCAGTGAATACTTAACTGTTTATACGCTGTGATCATAAAAGAACCAATAGGACAGGTCTTCTTGAACTCAACAAAGAAAGAGGTTAACTTTATTATACTTCAACCGATCTAAGTAAAATAAAAAAAATATGCACTGACCTTCGCTCACAGAGACGCTCAAAGTTCATACACACAAACAAAGAATACAGAGCAGGGAAGGATAGCCAAAAATAGCTGAATTCAACAGTCTCAATGCTTCCGAATTAAAATAGACAACGGAGTTGGTTGTTCTTTCACAATGGTAGAACTGGGTTGGATTCTTTTAAGAAATCTCTGTCTGCAGTGGAGTGTCCCTGGATGATCACAGTCAGCAAACATGGCTCAAGGATTACCATATGGATTGAAGAAAAAAAGAGGCAGGAAGGACCCCACTTAGGTCTTTTCCCTAAGCTGCTTGTCCTCAACTTTGCTGAGAAAACATCTACTTACAACATACAAAGGGTTGGCTTGCCATCTGATCTTCTTTCTCCAACTGTCAGGGGAATTATTCCAAAGGTGATTTGATTAGTTCTTGCCTGGAAGCTAACTTAGCTAAGCGATTAGTCTTAATGTCCAACTGTTGAATACCTCAGGTAATTTCCATAGATACCTCGCTAATTAGACAGGAGATGTGAGTCCTTCACACCCCCCTGATGTTGCTGTCTTTGATGGGTTTTGCAGATAGACTGACTCCACGCAATGAATGGGAATGTGGAACCTACAGTAATGCAAATTGGGGTCAAGTCACATTAGTCCCTTATGTTTTAAAAAAGCCGGTTCTTAAATGTTCAATTCTGGATTCCAGCCGGTGGATTAAAAACTATTATTTGGCATAAAGCACATCTTGATGACATATGTCACACTTGAAAATGTCTCATTTGAAAGTATCACACAAAGAAAGCATATGTCACACTTGCATCTGTGGCTCAAGGACTAGAAAACCCAATAAAGACCCTTAGCGGGGAAGCAGGTCACTCTGTGGCCTAGTCAAAGTGATACAGGCAGCTTGCAAACTAAACGGGGGCTGGCTGCAGACTTAGGCAGGGGGTCAGGTGCATATATGGCTAGCACTAGTTTTCCTGCACCTCTTAAAGCGGAGGTGCATTCAACCTGCTGCAGCTGGTGAAACTGTTTGTGAAAGTATTTCAGAGAAGGAATAAGATTAAGAAAGGAGCAGCAGGCTAGAGGGAGTGCTCCCAGGTTCCTTGCTGTGATGCTACAGGACATAATCCAGTTGATGAAAAGGAGGAGAGATGTCGTGTTTGCACAGGAGTCTTTACAGGCTCAAGATGTAAAGGGAATGGAAGCAGGCATCTACAGAGATCTATTCAAGGAGTTTGGCCCTGAGGAGCTGGCTGCAGTGCCAGAAAAAATTCAATAACCTGACATGGGTAGTCAAGATCAGTGAGTACATCTTCAAATGTCATATCCCACCAAATGCAACACCAACTTCAAACACCACTCAATGTACTACACCCTCATCACTCAGTCAGCAATCAGGACTCATGGCCAAAATTAAGGGTACTCCATCTCACACTCACACTTACCAATACTGAAAACCTCACACAAACATGTTGCAGCTTCCATGTAGTTCCAGATATTCAGCCACAATAAGCAGATCGCCCACACACATTTTTCAGCATACTCACTGACACTCAGAGATTCTTAAGAACATAGAAACAGAGAAATAAGATCATTTAGCCCTCGAGCCTGTTCCATCATTCAATGAGATCATTGCTGATGTGCGATTGAACTCCATAAATCTGCCTTTGTATGTTAATGCATGAAGAGTGATCAATAAGGTTCATAAACTGCAGGTACAGTCAACCACATGGGAATATCACGTTGTGGCAATAATGGAGACCCGGCTCCAAAGAGGTCAGGGCTGAGTTTTAAATATTCCTAGATACAGAAAAGGTAAGGAAGGGAAGAAAGGAGGGGTGGCAGTATTGATTGAGGAGAATATTACAGTATTGTACATAATGTCCTAGAGGAGTTAAGGACAGAATGTATCTGTTTAGAGCTAATAGAGGTGCCATTACATAACTGAGTGTACATATGAACGTACAAACATATGAAATAGGAGCAGAAGTAGGCCAGTCGGCCATTCGAGGCTGCTCCACCATTAAATTAGATCATGGCTAATCTGTTTGTGTTTCGAATTCCACATTCCCATCTATCTCGGTAACCTTTGATTCCCTTGCCTAACAAGAATCTATCTATCTCTGCTTTAAAAATATTCAATGACACCACCTTCTGAGGAAGAGAGTTCCAAAGTCGTACAACCTCTAATTTTAAAACAGTGCCCCCTAGGTCTGGACTCACCCACAAGAGGAAACATCCTTTCCATGTCAACCTTGTCAATATCGTTCAGGATCTTATATACTTCAATCAAGTCACCTCTCACTCTTCTAAACTCTGGTAGAAATAAGCCCAGTCTGTCTAACTTTCCTCATAAGACAACCCGTTTCTTCCAGATATCCATCTAGTAAACCTCCACTGAATCGCTTCCAAAGCATTTATCCCCTTGCTTAAATAAGGAGATCAAAATTGTACACAGTATTTGAGATTCAGCCTCTCCAATTCCCTGTATAACTGAAACATAACATTCTTACTTTTATGTTCAATTCCTCTCATAATAAAGGGTATCATTCCATTAGCCTTCTTAATTATTTGCTGTGCCTGCAAAACCAACTTTTTGTGACTCATGCACTAGAAAACCCAGATCCCTCTGCACCACAGAATTCTGCAGCCGTTTTCCGCTTATGGAAAACTCTGTTTTTTTATTCTTCCTGCCAAAGTGAACGACTTCACATTTTTTCACATTATATTCCATTTGCCAGAATTTTGCCCACTCACTCAACCTATCCATATCCGTCTGCAACCTCCTTGGGTCCTCTTTACAACGTATTTTCCCACCTACCTTTGCATCATCTGCAAATTTAGCTACCATACCTTCACTCCCCTCATCTATGTCATTGATATAAATTGTAAAAATTAGAGCACCAGCACAGACTCCATTCTTCACATCCTGCCACTCAGAAAAAGACCCATTTATGCATACTCTCTGTTTTCTGCCATCCAGCCAATCTTCTTTCCAGGCTAATATGTTACCCCCTACACCATGAGCTTTTATTTTCTGCAGTAACCTTTGATGTAATCTATATGATGGGAAAGCTTTTAGAAATGATAATCGAGGACAAAATTAATAGCCACTTGGACAAGTTTGGATTAATTAAGGAAAGTCAGCATGGATATGTTAAAGGCAAATAGTATCTAACTAACTTGATTAAGCTTTTTGATGAGGTAAGAGAGATGGTTGATGAGGCTAATATGGTTGATGTAGTGTACATGTACTTCCAAAAGCATTTGATAAAGTGCCACATAATAGGCTTGGCAGCAAAGTTAGAGTCCATGGAATAAAATGGAAACAGGCAGCATGGATATGAATTTGACTGAGTGACAGGAACCAGATATCAAGAAGGTATAATAATTCTCATAATGTTATTGGAATTTATTGTAAAATAGAGTAATAGAGGGATGTGTCCATGGGCACAATCTTGCCCTTATTGGGTGGGCTTGGTGGGACGGTCAAGAAGCCGACTGCTGCCCACGATCGGGGCTGGAAGGCAATTTCACACTGACAGGCCTACTAAGGCTCACCCAGCATGAAACATAAATGGCAGTGCTCAGCACTGCCTGTGCGGGTGGGGGGAAGAGCTGCCTCAGGGAGATGAAGAGTTTTTTTTTTAAAATAAAGAACTTAAAGATGTAATAAAACATGTCCCCTCATTTGACTGTCACATGAGCAAGGACATGTTATAAATTAAGTTTTAAAATTGTTATTGTATTTTTATTTGCTTTAGGAAAGCTCATCTTGCCCGTGGTTGAGCTTTCCCAAAAAGTTTTCTCCAGCCCGCCAACTGTGAGGTTGGATGGGCAGCGAAAAACTTAACTTAATTGAAAATTTAATGGCTTTTTAATTGTCGGCGTGCGCGCTGCTGAATCCGGCACACACCCGCCAACCGAAACATCGCGCAACTGTGTGTTGACGTCAGGACGCTTGTCCGAAGGCAACGTGTGTCACTTCATGCTCAAGTCGGTCAGGTGGGTGCATGTCTGCCCGCCGAGCTAAAAATTTAGCCCAGTGTGTCCATATGTATGTGAGAGATTTAGTTGACTTAGAGGCAGCTAGTCTGGGTACTTTGATCTAAGAAGGGCGGGGGGGGGGGGGGGGGGGGTTGAAATGTTAACTAGATAAACATGGAGAGGGGTTTAGAAACATTGGTGTCAAAGGAGCATTTGCATTTTTAAATAAACCAGACCAGATTGTTTTCAAAGAAGGGGTGAAATGTGTCACCTAGCCAGGTGAGGTTTAGAAACAGTGGTCAGAATTCTTACCTCGATGGGTGGGCGGGCCTCACCAGCTCGGCAGCGGGTGAGCCACCGCCAAAACGGGGCCCACCGCCATTTTGAGTGGGCGAGCCAATTAAGGCCCGCCCAGCGACCTGCCCGACAGGAAGCACATCCTGTTCCGTGGGGGAAGGGAATCCCCATTTGTCAAAGTGCGCACTGCTCCCTGAGGCAAAGTCCTGTCTCAGGGAGATTCATGAAAGGCAAGTAAACTCTAACAATAAATAAATATTAAAATTATTAACATGTCCCTCTCATGTGGCAATGTCACACGAGATGGGACATGTTAATAATAAACACATAAAATTTATTAAATTTTTTAAAAACGGACATGAAACTTCATCCCGCCAGTGGATGAAGTTTCATTCATAATCTGTAGCCCGCTGGAGCTCGTGGCCTGCCCGCCAGCCTTAAGCTTGGCCAGGCATGGTGTTTAAGAAGGTTAATTAGCCTGTCAATGGCTTTAATTGGCCATTGACAGGTTGGCAGGCAGACAGCTGATTTCGCTGTCCGCCCGCCTTCGTGAATATTTAAATGGGCCGGGATGATGTCGGGGGTTCCTCCCGACAACATCCCAAATCATATTCCCCTTGGCGAGTGGGCCCTGCCCTCAAATCGCCGAGGGGAAAATTCTGCCCAGTGTGTTTATTTTTCTCAAAGGTTATTGGTAAAACTTAGTGCTATGAGGGGGTTTTATTATCAGGACAACAGAGTCCAAAGACATAGTAAAGCAATGGGTACTTGCATTCAAAGAGGAAGATATGTATAAAGAAGGAGCAAGGGCTGTGTGTAAGGGAAGGTATTTTTTAAGATCTCACAAATGTGTGAAAAGCCTTCAGCATCAATTCCACAAGCTGCTGTCTTCAAAGGACTGAAGTTAAGAAGACTCACTTGGAAGTCGACTTGTTCAGGCTATCATGTTTCTTTGCCTGGGCCTTTTAAAATCTATGGCCAGAACATTGCCAGGGGCAGGCCCGACACGCCGATGCGTAAAATGATGCGTGATGATGTCGGGCGTGCGAGCCCTTTCGCACATATGCATGAAAGAGCGCAGGCCCCAACTCTCCCTCCTCCCCCCACCTGCATAGGTAATGCTGAGTGCTACAGAATGTGCTTTATGGCTCGCCCATGTAAAATGGAAGCACACAGCCAATCACAGACGGCAATCGGCTCCGCGCCCACCCCCACCCACTCCCGCTCAGCCTGCCCATCATAGATAAGATTCAGCCCTATTTGTCTTACTGTTGCCTCAACGAAAGTGTAACTGGGAGTTAGATTGAGTAGGGGACTTAGAAGTTATCATAGTAGTAATTTGAAGATCTATGTGTGTATTTAAAATCATTCCTCTTATTAATAAATGTTTAATCTAGTTTTATAAAAACCTATAAGACATGGTGGTCTTATTACTACTGAATTCAAGGCACGCATCTCGAAATTTACACAAATTGAAATTTAGTTGTGGCAGTTGTTTCAAGTTTCCTTCTACGATTTGAACAGCTCAGCATTTACCATCTACTGTGTCATAGCACTGAGTAGTGGTGAAAGATTGTTTTTCAGAAGGGAGGAAGATATACAGTAGGGTTTCCAGGAGTCAGTGCTAGGACCACATTTCTTGATACACATTAATGGCCTAGGCTTGGGAGTACAGGGCCTAATTTCAAAATTTGCAGCTGATACAAAACTTGGAAGTTTTTTGTAAGTTGTGAGAAGAATAGTGATGGACTTGAAGAGGACATAGACAGGCTGGGGGAATGGGTGGACACGTGGCAGATGACATTTAATGCAAAGAAAAGTGAAAAACAAGGAGATATAAAATAAAGGATACAATAACTAAAAGGGAGTGCAGGAAAATCCTGAGCGGTCTAGACGTGTTGGCAGATAGAAACTGTTCCTATTGACAAGAACTAGAAGACATTGATATAATCTGGTTGCCAAAAGAACCAAAGGCGACATGAGGAAAAAATTTATTACGAAGTGAGCGGTTAGGATCTGGAATACATGGCCTGAGATTGCGGCAGAGGAAGATTCAACCGTGGCTTTCCAAGGGAATTGGATAAACACCTGAAGAAAAAAAGTCCAGGGGTATGGAAAAAGGATGGGAGTGTGGAGCCAGTTGAGTTACACTTTTATAGAGCCAGCATAAACATGATGGGCCAAACAGCCTCCTTCTGTGCTGTAACCATTCAAAGCTCCCCACTCTTCTTGGCTGGGATTTTCACAGCAGGCGAGAGGAGGACTCTGGGACAGGCAGTCAGCAGCACCTCGAGGGGAGAGCAAGAGGAGGACTCTGGGGCAGTTAGCAGAACCTAGAGGAGTCGGGCATTGAACAGGAGTGCGAGAAGAGCCGGGAGTTGAATAGAAGTGCGAGAGGAGTCAGGAGCTGAAGAGGAGCGTGAGAGAAGTCAGAAATTGAAAAGGAGCACGAGAGTTGCTGGGTGTTGGAAAGGAGCGCAAGAGTTGCCGGGTGTTGAAGAGAAGCGCAAGAGGAGTCAGGAATTGAGGAGAAGCATGAGAGGAGCCGGGAGTTCAAGAGAAGCTGGGATAGCAGGGGTGACTGAGGGAGTTCGGTGAGGAGGGAACAAGGTGATCCTTTGAGTACCATGAGTACGGCTGGGTAAGCATTCATTACATTTATCGCTTATAGTTTTTAAGGTCTTATTTTGTGGTTCATCATTTGTAGGGGCTATATTCTGTAACAACAAGGAGCAGGGAAGAAGGGCCCGAGAATAACTGATATTAAGTATCTTCAAAAAGGTTTAATTTAAAGGGGTAAGTCATGGCAGGAGAGTTCAAAGCCATGGTATGCTCCTCCTGCTCTACGTGGGAAGCCGGGCACATTTCCAGTGCCCAGGGCCAGCATTTGTGTGGGAAGTGTCTCCAGTTGCAGCTCCTGGAAGCCCGGGTTTTGGAGCTGGAGTGGTGGCTGGGGACACTGTGGAGCATCTGTAAGGGGGAGAGTATCATGAACAGCGCGTATAGAGAGGTGGTCACACTGCAGGCTAAGTGTCCACAGGCAGGAAGGGAATGGGTGACCACCAGGCAAAGCAAGAGGACTAGGCAGGCAGTTCAGGAATTTCCTGTGGCTATTCCCCTGCAAAACAGATATACCACTTTGGATACTGTTGGGGGGAATGGCGTCTCAGGAGAAAGCAGCAACAGCCAAATTCATTGCACTGCGGTTGGCTCTGCTGCACAGGGGAGGAATAAAAAGGGTGGGAATGCAATAATTATAGGGGATTCAATTATAAGGGGAATAGATAGGCGTTTCTGTGGCCGCAAATGAGACTTCAGGATGGTATGTTGCCATCCTGGTTCTAGGGTCAAGGATGTCTCAGAGTTGCGAGAGGACATTCTGAAAGGGGAGGGTGAATATCCAGTGGTCATGGTACACATTATACAAACGACATAGGTTAAAAAAAGGGATGAGGTCCTAAAAGCAGAATATAGGGAGTTAGGGAGTAAGTTGAAAAGTAGGACCTCAAAGGTAGTGATCTCAGGATTACTACCAGTGCCATGTTCCAGTCAGGGTAGAAATAGCAGAATATATTGGATGAAAACATGGCTGAAGAGATGGTGTGAAGGGGAGGGTTTCAGATTCCTGGGGCATTGGGACCGGTTCTGGGGGAGGTGGGGCCAGTACAAACTGGACGGGTTATGCCTGGGCAGAACCAGGTCTGATGTCCTAGGGGGAACATTTGCTAGAGTGGTTGGGGAGGGTTTAAACTAAAATGGCAGGGGATTGGGAAGCTATGCAAGGAGTCAGAGGGAGGGGAATCAAAGACAAGAACAAAAGACAGAAAGCGGAATAAGAAAAGAGATAGTCAGAGAAATCAAGGGCAAGAATCAAACAGGGCCTCAGTGAAAAATAGTGGGAACAGGACAAGTAATGTTAAAAAGACAAGCCTTAAGGCTTTGTGCCTTAACGCGAGGAGCATTCGCAATAAAGTGGATGAATTAACCGCACAAATAGATGTAAACAGTAATGATATAGTTGGGATTATGGAGACATGGCTGCAGGGTGACCAGGGATGGGAACTGAACATGCAGGGGTGTTCAGTATTTAGGAAGGACAAACAAAAAGGAAAAGGCGATGGAGTTGCATTGCTGGTTAAAGAGGAAATTAACGTAATAGTGAGGAGAGATATTAGCTCCGGCGATGAGGAATCTGTATGGGTAGAGCTGAGAAACACAAGGGGGCAAAAAACATTAGTGGAGGTTGTATATAGACCCCAGGCTATCATGGTGATGTTGGGAATGGCATTAAATAGGAAATTAGAGATGCATGTAATAAAGGAGCATCTGTAATTATTGGTGACTTTAATCTGCATATAGATTGGGAAAACCAAATTAGTAACAATACCGTAGAGGAGGAGTTCCTGGAGTGTATACGGGATGGTTTTCTGGACCAATACATTGAGGGACCAATGATGCCATCCTCAACTGGGTATTGTGTAATGAGAAAGGAACAATTGGCAATCTAGTTGTGCGAGGCCCCTTGGGGATGAGCAACCATAATATGATAGAATTCTTAATCAAGATGGAGAGTAACGTAGTTGATTCTGAGACTTGGGTCCTGAATCTTAATTAAGGAAACTACGATGGTATGAGGCGCGAGTTGGCTATGATGGGTTGGGAAACGTTACCTAAAAGGGATGACGGTGGATAGGCAATGATAAACATTCAAAGAATGCGTGGGTGAACGTCAACAATTGTTTTTTTCTTGTCTGATGCAAAAGTAAAACAGGAAAACAGCCAAACCATGGCTTACAAGGGAAATTAGAGATAGTATTAGATGCAAATTTGCCAGAAAAAAACAACAGACCTGAGGATTGGGAGCAGTTTAGAATTCAGCAAAGCAGGACCAAGGGATTGATTAAGAAGGGGAAAATGGAGTACGAGAATAAGCTCGCAGGGGACATAAAAACTGACTGTAAAAGTTTCCATAGGTATTTGAAGAGAAAAAAATCGGTGAAGACAAATGTAGGTCCCTTACAGTCAGAAACAGGGGAATTTATAATGATGAACAAAGAAATGGCTGACCAACTAAATACATACTTTGGTTCTGTCTTCACAAAGGAGGACACAAATAACATACCAGAAATGTTGGGGAACACAGGGTTTAGTGAGAGGGAGGAATTTAAAGAAATCAGTATTAGTAGGGAAATGGTGTTGGGGAAATTGATGGGATTGAAGGCCAATAAATCTCTGGGGCCTGATTATCTACATCCCAGAGTACTTAAGGAAGTGGCTCTAGAAATAGTAGATGCATTGGTGGTCATTTTCCGAGATTCTATAGACTCTGCAACAGTTCCTACAGATTGGAGGGTAGCTAATGTAACCCTATTATTTAAAAAGGGAGGCAGAGAGAAAACAGGGAATTATAGACCAGTCAGCCTGACATCAGTAGTGGGGAAAATTTTAGAGTCCATTATAAAAGATTTAATTGCTGAGCATGTGGAAAACAGTGGAAAACCAGACAGAGTTAGCATGGATTTATGAAAGGGAAATCATGGTTGACAAATCTACTGGACTTTTTCGAAGATGTAACTAGTAGAGGGGGAGGGGGAGCCAGTGGATGTGATTTATTTGGACTTTCAGAAGGCTTTCGAAAAAGTCCCACATAAGAAATGGGCGTGTAAAATTAAAGCGCATGAGATTGGGGGTAGTGTATTGAGATAGATAGAAAACTGATTGGCAGACAGGAAACAAAGAGTAGGAATAAATGGGTCTTTTTCCGAATGGCAGGCAGTGACTAGTTGGGTACCGCAGGGATCGGAGCTGGGACCCCCTGTTATTCACAATATCTATTAATGATTTAGATGAGGAAATTAAATATCTCCAAATTTGCAGATGACACAAAGCTGGGTGGGAGTATGAGCTGTGAGCAGGATGCAGAGATGCTTCAATATGATTTGGACAAGCTGAGTGAGTGGGCAAATACATGGCAGATGCAGTATAATGTGGATAAATGTGAGTTTATCCATTTTGGTAGCAAAAATAGGAATGCAGATTATTTTATGAATGGCAATACATTAAGAGAGGGGAATGTGCAATGAGACCTGGGTGTCCTTGTACACCAGTCGCTGAAGGTAAGCATTCAGGTGCAGCAGGCAGTAAAAAAGGCAAATGGTATTTTGGCCTTCATAGCAAGAGGATTGGAGTACAGGAGCAGGGATGTCTTGCTGCAATTGTACAGGGCCTTGGTGATACCACACCTGGAATATTGTGTGCAGTTTTTGTCTCCTTATCTGAGGAAGGATGTCCTTGCTATAGAAGGAGTGCAGCAAAGGTTTACCCGACTGATTCCTGGGATGGTGGAACTGAGGAGAGATTGAGTCGGTTAGGATTATATTTGCTGAAGTTCAGAAGAATGAGGGGGGATCTCATAGAAACCTATAAAACTCTAACAGGACTAGACAGGGTAGATGCAGGAAGGACGTTCCTGATGGTGGGGGAGTCCAGAGCCAGGGGTCACAGTCTGAGGATATGGGGTAGACCATTTAGGACTGAGATGAGGAGAAATTTCTTCACCCAGAGAGTGGTGAGCCCGTGGAATTCTTTACCACAGAAAGTAGTTGAGACCAAATCATTGTATGTTTTCAAGAAGGAGTTAGATATAGCTCTTGGAGCGAAAGGGATCAGAGGATATGGGGAGAAAACAGGAGCAGGCTATTGAGTTGGATGATCAGCCATGATCATAATGAATGGCAGAGCAGGCTCGAAGGGCTGAATGGCCTACTCCTGCTCCTAGTTTCTATGTTTCTATGTTTCTAGATCAGAGAATTTCGCGAGAAGGCCCAAGTCATACTTTCCAACGACATAAATCCAGGACTCGATTGTCCCTTCCCCAAGTCAATTTCGGGCCACGTTTCCTGCCGTTGAACGTCGGGAACTTAATTGTAATAAACTTGCATATAATTATCATGACCACATGCTGAAATCATCCCCCCACGTCATATTTACATCCCACATCGGCATGATTTCATGATGGTGTGTTTTACATCTGCCTTTAATAGACGTGTACCTGGCGACCTGAACTTTGAGAAGAACTCAGAGGTAAGTGCACACAACTTTGTGCAGCACTTGTGATGATCTCAGCAGCTCCACGGATTCAGGGGGACACAGGGAAGTCTCCACAATGGCTTGTTTGTAACTGGCTTGTGGTGCTGGGGAAGGGTGACAGTGCAAAGGGGGAAGGGTGAGAAGGCGACCTTGGGGCAAGGGCAACAGTGCCGGGGGTTGGCAGAGAGGTGTGGCAGGGTGGGGTTGGGGGGGGCGGTCATGGCAGCTTCAACCGAAGTTTGAGCACAGACACATCAAACACATGCAGGGGGTTGGGGGGATCGGGAGAAAATGGCTGGGCTGATGACAAAACATGTCAGAGGTGAGCACTCCTCCGCAGCTTAGAGCAGTTAGCTTGAGCTCAATTGACATGCTTGGAATCAGCCTAGTCAAGCAATTGTGCCCACTCCAGCAGGTCTAATTCCTCAGTGCCAATGATTGCTTCTCCACTGTTAACCCTTCATGTGCACAATTCAAACTCTTGCATCCTCAGCAGGTCTCAGATCCCTGACAACTTCCAGGGACCACACAGGATGCAGGGCTGGCTCCTCGAGGATAAGGGCTACCCACAAACAATGTGGCTGATGATGCCCGTGCAGCAGCCTCAGACACCTGGTAAGAGAAGGGACAGCGAGGCTCATGCCGCAATCTGGAGTCTGGTTGAGCACGCCACTGGCATCCTGAAAATGAGGTTCCAGTGCCTGGCCAGGTCTTGTGGATCACTGCAGTACACTCCCCAAAGGGTGTCAAGCATAATAGTGGCTTGCTGCGCGCTACACAACCTGGCAATGCAAAGTGGGGGAGGACGTTGATGATGAGGAGTTCCAAGAGCAACTCCTCCAATGAGGAGGAAGCCGAAGGGGGTGAGGGCGATGAGGTCCTGGAGGGCAAGGGTGCAGGCGATGAGGCCATTGTACTGGCCAGATGAGGCAGAAGTAGTCGTGAGGCCCTCATTGCCGCAAGATTCCAAAAGGACGATGACGAGATACAGTGAGAACACTCCTGGGATCTTCACATTGCACCTGGGAACATCTGACTCCTGTCTGGCTGAGGGCAGCGCACATATGCTCTGTGAAGAGACGCTGAGAAACAGTAGCCACATGGACTTTAAGACAACTTGGTCCTTTGGCAGGCTTCATCACCTGTTCCCTTCAGCACCACACCTTCACCTGTCAGGATTGGTGTTGACATTGGGGGGGTGGGTGTAACACAGCCGCACCTCAGAGGTGATGAGGGCACACAGAGAACATCACGGAACCCAGTGACATTTGAGTACAAGATTCTTACAGCAAACACAAGCCACATGAAGGTGCAGGCGTCACTAATCTGGAGAGTGACTTTGAAACTGGAAAATCATCGTGCTAAAAAGGTTACACTCTGCACAAAGTTTTACATCTAATTGATATGAACACGGCCTAACATAACAAAGAGCCATAGACAAGGAGCCATTCTTTGGAGTGTATTTACAATAGTCAACATTATGTACAAGTGATTAACACCCGTGCCCACATTATGCAACTAAATCTTCTTCAGTTCCCTAAATTAGGGGCTGTGTTTATTTTGTCCCTCAATTTGTTAATTTAGTTTATTTGGTGGACTCTAAAAGAATTAAATCTTCATCTGTTCCCTAATTTAGAGGTTGAGTCTATTTTGTCCCTCACTTTGTTAATTTAGTTTAATTGGTTGACTCCAAAAGAGTTAAATATTCTTGACTTTTCTAACCCTGCAGCTATATCTTCGTGCTCCCCCGACATCCACTGCGGAGGCAGAGGCAGCCTGCTGATTGCTCCATCCTATCTGTGATGACCTTGGCAGGCGTCCTCTGGAGGGCCGAGACCCTTGGATGGCCCGGGTCTGCTTTTGGGGTACTTCTGTGTGGCAGTGGCAACCTCCTCGGCCTGTGGAGCTACAGCTACTGGTGTCACAGGAAGAAGGAATTCAGATGGGCTGGACACTGCTGGAGTCACCTGGGTGGATGGCATTGGGGTGCACCAGCTGACCCTCCTCCCGATGGGTACCCGAAGGCCCCTGGCTGATTCCTTGAGAGGAAGGGGCAGTTGGAGTAAGTTCGAGATGAGCCCGCTCTCCCCATTCGTGTTGCGACTGATGGATGCCAACATGTGCCTCACCGATGGATAGCAGGTCCTACAGCAGTAAAGGACTAACATCCTGGACCAAGGAGTCCATGGCAGCCGCCATTCTACCAGTGTTGACCTCGGTGCATTGGCATGCCAGTGCTATTACCTCAGACTCCTTAATTGTGCCTTGCAATCAGGAACGCAGCGGACATCCATTCCTGATGCTGCTGAGCTTGTCTCTGCAGCTCCAGCAACTGAGATATGACCGAGTCCAGAGGCTCATCATCTGACTCGGATTCAGCAGATTTTTGGCCTCCAGCGGTCCTCTGAGTGCTGGAAACCTGGGAAGTCCCTGCCTCTGCTTGTTGTGGATCAGACAGTGTGATGTGCTCACCAGATTGTGAACCTGAGGCTACTCTAGAACTAGGTGCCACTGAGGTTTGTGTCTCTTGCTGGTAGGGGCTGTGGGTGAGCTCTGTGACAGGTCTTCAATGTCGGTGTCTGCAGATTATTCTTCCTGTTGTCCTCGGAGTTGGGGTCGAGGACCTGCATGGCTGCTTTCTAGATGGGGAACAGGCACGTCAGAAGGAGACAGTGATACGAATTATTGGGCCAGCAGTAACTGAGACCATTGAACCTGATTTTGCTGAGAACATCCAGGATGATGGAATGTTCCTGCCTTATATACCTTCTCAAATCTCACTTCCTGCTGTCTGGCATGAAGTGCAAAATGAAGATGGTGTGACCATGGACCTCTCGCTTTCCACCCAACCACACATCCCAAAATCCCAGCTCTCCCCTATTGCTGTTTTGCTTCAAGATACTCAAGGCCTCTGTCTGGCCAATCAAGGCAGCCTCATCATAAACAGAATGAGTAAAAACAGGCATCTGACGAATAACACTGTCACTTGATTTGACCCTCATAGCCACTAGATTAGGTACTAGCACTGTGCATACTCCAGATGGTAATGGTTGTAGATTAATTCTGCTGCACAGGACTCAGATGAGGACTTTAATTTGGTAGCATACATGAGAACACATGGGCATGCACACAGGAAACTTACACTGGTAGGCCTGCCAAGTAGCTTGGAAGGTCTGGGAGAGATGGTGGTGTAGTGGTAATGTTACTGACCTAGTAATCCAGAGTCTCAGGCTGATGCTCTGGGTACACAGGTTCAAATTCCACCATGGCTGCTGGTGGAATTTAAATTCAATTAATACATCTGGAATTATAATGCTAGTCTCAGTAACGGTGCCATGAAACTATCATTGATTCTCTGGTTCACTAATGTCCTTCAGGGAAGGAAATCATGTGACTCCAGACCACAGCAATGTGATTGACTCTTAGCTCTGAAATGGCCTAGAAAGCCATTCAGTTCAAGGGCAATTAGGGATTGATAATGAATGGTAGCCATGCCAGCAGTGCCCACATCCTATGAATGAACAATGAAAAAATGGGTCCAAATTGGCACAGAGCTTTAAATAGAGCTTGGAGCTCATCTTTTCATGATAGCACAAGAAATGGGAGGAACAGAAGTCATTTAGCCCTTCAACTTCGCTCTCCCATTCAATATGATCATGCCTGATCTTCTACCTCAATTCCACCTTCCCACATATCTCCCATCCCTTAATTATCTTAGTTTCTAAAAGCCTGTCAATCTGCCTTGAATATATTCAATAACTGAGCATTCACAGTCCTGTGGGGTAGAGAATTTCAAAAATCCACCACCACTCTGAGTGAAGAAATTTCTCCTAATCTCGTTTCTACACAACCCCTTATTCTGAAATTGTCCCGAGTTAAAGGCTTTCCTGCCCAGGGAAATACCATCTCAGAAACTACCTTATCAAGTCCCATAAGAATTTAATATGTTTGAAAACATATCTCATTCATCTAAGTTTCAAATAACATCAGCCTAGTCTATCCAAATAAAAACAGAAAATGCTGGAAATACTCAGCAGGTCAGGCAGCCTCCGTGGAGAGAGAAATAAAGTTAATGTGCCGGATTTTTGTCTTGAAGTTGGGTATCAGGAGTTGGGAATTGTCCCGACCTCATGATCCTGGCTCCATTGTGGAGGAGCCGGCCCATCCTAGCTTCATGCCAGGGAGGCAGGTTCTTGATGGAAATGCTGAAGACTCCATGGAGATGGAAATGGGCCCATCAGCGTTCCCAACTCGGGGAGGTGTGATGCAGTGGCATTGTAACCGGGCTAGTAATCTAGAGACCCAGGGTAATGCTCTGGGGACCCAAGTTCGAATCCCACCATGGCAGATGGTGAAATTTGAATTCAACAAAAATCTGGAATTAGAAGTCGAAGGATGGTCACCAAACCATTGTCGACTGTCGAAAATCCATCCAGTTCGCTAATGTCCTTTAGGGAAGGTAATCTGCCATCTTTACCTGGTCTGGCCTACATGTGACTCAAGACCCACAGCAATGTAGTTGACTCTTAAATGCCCTCTAAAATGGCCTAGCAAGCCACAAATTTGTATCAATCCACTAAAAAGTCTAAAACGAATGGAACCGGATGGACCACCCACATCGACCTAGGCACCAGAAATGACAAAGGCAAATCAGACCCTGTCGAACCTGAGTTCTCCTTACATCTGGGAGCTAGTGCCAAAATTGGGAAAGCTGTCTCACAGTCTAATCAAGCAACCTGACATAGTCATACTCAAGGAATCATGCCTTACAGATAATGTCCCAGAAACTGCCATCACCATCCCTGGGTATGTCCTGTCCCAGTGGTAGAACAGACCCGGCAGAAGTGGCGGCACAGTGGTATACACTCAGGAGGGAGTTGCCTTGGGAGTCCTCAATATCGATGCCAGATCCCATGAAGTCTCATGACATCAGGTCAAACATGGGCAAGGGAACCTCCTACTGATTACTATTACCATGGAACGCCCTCGCCTGAGCTGACGAATCAGTACTTCTCTATGTTGAGCACCACTTGGAGGAAGCACTGAGGGTGGCAGGGGTGCAGAATGTACTCTGGATGAGAGATTTCAATGTCCATCACTGAGTGTGGCTCGGTAGCACCACTACAGACCGAGCTGGCCAAGAATAAAAGGGCATAGCTGCGGGTCTGCGGCAGTTGATGAATGAACCAACAAGAGGGAAAAACATACTTGCTCTCATCCTCACCAATCTGCCTACCACAAACGCATTTGTCCATGACAATATCAGTAGGGGTGACCACCACATAGTCCTTGTGGAAACAAAGTCCCGCCTTCACATTGAGGAAACCCTCCACTGTGTTGTGTGGCACTACCATTGTGCTAAGTGGGATATATTTCAAACAGATCTAGCAACTCAAGACTGGGCATCCATGAGGTGCTGTGGGCCATTATCAACAGCAGAACTGTTCTCAACCATAATCTGTAACCTCATGACCTGACATATCCCCCATTCTACCATCAGCACCAAGTCAGGGGATCAACCCTGGTTCAATGAAGAGTGCAGGAGGTATGCCAGGAGCAGCACCAGGCAGAACTAAAAATGAGATGTCAACCTGGTGAAGCTACAACACAGCACTACTTGCATGGCAAACAGCATAAGCAGCAAGGGATAGACAGAGCTAAGCAATTCCACAACCAGCAGATCAGATCTAAGCTCTGCAGTCCTGCCACATCCAATTGTGAATGGTGGTGGACAATTAAACAACTCGCTGAAGGAGGGGGCTCAAAAATATCCACATCCTCAATGGTGGGGGAGCCCAGCACACCAGTGCAAAAAATAAGGCTGAAGCCTTCGCAACAATCTTCAGGCAGAAGTGCCACGTGGATGACTATCTCGGCTTCCTCTGGAGGTCCCCAGCATCACAGATGCTGGCCTTCAGCCAAGTCAATTCATGTAGTTAGGGAAGGAAGTCCAGAGCGTGGACGCCAATGGCTGAAATCTCCTCCAATTCTGGCCTTTAGCAATCCCCCCGTCCACCCCCCAACCGATTGCCATCGCCCCACCATTGGCGGCCGTGCCTTCAGCTGCCTGGGGCTCTGAGCTCTGGAACTCCCTCCCCAAACCTCTCCGCCTCCCTCCCTCTCTCGTCCTTTTTAGCTGCTTCCGAAATCCGACCTCTTTGCCCAAGTTTTTGATCACTTGCCCCTCATACCTCCTCCCGGGACGTGCCACGGGGATATTCCACCGTGTTAAAGGCGCGCTATATAAATGCAGCTTATCGTCGACGGGGGCGGGACACGAGAGTTAGGGGAGCTCCAGGGGATGTCAAGAAATGGCTGAAGGCACTGGATACTGCAAAGGCTATGGGCCCTGACAATATTCCGGCAATAGTACTGAAGACTTGTACTCCAGAGCTTGCCGCGCCCTGAGCCAAGTTGTTCCAGTACAGCTACAACAATAGCATCTACCCGGCTATGTGGAAAATTGCCCAGGTATGTCCTGTACACAAAAAGCAGGACAAATCCAACCCAGCCAATTACTGCCCCTAGTGTCTACTCTCCACCATCAGTAATGTAGAAAGGGGTCATTAACAGTGCTATCAAGTGATTAGCAATAAGCTGCTCATCAATGCTCAGTTTGGGTTCTGCTAGGGCCACACAGCTCCTGACCTCATTACAGCCTTGGTTTAAACATGGACAAAAGAGCTGAACGCAAGAGGTGAGGTGAGAGTGACTACCCTTGACATCAAGGCAGAATTTGACCGAGTGTGGCATCAAGGAGCCCAAACAAAACTGGAGACAATGGGAATCAGGGGGAAAACTCTCTGCTGGTTGGAGTCATATCTAGCACAAAGGAAGATGGTTGTGGATGTTGGAGGTCAATCATTTCAGTTCCATGAAATGGCTACAGGGACTGCTCAGGATAGTGTCCTAGGCCCAACCATTTTCAGCTGCTTCATCAATGATCCTCCTTCCATCATAAAGTCAGAAGTGGGGATGTTCGCTGATGATTGCACAATGTTCAGCACCATTCACAACTCGTCAGATACTGAAGCAGTTCATGTCCAAATGCAGCAAGAGCTGGACAATATCAGGGCTTGGACTGACAAGTGACAAGTAACATTCATGCCACACAAGTGCCTGGCAATGACCATCTCCAACAAGAGAAAATCAAACCATCAACCCTTGACATTCAATGGCATTACCACTGCTGACCCCCCCACTATCAACATCCTGGGGGTTTGCATTGACCTGAAACTGAACTGGACCAGTCATATAAATACTGTGGCTATAAGGACAGGTCAGAGGCTAGGAATTCTATGGAGGGTAACTCACCTCCTGTCTCCCCAAGTTCAGTTCACCATCTACAAGACACAATTCAAGAGTGTGCTGGAGTATTCTCCACTTGCCTGGATGAGGGCAGCTCCAACAACACTCAAAGCAGCCTGCTTGATTGGCTACCCAGCCACAAACATTCATTCCCTCCGCCACCGAAGCACAGTGGCAGCAGTGTGTCCCATCTACAAGATGCACTACAGGAACTCCTAGTGCAGTACCTTCGAAATCCACAACCACTACTATCAAGAAGGACAAGGGCAGAAGACACATGGGAATAGCACCATCTGGAAGTTTCCCTCCAAGCCACTCACCACCTTGACTTGGCAATATAACGCCGTTCCTTCATTGTCAAAATCCTGGAACTCCCTCCTTAAAGGCGCTCTGGGTGTACCTACACCACATTGACTGCAGCGGTTCAAGAAGGCAGCACACCACCAGCTTCTCAAGGGCAATTAGGGATGGGCAATAAATGCTTTCTGCAGTCTGGCAAGGTGAGTGGGTCCTTCTGAGATCAGTAATGGCCACTAATTAAGCAACACACCAATGTAGCTGGGCCACACATGGCGCATGTCTTGGCTGTATCCAGGGGGACTGTGTGGACATGAGACATTAGGAAGGCACACCGCTAATGCTTTAAAATGTTTCTGTCAACCGTCAGTTCAAGCCACATTGATGAACAGTATGCCTCCATGCAGGAGCACAATGTGTTTCATATCTCTTCTTGTCCTTGCAGGAAAAGAGGGCGTATAATGCCAGGGAGATGGCCCAGACTGGGGGGGGGGGGGGGGGGGGGGGGGGGGGGGGGGGGGGGGGGGGGGGGGGGGGGGGGGGGGGGGGGGGGGTGGGTGCGGGGTGAGACACCACAGCTGAGACCAATATTAGATGTGGAGGAGAGGTCCATGGAGATTGCGCATGTGTCTTATCAGTAGAGCATCTAAGATAGCGAGTTTCTGATCCAGGTGCAACTGACCGTGGATGTGTCAGACAACAGCCTGTTTTCAGTGGTGGGAAGAAAGTGTTAAGGGCCAGAGGAAGAGAGGGTGTCAGCTAAGGATGCCAGTGGCAGGGAAGGAAGTAGGATGTATGGCAGGGGATGGGGTCAACACGTTGAGCTGAAGGCAATGACTATGAGCTGCACATGTTCTCACTGCATGCCAAGTACTGGGTGGTGTGAATGAAGCCATAATTGCCCAGCCATAAGGATGTTCAAGGCTAATTCTCATTACCTCTTCTTGTGTCCAACATGGTCTCCACAGCATGCGGATCATCCCACGGGCATCAGGAGGAGGAAGAGACCAAGTGGAGGATGAAATCATTAGCATGAGCAGGCAGCACACCGTTAGCTTAATTGATCAGTTAATCATGCAGTTTAGGTCCTCTGCCGGTTTTGAGAGCTAGTGAATTTAGCCCCCTCCCCTGCATCCCACACTTCAGCGCAATCAACATTCCACTTATAGAGCTCCAATGTTGTCGGTACTGATCCTGCCAGTTGAGTTTACTAGATGATTCCCTACATCTATTCAGGTCAGTGGAACCACCTCTCCCCTTTCAGACAGATTCATTCCCACACTGCACTGAAACATGTTAGTTTTTTAAAATGTATTCTTTCACAGGATGTGGGCATCGCTGGCATTTGTTGGCCATCCCTAACTGCTCTTTAAACTGAGTGGCTTGCTAGGCCATTTCAAAAGGCAATCAAAAGTCAACCACATTGCTGTGGGTCTGGACTCACATGTAGGCCAGACCAGGTAAGGATGGCAGATTTCCTTCCCTAAAGGGCACTAAAGGAATTTTTACAACAATCGGTAATGGTTTCATGGTCACCATTACTAAGACTAGATTTTAAGTCCAGATTTATTAATTGGACTCCAATTCCATCAGCTGCTGTGATGGGATTTGAACCCATGTCCTTAGAGCATTAGTCTGGGCCTCTGGATTACTAGCCCAGTAACACTATCACTATATCACCATTTCCCCTTAAGACATGACCATAATGTTCAAAACATTTAATTTTGCTAACATGCTCTATCCTGAGCTCACTTTAATTACTGGTAGTTAATTTGTAGGAATTCAAATCTTCAAGAAAAATTAAGTTGAACTAAAAGGAGACCTTCAGGGTTTGCACCCTGCAGGATGTGAACCAATTTGAATAGACTTCTTAGTGACCCAGTTTAATAAAGGCTGATTTGAATTGATTGCATGAGCTGTGTTTTCTATATTGCTGACACAGCAACCTTTTCTATATGTACCAGATTCATCCATCATAAATCTCTCTTTCTCTCTCTCTTTGTAGCAACACTGAAACTATGGACTACTCTATATTCCTTCTATGTTCTTTATTAAAATCTACCATCGAGATTATCACACTCTCCCAGGTGAAAAGAAATGCATAGTAATGGGATAAACAAAAAAACAAAACAATAAAGGACAATTATTCATTGAGGATATTTTGTGAACAACGCATACATAATTTATAACCCCTGCTCCGTCACAATCTTACTTCACTTCATTTTATCAACACTACTGAGGCCAGGGCTCCATTCAAACCTGTCTCATTGTGCTCCCTTCACTGCAAAGAAGTGCTAGTCTTCTTCCCTACCAATGCTGAAGTCAACATATCACACTGTGTGCTCTCTAACTCATTTAGCCTTGAAAGCTGTAAAAGTCATCACCTCCTTTAGACCTTCATTCCTCCTCCAAACTTCAGGAGAACAGCTGCAAAAGTTACTCCAAAAGAACACAAGAAAGTAAAGGTGAAGTTCATTAAGCTCTTTAAACTAATCCCTCCCGACAGGAAAACACCCTTATAATCCATATTATACCTGTGGTAGACACCTGCAATTTATTTTATCTCCTTACAGGAGAGAATTACTACATATGTAATTTTCTTGAGAAAACCCAAGTTCTTCTCTGTTGAGAAAAGCCATGAAGTAAACAAGTCTCAGAGATATCAATTAAATCGTACTCAACCCTGACCTGCTGTATTCCTCTGCAGAACTCCATTAGCTACAACAGAGCCTCATCCATTGATCATTACTTTCTCAATTCCGTGGCTCAACCTATTTTCAATTACTTAATTTCAACAGTCAAGATGCTACATTCTATCCACTTTCCTTTATACTCAGAAACCTGGACAATAAGCAAAGATCTGCGAAAGAAAATAGAGGCCTTTGAAATGTGAATGTTAAGACGTATGCTAAAAATTCTATGTACAGACCATAAGGCAGATGAAATTGCAGGAACAAAAAGTCATTTAAGAAGTGACATCCAAAGAAAATGTCAGTGTTTTGGCTATTTGATCAGGCCTGAAAAGCTGCAGGGATCTCTCCCAGAGAGCAAAGCGGAGGGCAGCAGAAAGAGGGGTCGACCTAGGTGTAGGATGACAGATGTCACAGGGTGGTTGTAGATGAGCTACAATGGATGTGTGAGACTAGCACAAGACATATCAACGTGAAATACCATGACAGCAAATCTAGTAGGTGAAGTTACAAGCAGAAATTTCAGCTATTGTGCTTCCCCCAACAATTTCCTTGCTTCCTCTCCTAAAGACCCTTTGGGGGACCTTTAATATGAGAGTATGTGTGTGTGGGAATGTAGGATTGGGTGCAGGAAAAATTCCAAACACATTGGGAGCTCACTTCCCACCTGCCAATTTCCTGCTTTAACTGAGGCATTACAATAGGCAGACAGCCAATCTCCTCCTAGGAGGTAGGTTGGTAAATTAAATATTTTAATGAGACTGTCAGCTTCTGCTTTAACCCTGCTTTGCAGATCTCTAGAAACCTGGCAGCTGACATGAGGCATGCACAGCTTCAGGGAGGGAGGAGCTAAGTGCCTTTGCAGCACTGCTCGTGGGCCAAGAGCAGCAGAAGTGCCAACAGACCTCTACCCCTATATAGATCAGATCCCAAACCCCTGTGGTTGGGGGTCAGACACTCACCCTGAGGAAGTGGCCACCACACCACATCCTCACCCAGATCAGGGATCAGGCCTACCTGCTCCTGAGTCCTGCTCTAGAGTCTTCCTCATCCAAGTACAAATCCTTTAATCCCAGCTGCCGTCAGTGGTCATTCCTCATGTATGTTTTGAGACAACAGATGAATTTTCTGAAGCTCCTGGCTGTGGGAGTCCAAAACTCAGCTTCCCAACGGTGGGATAAAGCTACGGAATGAAGTTGGCAGTGGATTGATGGTGGATCGAGCTTCCTGATGGCAAGCATCGGGAAACAATGTTTAATACACTTACATGTCATGCGTGCTCATTTAGAGGCAACTTCGTCAGGATTAAATGCACTTTCCCAATTAATTAATCAGCGAATGAGAAACAAATGCCTTCAGATTCATGATTGCTTAAACATGGCACGCAGCAGAGGAGGTAGTCTTTCTGGTGGATTTGGAGTAGGTGGCTTTGCTCAGGTACTGGGGAGGAAGTGTTGATGATTGAGATTGGGCGGTGGCATTCAAAGGGGAACAGGACATGGCTGACCGAGGAACAGAGGGAGACAGCAGCCCTATGAATTCTGGTGGGGGACAGAAGGAGGAAGCTGGACTATACAGGGAAGATCAACGTCGAAAGATTGTAGGTCAAGTATGATTGTGGGGAGATCAAGAGTTATACAGGAAGGTAAAAGTTGAAATCCTGAAAGTCGAGGGTAACAAAGGGAAAGTCAAGGTTGATAGAGAGCGGGTCAAGGGTGATGGATGGCAGGTGGAGGGTAATGGGGGAAGTTCCACTGTGCCAGGGGGAAGCTTGAAGGTCAATGGTGGCTAGGCAAGGGTGGTGGGAGGGTGGGTAAAATGTCAATGAAAGCAGGGCAAGAATGATAGAGTGAGGGTGAATGGTGATGGAGGGAAGGTCGAAGGTGATTGAGAAAGGGTGTAAGGTGATGACTTATAATTCCAGCGTAATTATGAGTGTCCACGGACATGGCTGCGTCAACAAGAAGGGTTCCCTGCAGTAAACTTCAGGGATGGAGTTGTCCACGGTGTGATGGGTGGAGAGCAGGGTGCAGCCGATGCTAGGTATAGGGCTCCCCATTGAGCAAATAGTGCTCAGAACTGGATGGAGGGCCCCCTGCTGTCACCCATGGGAAACAGGACCTCCCACTGTTCCCAGGGGGCCTGAAGGAGAATCTAAAGGGAGGCATCACTGGACCCTGGGGCCACTCTTTGTCTGTGCTCAGACTTTTGCCATTTTTGATAGGGTGGTAGCATCTCCAGGGGTCAACAGGTGGAGAGGGGGTGGCAGCAGTTCCCAAAACCTCCCCTCAGCCAGCAAGAAAGATTTTCTTGGCTTGCAGGGAATGAGAGCCTGTCCGGGTGTCCTTTAAATTTGTTGCCCACACCTTCGACCCTGTGAAACAATGGCAGGGACATTGACTTCTTCTCCACCCCCGCCACATAATTCACTGTGCTTCTCGTGCATGAACACCTAATTGGCTGGCTGCTGCATGATCATGGGCAGCCAGTCGTCCTGCTTTTGAGCAGAAGTGCCACACTTCCGGTCTCACTGCTCACCTTGCCACTACCAAAAGATTCTTCCCAGTGAGTGTTCACTATGGAGTGAGGAGTTCTCTCATCACCCCTCATCAGTATAAGCACTTAGCAGCTGGAGTTGCTTTAAGGTGTTAATAGAAATCCTGGCTGATTTTCTTTATAACCCTTCTTAGCACATGATGAACTGAAATGCCCTTTACAATACACGGACTTTACCATACAGAAATAGGCCATTTGGCCCAACTTGACAACGCTGGTATTTATGCTCCATATGAGCCTCCTATCACCTTATTTCATCTCATTCTATAAACATGTTCTTCTATTCCCTTTCGCCCTTACGTGTTTATGCAGCAGCACCTTGCATGTATCAATGCTATTCACCTCAACCACTCCATGTGGTAGGAAGATCTCACTTGAGCCACTCTGAGTAAAATTTCTCCTGAATTCCCCATTGGATTTAGAGGTGACATATTTATGGCCCCTAGTTTTGAACTCACTTACAAAGGGGAAATTGCCCCTGCTGAAATCAGCAAATGCAGCAGAGATTGTGAGTCAAGTTTGGGATCGTCCAGCCCGATACAGTTCAATTGCACAAACTGTAATATTGTCATCATTTCCAAGCATTCTTATCATCCTCAAAGAACCTCAGACACAGAACCAAGCCAGCAACATTTTGAATCAAGGTTGCTTCTCTTTTATGAGTCTACCATGCATCTATATTTTTTGAACAGAATGTCACCAAAATTGCATAGCATGTAGAATGTGATATTCATTGCCGTTAAGACCACTGAAGGCAGGGCCATAAAGGCTTGGTGCCATGTTGTTGGGTCGCACAGCATTACCAGCCGCTTGTTGCACTTCATTAAATCAGCAGCCAACTGGGGAGTGTGTGCTGGATGCCTGTGAAGTGTTCTGTCCTCACATCACGCATCTTGATCAGCTGACGTGATACCACAATGCTGAATTTGGACCATGCTATTCCTGGCAATGAATGCATCCAACGCTCTGCAATCAAAAGATGCAGAGGTGCTAATGTTCCTTACAGAGCCAGGCACCTACATAGAAAAATAGAAAATAGGAGCAGGAGTAGACCATTCGGCCCTTTGAGCCTGATCATTCATTATGATCATGGCTGATCATCCAACTCGATAGCCTGCTCCCGCTTTCTCCCCATATCCTTTGATACCTTTTGCCCCAAGAGCTACATCTAACTCTTTCTTGAAATACAATGTTTTAGTCTCGACTACTTTCTCTGGTAACGAATTCCACAGGCTCTCCACTCTCTGGGTGAAGAAATTTCTCCTCATCTCAGCCCTAAATGGTCTACCCCATATCCTCAGACTGTGACCCATGGTTCTGGACTCCCCCACCATCGGGAACATCATTCCTGCATCTACCCTGTCTAGTCCTGTTAGAATTTTATAGGTTTCTATGAGATCCCCTCTCATTCTTCTGAACTCCAGCAAATATAAACCTAATTGACTCAATCTCTCCTCATATGTCAGTCCAACCATCCCAGAAATCAGTCGGGTAAACCTTCACTGCAGTCCCTTTATAGCAAGAACATCCTTCCTCAGGTAAGGAGACCAAAACTGCACACAATATTCCAAGTGTGGTCTCACCAAGACCCTGTATAATTGCAGCAAGACATCCCTACTCCTGTACTCAAATCCTCTCGCTATGAAGACCAACATACCATTTGCCTTCTATACCACCTGCTGCACCTGCATGCTTATCTTCAGCGACTGCTGTACAAGGACACCCAGGTCTCATAGCACATTCCCCTCTCTCAATTTATAGCCATTCAGATAATAATCTGCCTTCCTGTTTTTGCTACTAAAGTGGATAACCTCACATTTATCCACATTCTACTGCATCTGCCATGTATTTGCCCATTCACTCAGCTTGTCCAAATCACACTGAAGCATCTCTGCATCCTCCTCACAGCTCACCCTCCCACCCACCTTTGTGTCATCTGCATATTTGGACATATTCCATTTAATTTCCTCATCTAAATCATTAATATATCTTGTGAATAGCTGGGGTCCCAGCACCGATCCCTGCGGCACCCCACTAGTCACTGCCTGCCATTCGGAAAAAGACCCATTTATTCCTTCTCTTTGTTTCCTGTCTGCCAACTAGTTTTCTATATATCTCAATACACTACCCCTCATCCCATGCACTTTAATTTTACATGCTAATCTCTTATGTGGGGCTTTGTCGAAAACCTTCTCAAAGTTCAAATAAACCATATCCACTGGCTCCCCCTCATCAACTCTATTAGTTACATCCTCGAAAAATTCCAGTAGATTTGTCAAGCATGATTTCCCTTTCATAAATCCATGCTGACTCTGTCCGATTCTGCCACTGTTTTCCAAGTGCTCAGCTATTAAATCTTTTATAATGGACCCTAGAATTTTTCCCACTACCGACGTCAGGCTAACTGGTCTATAATTCCCTGGTTTCTCTCTATCTCCCTTTTTAAACAGTGAGGTTACATTAGGTACCCTCCAATCTGTAGGAACTGTTCCAGAATCTATAGAATCTCAGAAGATGACATCCAATGTATCCATTATTTCTAGGGCCACTTCCTTAAGCACTCTGGGATGTAGATTATCAGGCCCTGGAGATTTATCAGCCTTCAATCCCATCAATTTCCCCAACACCATTTCCCTACAAATACTGATTTCTTTCAGTTCCTCCCTCTCACTAAACCCTGTGTTCCTCAATATTTCTGGTATGTTATTTGTGTCCTCCTAGACAGAACCAAAATATGCATTTAGTTGGTCAGCCATTTCTTTGTTCACCATTATAAATTCCCCCGTTTCTGACTGTAAGGGACCTACATTTGTCTTCACCAATTTTTTCTCTTCACATACCTATGGAAACTTTTACAGTCAGTTTTTATGTTCCCTGCAAGCTTACTCTCATACTCTATTTTACACCTTCTTAATCAATACCTTGGTTCTCCTTTGCTGCATTCTAAACTGCTCCCAATCCTCAGGTCTGTTGTTTTTTCTGGCCAATTTGTATGCCTCTTCCTTGGATCTAATGCTATCTCTAATTTCCCTTGTAAGCCATGGTTTGGCTGTTTTCCTGTTTTACTTTTGCGCCAGACAGGAATAAACAATTGTTGCAGTTCACCCAAGCGCTCTTTGAATGTTTGTCATTGATTGACATTGTAGGCAAGGAGTATCAGTGCGCACAATTTAAAAGCTTTCCTGCAGCCTTCACTGTGGCTAAACTGAGGGTGCTGCTGAGGTGAATGGCACAAAAGAGGGTGGACTGAGATGGATGGAGAGAAGGCTGAGGAACCGGCAACTATCTCTGCACCCTGAGCACTGTCCATGACAGCAGTCTGCAGGAGCTAATCTCGCAATGGTGAGCCTCTGCCAGAGGATGGCCTCAGATTTGCCGACTGGCAATTTTTCGCCCTCGCATTTGTATGTTATTCTCACGTTGCTCAGACTTCCTACTGTGCACATCAGTTGACAAGCTCCAGACAATGCGGCGGATCCTGCAGGCCACCGTAAAACACCATCAACCTGGGAGAATAGCTGATCATTGATTCAAGAACAAGCCAATTTGTTTCCCACCACTGCTGAGCAGGTTGCAGGCCGCATACAAAACCCTCCCCTGGGAAAAGATGGATGAGGTGTGAACACATTCCTATCCAATGGCATTTTTCCCAAATTTCCCAGCTCCCCCACCTCCAAATGTGCTGGGGCCTGCTAAAATTCCCCCCATTTTGTCCACTGAACTTTCCTCTTTCATTGATTTAGGTAGCTCAAGATAATACAGATTTGTGAGCTACTACATCTAATGATTTGCTTGTTGACTGTCCTCTGTTCTTCTGAAGAGCCTCTACAACACCTGGTGCTTGGGCTTTTCTTATATGATTATTATCACCATTCCCTCCCCTCAAGGAGTCTGAAGCATTGATTAAAGGCCCACTTTACTACATTTTTCGTGTTCTTCTGCAGATGCTGACTTTAAATGGGATAAGGCTCCAAGTGACTTCCATTACCTCATGTTAGCCCAAAGCAGAGGTTTCAGACTAGATAGAAAAACAGGTTGAAAGTGTATCTTGTCCAATATGTTTCTTTATTTTGGCAGACACCAAAAATTCATCAAGAAATATCAGTTCAAGAGAGAGCTAGACACCTTTTTCTAAACCTGATTCAGGACACCTGATTCTGGAGATGAAACGTTCTGATACATAACCTGGACTCAATGAGCTGAATGGCCTCTTTTTGTACCATAACCACTCTATGGTAACATTTACAGCTTACTATATTTGAACCAAGGGCCTTGGAGTAGAAGGGATGACACTTCAACATGTTGTGCCAGTGAATTCCCCTATCTGCTTAGTTTAAAAGGGCATTGACTGGCACAGCTCTAATCCATACAGACCAACAGGTCTCAATTCTCAATCTATGTGAAATTAGCTGATCTGAGATGTTGCTGTGCTAGATTTGCCCTCGGCACTCTTGTGGAAGTGATGGGGAGAGAAAACAATAAAAAAAATGCCCAATATTCCTGTTCCTGATATCGGTTTAGCTAGTTTGCACATGTGAAAATAGAACTGGAGGCAACAGGGTACATGTCCCCTATAGTCAAATTAACTGCTGACTCTTAGGTCCAAACTTTGATTTCCGAGTTGGGAGCACAGAGTTGGGAAATTCCCGAGTCCACAATCCTGACTCATCCATGCAAACCCATGCACCCATCCACCCCACCATGACCCCTCTAACCCTCCATGGTCTATGGTCCTGTATCGGCTCCTATGGGCCCTCATATCCTCTATGCCTTGCTTTGCTCTTCCAACCAGCCTCAAGGCTCTTTTTAAGCCCTATGCCAACTTAGTGTCAGCTCATACCAACCCATGACTCCCCCTCCTCATCCCCATGGCTCTAAATAACCCCTATGCTAAATAACCCATATCCCTCGCTCTTTTCCCTTACACCTTCCACACCTACTTATCCAGTATCCACCATGGGCAGACTTCAGTAGTAATGGTGAAACAAATAAAATTAAGTTCTGTGTTTATTGAGGATGTCACTATTTTTTAAAAATCCATTGATTAAAACCCATTCAATAAATTTAAAGTACTTCATCTACTTAATCCCAATGAAAACAATAATTTCATTCAAGTACCTAATCTTTTTTAAAAACAAACATTTGTATGTATAACCACCTGGAGCTTTCAATCAAACTGTGAACTCACAGATTCCCCAACATGATAATGATAGGTTGTGGAATCAGCCATGCAGCAATAATCCTATAATTATAGCCCTCATGCTTATGTCAGCAGACAAAGTGCAATTGCAAACAGCCACACACAATTCTTTTTTTTAATTTAAAGGGCTTTGGGATTTTAATGCCTTGACTACTTGACAGTTCCAAGTTTAACCACTTTTTACTCAAATTCATGCCTACTTTTAACAATCCCAAAGGGCACATTACTTCTCCCAAAGTCACTTGACCTCCCCCAAAGAGCACCTTACTTCTCTCAAAGGGGTACCTACACCTATCCAAAAGCATCCCTTATCTCTCCCAAAGGGTACATCCTAATGACTCCAGCAGCTTTAGACATTTTTGCTCAAATGTCTAAATTGCAAGAGTTGTGTTTTGCACATCCACTAACGAAAATTGCATATATTGAAGGCAGTTGCACTTTCACATGTGCAGCTGACCCGTGAACCACGGCATGCAAAATACAACCCGCACCATTCTACCCCCGGCAAAATGATGGGTACCAGGTTCAGGGATAGGAATTCTGGAATCGGCGCTCCAGTGCTACTTCAGCTAAATCAGAGTCCCCTTTCATCCCCAAGAAAATTTAAGCCTTACTGGCTGGGTTACTACACAAAGAACAAGCACTTTGGCTGAAAGATTTCTGGGCTGCCAACACACTGTAGAATCATATCCCACCCAGGGTCAATTTCACAAAAGAAGTGGAGAAAAACCAGAGGACAAAAGTAACCCTATATCTGAGATTTTCATACTCTCTGTAGGAACTCCCAACTAAGTATTCAACCATGGTACCTTGAAATTTGTTACCTTTCCTACTCACATACCTCCATACCTCCATACCTACAGCCCTAAACAACCTGGTTGCAAAACACACTGCACTTCTACGTACTTTTATTTAATATATAGTGCATTTGTGCTCCAATTCACTTACCAATAAACCTAAATTATTCCTCAAGCTTCTAACATTTAATCAGAAGCTGAGGTCAATCAAGGGGCAATTTGGTAGCTCACCATTGCTGAAGTGCCTTTCATTCTAGCTGGCACATCTTGAGAACACTGCCATTGGTGAGTTAAGTTTGCCTTTGGGGATGTGGTTCTTGTTGTGAATATCTGTAACAGTCTTCTCAACGTGAGCTCTTGGTCACTAGGGAGATCTTTCATAGTGGTAAATGAGGGTCACAGTTATAGCAAAAAAAAAGATAAAACAAGCCAAAACTCAGATCATAATGTCTAACATTAGATGTGATTCTGTGATTTGACAGCATTGGCTGAGCAATCCCGAGTATGCTAAGAATTACACTAATATCCAATTTAAGATTATCAGCTAGTCTTGCAATTTGACTAGAAGCAAGATTGTTAGACACTACATGTATTCATAAGCAGAGACATGTCCTCTGCAGGCAAAAGGAACACAGCCAGTCATTGCGCCTTTTTGAATTAAACAAAAGTACATGGGGCAATATTTCCCCAATGCATTCTCCATGGTAAAGCTTCTAAAGGGTAGACTGGCCAACCAATCAGCACCCTTTTCTCATGCAGTATAAATTGTTGCTCCCTTTGAAATTCAGCATTCTTGTGTCTGTCTTGGTAAGTGCAAGTTGAAAATCTTTGAAAACATGTCTCTTTCATGTCAGAAATGTTTTATTGTACTTGGCAGGATGGTAGAGAATGGGGATTCTGAAAGATAGGTGAGAAGGGTAGAACAAGGTGAGATGCTTAAGGAAGGAGAAAATGTCAGAGATGGAGGGGGTCAGGCCAAGCTGTGATCTTGTGATAAGTGCTACTCCGCCACCACAATAGAGGGAGTTAGTTTTGGAAGGTATAGCCAGGCAGGGAGGCTTCATTCAGGAAAAAAGTGTCACCATCCCTCAGCCGGGTTTCTGTTGTTGTGAGACCATGCTTTCGGTCAAAAAAAGATTTTTGAACTTACTGTCTCGAAACCCCTTTTTTAAAAAAAGACTAAAGCCACATTCCTGTGACTTGGGACTATAGACAATGATGGATGCATATTTGCATCACTGTACCTTTTACAGTCCAAAAACCATTAAAATGGAGAAAACGTGTCTGCAAAGCGGCACTGGAGCAGTGGGCTTGAAAGATATGAGTGGGAGTTACCCCTGTCCCATTAGCAAAACATTCAATCATCTGGGTACTCAACTGGGTGGAGACAAACCATTAGATATAATCACTTGGACAATAGGACCCTGGCTAAGAGAGGAACTCCCAACCATGATCTAATTGAGTTACAATTGGAATGCATTAGCCATAGCCATATTTGGATCACTGAACAATTGGGGAAAGAAGGTTATGTGACAAGACAATACTTTCTATGTTCTAAGCACCTGTTTCTCTGCAGAACTGGATAAGCAACTGAGGCTCTGAAGGAACAAGATCCTGAGTGGGTTCCTTCTCTCTCTGTCTCTGTCTCTCTCCATCCAACTTGCAAGTTTTTGAACCCAGTCTGCTGATTTTGACTATCCCACTGTCTCAGGAAGATCTTAAAAAGAACTCAACCCAGTGCTATTGTCTCCAGAAGATCATGCGTCTACAGTTTTAAACCTCCTCACGCTGAAAGTAGCAGGACCACCAAATTCAGCTTAAAGCCAGCCAAGTTACCAACGTTCAAAAGACATATACCCCTTTAATTTTACTGGACTCTACTTAATCTATCCTCCCCACTCTGTAATCAATTTGTGTGTGTGAACTTTGAGTGTGTGTGGGAGCTTCACATATGTGTGTGAAAGTTGAAGCGTTTTTATTATTTTACTTAAATTAGGTTAAGTACAACAAAATCTACTATCTTTTCTTTTTAAAAGCTCAAGAAAACTTATCTGATCATGTCTTTTTATAGTCACAGCACATAAAGGGTTAAACATGGAATTGGCAAGTATATTCATTCAAAAAAAACTGTTATGGTCAAACAAGGAGAGGGAAAACAAGAGAGCCATTCAACCCCTCTTCACCTGATCATAACATCATCAAGACCATAATGTCAAAAACAGCACCTCTGACAGTTCCACACTCCCTTAGTAGTTCATTGGAGTATCACTCCAGATTACATGTTCAAGTCTCTGAGTGAGTGGGATTAGAACTCATGACCTTCTGTTTCAGGCAAGAGTGCAACAAACAGAGCCATGGCTGACAGAAAAGTTCATTGCATATGGTGTTGATAAGAATCCAGGTAGTACTATGTGTCCTTTTTCTTTTGGAATCTGTAACTGAATCACGCCAAAGCAAATGAAACAAAAATCTCCTGTTACCACAGATTTTTTTTTATTCTTTCACTGGACATGGGTGTCATTGGCTAGGATAGCATTTTTATTGCTCATCCTAATTGCTCTTGAGAAGATAGTGGTGAGCCACCTTCTTGAACTGCTGCAGTTCATTTGGTGGTAGGTACACCCAGAGTGCTGTTATGGATGAAGTTCCAGGATTTTGACACAGCAATAGTGAAGGAACAGTGACATAGTCCCAATTCAGGATGGTGCGTGGCTTGGAGGGGAACTTGCAGGTGGTGGTGTTTCATGGGTCTGGTATGAAATAAGTTTGGGAAGTGTTAAGAAATTTAAATACTTACCCCTTTAGTTCATAGGTCTGGAACTCCGGATCCTGGTGAACCTTGGGCCTCTTGCATATGTGCCATGCAGGAAATGCCTGCCCATGTGCAGTTCGGTTTCCTTTGTGTTCTTTAGGCCAGGGACCAGCCCTGTGTATCTGCGCAGAAGGAAAGAAACATAACAGCACAAAAAAGCAGATCAGATGATCTGATACAGAACACCATCATCTTGTAGGTGCTCCAGGGAGCAGGACATGGTAGGAGGACAGGACGAAGGTCCCAAACTAGGGGCGGGGAAATTGAGAGGTCCCAAAAGGAAATCCTAGGTAAGGGACAAAGCCAGGGGACAAGAATAGCTCCCTTAAGTGTGATGTGGGCATGAGAGGAGCCCTGAAGATCCAAGGAGACAGCCCAAGGTTGGTGACTCCATGCTGCAGGCCGCTGGGGCAACGGTACCCCTTGGGAGCAATGGTGTTCTGCTTGACACAGCTGAAGATCTGAGATTGTGTGTGGAAAGTGAAGCTTGAGTGTAGTTCGAGATCCAGGGGAAAAGAATCTTGGGAGGCGAAATTGAAACTCTGCGAGCTGGGTCATTGTTGAAGATGTCCAAGTGGGAGCAACTTTTGAAAATAATTTCAAGGTGAGATCTGCAGCTGTGGAGATTGGAAGCCCTCATGGGAAAGACGAAGCTTTAGAGAGATTGGTTGGCTCACAATGTGACAAAAGTCTGGGTGGGTTGTTGAGAAATCTATGGAATCTGTTTTGGTCACATCTGTCATCTATTGTGTAGTGTGGTGTGTCTGACCGTTCGCCTGTTAATCACATTTACCTCATGCTTACCCTGAATGTTAGAGAATAAGATAGATATTGTACATTGTTTTATCTTTCTGAATTTATATATCAAAGTTTATTTTTGTTTGTTCAAAACCCATGGAATCTTATGGCTTTATTCACTTGGTAAACATCTTGAATCTCAAACTTTAAACAACATGTTATTGGTCCCTAACTGGATCTCCCCCCACATCCCAGGGTCTGGCCAGGAGAAGTCTCAATCCACTTTCTCACGGGTCCAGAATACAAAACTGTCCACAATTTATCAGGTAGTCTCTCTCAGGCAGACAAATCTACATCGATCAAATGAAATACTCTCTATGCTGGCTGTAGGGGCCTCAGTAAAATGTAGTTGACAGAGCAATAGAGATATTGTGACCTTGAGCTTGGAGTTAAGTAAGCTTTACTCTTTGTATAATTATATTATACTTGAACTGGGAGCACTTGTTTAAATAGACCAGCGTATTCATCTTGAACACAAAATTCATACAAGCAAAATCAAAACTATATATTTAAAAAGGAGAGAATTGTCGTTATGAGTTTCTTGCCTGTATAGTGCTATTCTGGCTTATGGGTATTTAAAATTTGTGGAATACTTCATACTATTGTTCCAGGGATGGTTTTACAGAAACACCAAACCTGCCCTTCTGCAGTTGGATTAACCTCATATCACAGGGTACTGTAATCCATAAAAGTAATTAAATTGATTACAAAGTAAAATTGTCGGTTCACCTATTCCTAAGAGGCTTAAATTTTTAACAAAATCAGAAGGCGTCACTAAAACAAACCCAAAACATCATTACATTTTTTAATTATAAATTCGTTCATTAACCTCCAAGAATTAAAATGCTAAGTCAACCATCCTAATTCCTATTCATCCATTACAAAAGAATGTAATTGAATATTTCGGTCTACATCCTTGGTGACTGGTATATTCTAGATTCTATTTTTAATAATTTTCTGCATTCCATCACATGCTCCAGCTACAGTTTGACTGAAATGCTCTGATATCCTTTGGGTCATACAGCTGGACCTGCAACCACTCAGACCAATGTGCAAACATCTCTCTCTCTCTCTCCAGGAGACAGGTGAAGACAAAGAACAGGTGGAACATCTCGCTATCCAATTTATAAACTATTAGATTAATGGAAACCAGGCAGTTATGGTTGAATTCCAGCCCAAAATGAAAATTGTTTTATCACTTCTCTTTGACCTATTGACAACAGATTCAAAAAAACAACCAGCATTTACAAAAAAGTCCTTTCTTGCTTCCCAAGTGTCCTATGGATAAAGGTACCTATTGGTTTTGCCAGTTACAGTTTCAAATCAAGATTTATATAAATTAAATATTTTTTAAAAACAACCCATTTTGATTAGAATGCACAAGAATACTAAAGAGGTTGATGCCCAGAAAACTAAGGTCACAGCTTGACTGGGACGACCAGGGTCCTGAAAGAATTTCACACCTTATACAACGCAGTATGAACTAGCAACAGCACATTAGAATTCGGAGAGAAGTTTAAAACTTATTTGGTTGTACATTTAATTTGTATAAGTAAGAAGTTACTACAAGAGATCTATAGGTAGATTCATGTCAATTCATTAATTCCACAGAATTGCCAGCCAATTCACGTCATCCACAGTCATGACAACCATACTGAAATACACACAAAGCAGTATTTTCCCCCAGTCGAGCTAAAGACTGGACTCTTTCTGCCCAGTGATAATCAAAGGAACATGGTAGTGTACAAAGCTGAAAAAGACCATTATAGTCCATCTGCTTGGCCTGAGTGCCTATCGGAAAAATCCTATCATGCAGAATTTTGCAAACCTGTCTCTCAATCATTCTCTTGAATTTGCTAATACAATCTGCAGCTACTGATTCCTTTTGAAAATGGATTTCATCGCCCTCTTCAAAAAGTGAAAGATTTAAACATACTGTTTCCTGAAAATTGATGGGTAGTAACGCTAGGGACAATATTTGAACAGTTGTTGCAAAAGATACAAGTGGGTAAAAGCAGATGAAAATAATGATTAATACAGTGACATTGTTGGAGATATTAAAACAGCCTTCAGAGAAAGGGTACAAGAGTGCACCCAGCAGTGCAAATAGGCAGGGACATTCTCCAACTCTTAAATTTCAAAACACATGCACAATGAACCAATCAAGTATGGTGTTAAGTGTGAGTTTGCCCTCCTGCACCCAGATAACGATGTTTTGTACAGTGATGAGTAAAATTAACCTTTGATTGCAACATCTGTTCAGATACCAATATGGTCAAAGCAAACAGGCTCCTCTTTCCTTCGAGCTGTTTACACAGCAGGTGCAAAGTGACTCATTGCTGAACAACCCAAAGTACTTTGTAGCTGAGTCTTGAAACATTCCACAGAATTTCTGAATTCTTTATTTTTGCTTAGTCCATAAGACAATATACATGGGTGTAATATTTCTCATGGGTAGGAACCATTTGTTTACTGTGGTGAATGGATTCAAACATTGGGGGTAAAAATTAAGAAGTTGTGAACATGAAGGCATGTTGTGTTTAATGCTTTTATCCAAAGAAATGGAGTAAGTGAGCAAGAAAGGACATTGAAGCAGAGTAAAGAGACTCAGAACAATTAGATGCTTTCTCGGAAAGAGAAGCTATTGAAGAAAAGTGAGGTGGCAATGGTGTGGACGATGTTTAAGGACAAAGGAACAACAACTTATATTTATATAATACCTTTGACATAGTCAAACAATCCAAGGTGTTTCACATGAGCATTACAAAACAAAATTCGGCATCTAGCTACTTATGGAGACATTAGGGCAAGTGGCCAAAAGCTGGGTCAAAGAGTAGGTTTTAAGGACCGCCTTAAAGGAGCACAGAGAACAAGAGAGCTGGAAAGATTCAGGGAAGAATTCCTGAGCTTAGGGCCTTGGAAGCTGAAGGCACGACCACCAATGCTGGAGCAATCAAAATCTGCGATGTTCAAGAGACCAGAACTAGAGGACAGCAGATATTTTGGAGGGTTGTGGAGGAGATTACAGAGATAGGAAGGGGTGAGGCTACAGAAGGATTTGAAAACAAGGATGAAATTTTTAAAATCGAGGGAATTGACTGGGAGCAAATGTAGATCAGTGAGCACATGGGTGTTAGGTGAACAGGACTCGGTGCAAGTTAGGACATGGCAGCAGAGTTTTGAATGATCGCAATTGAATAGAAGTCTGGCCAGGATTGTGTTCAAATAGCCAAGAGGGAACAGAGGCATGGATGAGGGTTTCAATGAGCTGAGAGGGTGGAGAGGCAAGCTCAGATAAGCTTATTTGGTTTGAACACTTTTTTGCTGTTTTTTAAAATAAGTCCATGTTCTAATGATAAAGCCCAATTTAAAAGATATCAAAACTGAGTTTGTTTGGAATGATTCACCACTGCCATTTTCAAAGCCCTTTCTAATTAATTGCAACTTCTTACCAATGATAGTTGATGCATGCACCAGTCAACTGTGACAGAGAACAAAAGACCAAAGACAAATGAAAGAATGAGGTGTCAAACCAGGCTGACAATGCCGTCCAATTAGACTGGTCTTTCTCTGCCTTTATAGACTGATAATAGCATCATCGCAGGAAGAATAAATGAGGAGTACAATCACATGAGTGAACTATTACAGCTTAGCATTTCTTCCATTCCTAAAATTTATGAATAAATTTTATGAATTTATAGAAAATTGATGGCGCAAAAGGAGACCATTCAGCCCATTGAAACCTCCGTTCACATCGGTGGGACCAGAAGGTTCCGCCAGCGTGAGGGGCTGGAAAATCCCGGCCATTGTGTCTGTGCTGGCCGTAAAAGAGCTACCCAACCTCATGTTCCATGAAAGAGACCATCTCCATAAGCAGATCATGTTCTTTAGGAACTGAAACTTACAGTTGAGTGGAACAGTGTGCCACAGGACTGATAATTATCCATCAGTTATGGTGCAGTGCTCCAAGGGAGCGTGTAGGGACCTGCCGCATTCCCTTCAGTACTCTGAAAGGCAGTAACTACAGTGTCAGACCGTGTATGATTTGCTTACAGCTGGATTAATTACACAAAAGCAAAGAAACTTGAATTACTAATGGGGAAACTACTTAGAAAATAAAGACTGAATCAGTCCACAAGGGATTAGGATAACTTCCTTAGGACATGTTTTTGTGCTATCAGTAATTCATAAGGCTTCTTAATACAAACATACTTTATAGGCTTGCCAGTACGATGGTTAGTTTGATATGGGTGGTTGAAAAAACAAACCCCAGAGCACAGCCAGTGCCTTTACACTAAAAGAAACCTTTTATCTCATAGGTGTTAAAGTTGAGATAATAATAACTATTTTCCTCTTAAGCATATCCCTTAATAGACCTTTATCTATATTGGTGTGTGGATTTATCTATGTTAGAATGTCAAGGAAAAACAGTCCAAAAGTGACCTCCTCAATTTCATGGTACAGGCACAAGCACTAACATCATAGAATCACAGAATGGATACAACACAGAAGGAGGCCATTCTGCTCCGGCTCTCTGGATGAGCAGCACACCCGAGTGTCATTCCCCTGCCTTCTCCCCTTATCTTATTTTAGGAAAGTTGTAAAGGCTTTTGAGAGGGTGCAGAAAAGTCTCACAACAATGGTTCCAGGGTTGAGGAGCTTCAGTTACATAGATAATTGGAGAAGTTGGGATTGTTTTCCTTGGAGAAGAAAAGGTCGAGACGAGGTTTGAAAGAGGTGTTCAAAATCATGTGGGGTCTGGATGGGGGAGATAGGGAGAAACTGTTCCTACTGGTGGAAGGATCAAGGCAAAAGAAGCAATGGAGATGTGAGGAGAAACATTTTCACCCAACAGGTGGTGGAGATCTGGAATGCACTGCCTGAGAGTATAGTGGTAACAGGTTCAATCAAGGCATTCAAAAGGGAACTGGATTATTATTGGAAAAGGAAGAATGTGCAAGGCTACGGGGAGAATGCAGAGGAATGGCTGTCAAGAAGGTATAATAATGTTATTGGAAATGATTTAAAAATATAGTTCTAATGGGGTCTGTGTCTCTGTGTGTCTTAATTGGATTAAAGTCATCTAGTCTGGATGCTTTGGTGTATAGTAGTTTTGAGATGTTAATTATATAAACGTAAGGAGAGTAGAAGGTAAAGTGTAAATTTGCATTTGTTAAAAGAAACCATTCAAGACTGCGGATGAAATCTTAGAAGATGCCAAGCAATATGTTTATTTTTTTTCAGCTTACTAATAAAATTGGTGGGATGAAATGATGTTATTGTTGGAGGAGATAAAGTTAATAGCCTAGTGATTCAATGGAAAATTTACATTCAAGGAGAAAGGAGATTGTGTGATCCAACAAGTGTGAGAAGCCTCCAGCCTGTTAAGCCTCACGTCTATCTACAAGGACCCAGAGCTGGAAGAAACTCATTTTGAATGTGACTGTCCAGGGTGTGCTTTGCCAGAGTCCTGTTAAAATCAATGAGTTTTACTATTGCCCAAGGGAGGGTGTAACTAAGAGTCAGATCAATTAAGGGATTTTTGTAGTTATTATATTGTAGTAATTTTGTAGACAACTGTATGTGTTTACAATCTTTCTTGTATTAATAAATGTTTAATTTAGTCTTTTAAAAAAATCCCCGAGACTCGGTGGTCTTATTACTACTGAATTCAAAGCCTGCACTTCGAAACATACAAATTGAAAAAATGGGTTATGACAGTTGTTTCAAGTTTCTCTCTGGATTTGAAAAACGCAGCCTTTACCATCAGCTGCGTCATAATAATGGCACTAGCTGAATTGCTCCTTTGGACAGCCAGCACTGACATAGCAGGCTGAATGGCCCTCTTCTGTGCTGTAACCATTCTGTGAGTCTGTGATTTATGCTGCACAAGTGTCAGGCAATGACTATCTCCAACAACTCCCCTTGACATTCAATGCCATTAACATTGCTGAATCTCCCACTATCAAGTTACCATTGACCAGAATCTGAACAGGGCCAGTCATATAAATACTGTGGCTACAAGAGCAGGTCAGAGGCTGGGAATTCCGTGAAGAGTAACTCACCCCCTGTCTCGTCAAGTTCAGTTCACCATCTACAAGGCACAAGTCTGGAGTGTGATGGAACACTCTCCAATTGCGTGGATGAGTGCAGCTCCCAAGACACTCAAGAAACTCAACATTAACCAGGACAAAGCAGCTCACTTGATTGGCACCCCATCCATCACTTTAAACAGTCATCCCCACCACCCCGTCTCCTTCACCACCAACACACAGTGGCAAAAATGTGCACCATTTACAAGATGCACTGCAGCAACTCACCATGTTATTTCAAAATTTTACAAAACCCAGTATGCTCAGCTGGCTTTGAGATATTGTTACTGTCCTATGTTCTTTAAACTCTCGACAAGGCACCTGCGATCACATTGTTTTGATTGGCAACATGCATAGGCTAGTATCCCCCCGCCAGCCCCAATATTTGTCACATACACTTCAATTTACCAAAGAGCCAGTGGTGGGTATTAACTAGGGGATTCTCTTGTGTCCCTATAAATAGTAACAGACTGAAACTGTGATGACTGGTTTAGGAGGTACATGCTTGTAATGTGTATCTCTGTAAATAAATACTGAAAGAAGCGTGTAAAGATTGACTCCAGGTCTGTCTTTCACCACCTGGCTTTCTGGAATATAATAACTGTGTAAGCCTTCTGTTGAAACTATAATCATTTATAGTTTTTAATGCAGGACATTCGGATAACCCATCTCTGAAGTGAGACATGCCAGTAATTAGTGGAACTGTACGTATATGCAGCACAACCAGTGGGCCTAACATAGAACCAAATGCAGAGGTAAGAACCAAGGAATGAATAAATTTAAACATTTATGTACTAGTTTTTTTGGGGGGCAGGCACAGGTAATGTTAAAAGTCTAAACTTGTCTATCACCCACCAGTGTTGCAATATTTAGCCCAGTCTCCTCCCATGCTGCTAGATTCTGTGCCCTATGATTTCCCCAGATTGAAGGCTTGGAGATCTCACATGCCCAGTGCCATGTAAATTAGAAGGCCATTTTACCATAGCAATAATCAAAACCAAACCTGTCCCCATCTAAGCTCCACTTGTGCAGACGTGAGTTACAGAGCTATCAGGAGCCCTAACTAAATCCACTTCCCTAATCAAAGAAAGCTATTTTAGGTGCTTAACATCAGATGAGGTTTGCTAACTGAATACAGACTGTACCTGGCAGAAATGCTGGTTCATATGTCTCAGCTGCTCACCGCTCATCCGAACAATTTGGTGAAACCTCAAGGGATCAAGTACAATAAGAAACATCAGAAATTGTATTGCCTTAGTCACAGTAGAGGTTTTAAAATTCCTGCCTGGTCACCACCTGACCACACAGCAGAATGGAGAAGCATTACAGTCCCATTTGTTTGGATATAATGGATCATTTCATTTTTATTTAAAGCTAATTCGTTTATTTTGGGTTTTGACATGAAGTAAATTATTAAGAGACCTTATCGAAGCAACCACATTCCATGGAATCCTGCCAATGTTCAAAATACTCAGAGGAAATACTCTTTGTGCTGACTAGTTGCTCTGAAAATATTCTGGGGTGCAGAGTCAGTGCTCAAGAGACAAAAAGGTCTTTCTTTCTTCTGATTTATGTGAAGTATTTAAATATCATTCTTAAACTAGTTAAGCAAGTGCACCCTCGCCAAACTCAGACTCATTAAGTGGTCAGCTTGACAAACACAGTGGTGAGGGTTTCTTATTGGACCCCACAATGGGAATCAGCCAGCATCTGGACCAGATTGCACAGCCTGCTAGAAACACAGATCCCTAGGCCAGGATTTTTCCCTCGTCGTGCGGGCGGGAGCAGTCAGGAAGCTGCCCGCAATCTGGGCCGGACCGTAATTTCACACGGATGGGCCAGTTAAGGCCTGCCCAGTATGAAACGGGTGGGTCAGCGCTCAGCACTTCCTGTGTGGAGGGGAGGAGGGCGAGCACGCAACTTTGCGCATGTGTGCGGTTGTGCGCTAGAAAAGCTCCCTGAGGCACAGAGCTAGAGAATTAAAAATAAACAAGTTTAAATCATTAAAAAACATATCCCCTCACGTGACTCTGTCTGTCACATGAGCAAGGACATGTTCTTAATGAAATGTTAAAATTTATATTTTATTTTTAATTGCTGTTGGAAACCTCATTCCTAGAAAGTGCAAAGGCCGCTTGGCCTTTTTGCCTGCCCGCCAACCATAAGGTTGGATGGACAGCGATAAATAACATTTAATTAGATCTTTAATGGCCTTAATAGGCCTGTTAATTGTCGGCAGGTGCACAGCTGCCTCCCGCGCCACCCGCCAGCCGAAATATCGTGTGAGCGCACGATGACGTTGGGAGGTTCGCCCAACGTCATCGCGCATCATTTTACGCTCAAGCCAGTCGAGCACACTCCTGCCCCCTCAGTGAGAAACCCTGCCCCTAGTTTCTTCAGCTCACTGACATTCAAAATGAGCCACTTGAGGGCTCATTCTTCCCCTCATCCCGTACATAGGACAGCTGGAGGTTCAGCATAATATTTCTGGTATTAATTCTTCTACAGTACCAAGTTAAAGAACCCTTATCCTTGGAAAAAGCTGAGGACACAACTTTGATGGGACTTGACTCAAATTGGGGAACCCAAAGCCCAGCAGCAGTGATATCCAGTTGTATTTCAAACATTATCACGTTGTGCTTTGATTTTGGTTTAGATGGTGAAAGTACAGTGTGATGTTTGTGTCCATTATTTTAGATCAAGCTGATGGTGATGATCAGCTGAAATAGGAAAGGATGATTGATGCGAGGACACTGCATTAATTAAGAGAAAGCTAGATAGCGTATTCGGAAGATGGTTAAGATTATTATCTGTGAGAATGATGTCAATTGGGTTGAAAAATATATCTGTACTTCTGCAACTTCTATTTTTACACCTCACATCGATGTCAAGCACGTCCACGACATGTCTATCAAGGGCAAAAGAGGGATGGAAGCTCTTAAGAGCGAAGAAAGTTTCAGAGGTCTAAATAAAATAGTTATTGAGGATTTCACCGAGGATCTGCACTCTTATCCATAGTCTTGTAAAATCAGTGGTCTTTCTGGATGAATTCAGTGATAGGAGATTTACAGTGCCAACTGGGATTACTAACAGAGCACAATTAAAGAAAATCACCTATTAGAGAAAATCACCTATTCAAAGATTTCAGTAAACGACATAAACAAAGAACTAGGGCCAGAATTTTTAGCTCGTTAGGCAGATGTGCGCCCGACCTGACCAATTGTAAAATGATGTACAATGATCTTGGGCAGGTGTCCCGGCATCATTGTGCAGTCGTGTGATATTTTGGTCGGCGGGTGTGCACCGGAGTCAGTAGTGCATCCACCAACAATTAAAAGGCCTATTAAGGCCATTAACAAGGTAATTGAACTAAATTTCAGCCGGTCCAACTTCATGATTGGCGGGCAGGCGAAAAGGCCAAGTGGCCTTTGCACTTTTTAGGAAACCTCATCCATGGGCGGGATGAGGTTTCCAACAGCTATTAAAAACAAAATTAAAATTAAAACATTTCATTTATAACATGCCCCTGCTCATGTGACAGTGTCACATGAGGCGACATGTTTTATAACATTATAAAAATCTTTTTTTTTAATGTTTTAAACTCCTCGTCTCCCTGAGGCACAGAGCTGCCTCAGGAAGCTTTTCCAGCAATTACCTATGCGCGTGCATGAACTTGCGCTCTCGCCCTCTTCCCCCCCAACACTAGCAGCGCTGAGTATTGCCGTGCGTGACTCATGCTGGGTGGGCCTTAATTGGCCCATCAGCGTGAAATCACCGTCCAGTCCCGATCGCGGGCAGCAGTTAGCTTCCCGACTGCTCCCGCCCACCCCCCACTGAGCCCGCCTGATGAGGGAAAAATCCTCCCCTAGGATTCAAGCAGAAAAGTTTTGCTGATGTGGGGAGGAGAAATTAGTATTAATATAATGATGGAACAAGGCCAGGAGGATATCAAGCATATCTCATTGCATGTGAGTCAACTTCTTGAACTGCTGCAGTCCATTTTGTGTAGGTACACCCACAATGTGGTTAGGGAGGAAATTCCAGGATTTTCACCCATTGACAATAAATTAAGAAACAGAGATATAGTTCCAGTTAGACAGCTATGCCTGTCTCTTTATGGGGTATGTGGAACATTCCTTGTTCCAGTCCTACTCCGGCCTCCTCCCACAACTCTTCCTCCAGTACATCGATGATTACTTTGGTGCTGCTTCATGCCCTCATCGGGACCTGGAAAAATTTATTAATTTTGCTTCCAATTTCCAACCCTCCATCATTTTCATGTGGTCCATCTCTGACACTTCCCTTCCCTTCCTTGACCTCTCTGTCTCAATTTCTGGTGATAGACTGACCATCAATATTCATTACAAGCCTACTGACTCCCACAGCTACCTCGACTACAACTCCTCACACCCCGCTTCCTGTAAGGACTCCATCCCATTCTCTCAGTTCCTTCGCCTCCGTTGCATCTGTTCTGATGATGCCACTTTCAAAAACAGTTCTTCTAACATGTCCTCCTTCTTTCTTAACCAAGCTTATCCACGGTGGTTGACAGGGACCTCAACCGTGTCCGGCCCATCTCCCACGTATCCGCCCTCACACCTTCTCCTCCCTCCCAGAAACATGATAGGGTCCCCCTTGTCCTCACTTATCACCCCACCAGCCTCCACATTCAAAGGATTATCCTCCGCCATTTCTGCCAACTCCAGCATGATGCCACCACCAAACACATCTTCTCTTCATTCCCCACCCCCCCACCCCCCCACCCCCGGTGGCATTCTGCAGGGATCGTTCCCTCCATGACACCCTGGTCCACTCCTCCATCACCCCCTACTCCTCAAACCCCTCCCATGGCACATTCCCATGTAACCGCAGAAAATGCAACATCTGCCCCTTCACTTCCCCTCTCCTCACAGTCCAAGGACTCCTTTCAAGTGAAGCAGCACTTCACTTGCACTTCCCTCAACTTAGTCTACTTGCATTCATTGCTCCCAATGCAGTTTCCTCTACATTGGAGAGACCAAACGCTGACTGGGTGACCGCTTTGCAGAACACCTGCAGTCTGTCCGCAAACATTACCCAGACCTCCCTGTCGCTTGCCATTTCAACACTCCACCCTGCTCTCATGCCCACATGTCCATCCTTGGCCTGCTGCATTGTTCCAGTGAAGCTCAACGCAAACTGGAGGAACAGCACCTCATCTTCTGACTAGACACTTTACAGTCATCCGGACCGAATATTGAGTTCAACAATTTTAGATCAAGAACTCTCTCCTCCAACCCCACCCCCATTCTGTTTTTTTCCCCCTTCCTTTTACTCCGAGTCCTGACCTGAAGGTTGTTACTCCTGTCCAAACAGCTGTGAAGAGTTTTGAAGTATCCCTGCTCACACAGGCAAGTATCAGTAACAATTAAACGTCTGACAAATACTACACGCGACCCCACTCATCCCTCTTATCCTACCCGTGGATGAGATTTAGACAAATGTGGCCTACCCGCCTGTGCGACATCCTGAAGATCGCATGGGCCCCGAAAAATACCAGACAATTGCTGCCTCAAGGTCCTTAAGTGGATGATTAATTAATGGCGGGCACGCATCAGAAAACATTGCGTGCCTGCCCAGCTAAATATCGCAATGGTGTGCGGTGACATTGGGACGCTCACCTGATGTCACTGTGCGTCATTTTACACGTCAATGTGCAGGGTGGGCCAACGAGAAAATTCTGGCCATTAGTTTACTCATAATTAGGCAAAATCTTCCATCTTTCCTTTCCTCAAGGGCGTCGTGTTTATTTTAAGGAACTGGATGAATTTCTTGACCTGAACTGAACCAGGGATAGGCAATAAATGCTGGGCCCAGCCAGTGAAGCCCACATCCCATGAATGAATAAAAAAAAATACTTCAAATACTTTGATTACATTATCACCTTGCTGTTTGTGGGATATGGCTGTGGGATAATTGTCTCCTACATTACAACAGTGACTACACTTCAACAAAAAGTACTTAATATTCTGCAAAGTACTTCAGGATATCCTGAGGTGTGAAAGGCATTAAAAAGGGAAAGACATACATTTATATGTCAGTACACTAGTAAGATAATTACAAATACTTGATGATGGAATTCCCAAAAAGGACACCAACAGCTCAAGTGGTCCTATTTTCCCATAGCGTAATACATTCCCCTACACCCTGTCAGCCACACAAAGCCTGCCCTTGTTCTGTAAGACAACAAAAATTAATTAACTTTTCTAAGGCATCATTAACTGGCATGTAAAAGAAAAATAATCACTTGAGCTTACAGTGACATGATAACTTATTATTACATCATCAATGTCTCAGACTCTAAACTCTAATCTTCCTAGCTGCAGCTTACACTTTGTCAGAAAATAAGAATTAGCTCTGATCTGTGATGCCACAGAAATAAACAACTCATGATCTGTGACGATAACCATAGCAGATTCTAGTTACAATATGAGAAGAAGAATTTTATTTGTAATGAACGTAGAATATAAGAGCATGGTAGTAAGGTTAAGAGGTGGAGACTTTATAGCCCGCAAGAAGCTTAGAAGGTTATGAGACAAAATAAGCAGGTTATAATTCATGAGGTTTTGGTACATTTAATACAGTCTGTGTAGCTGATAATATAATATGATACGATAATGAACAGGTTTAAATAATAAAATAGTTAAGTTTTTTGTGCAATAATATGATGAGCAAGATTTAACAGAATATGATAATCAGAGTTATAGAATGATGCAGCACAGGAGGAGGCCATTTGGCCCTTACGCCTGTACCAGCTTTCTCAAAGAGCGATCCAGTTAGTTTCATTTCTTGGCTCTTTCAACATAACCCTGTATATTTCTTTTCTCCTCAAGCATATATCCCTTTTAAATCTGCATCCACCACCTTTTCAGGCAGCACATTCTAAACCATAACAGCTCACTGGGTTAAAACAAATTCCTCTAGCTCTTTCGCTTATGAGCTTAATATTGTGCCATCTGGTTGTCAACCCTTCCGCAATTGCAAACAGTTCCTGCTTATTTAGTCTATAAAAAACATTAATGATTTTGAATACCTCAACCAAATCTCTTCTTAGCCTTTTCTGTTACAAGGTGAACCCAAATTCTATAGTTTCTCTGTATAGCTGAAGACCCTCATCCCTATCACCAATCTCTGCACCCTCTTTAAACCTCGGCATTCTTCCTAAAATGTGTGGTGCCCAAAATTGGCCACAATCTTTCAACTGAGGCCTAGCAAGTGTTTTTGAAAGGTTTTGGTGCTCTCTGGGCACTAAACTGGGCTGTGTAGCACCTGTTGTTTTAGGCACCTAATGTTTGAAAATGGAGACCCATATGCATGCACAATCTTACGTTTGGGGTTTGCATGCATAAACCTAACGATTGCCAGAAACATGCAGAACAGACAGTTCATGATGCAAATCAATGGCAATGCTGGTTTGGTACCAGGACTATTATTTTCAAATTCAAATTGGTACCCTGTTTAACCTTGCACAGCTGAACACAATATTAAGCAGAATGAAGGATCCTTCATTAGTGTCTTAAAGGGATCACGAATTACTTACTGAATATTTCTTCTGGCTGCTGGTTCAATTGCATGTGTGCAGCTTCCTTATATTTGGCTAAAGTTTATGTACGCTACAGGAAGTGGTCTGGCTGATGTTGAAGTACGTTTTTTTGTTATTTAAAATCCTAACCTGAAATAAGTTGTTTGTTGATATGGCTGTGTTTTTAGGGCTTCCTTTGGGAATTAAACATGACTGGGAAAATCAGGCTGAACAGGACAACATGCTAGAAGATGGAGGAGTAGGGGAAGAAAAACTTCTTATTAGGGGCCTTATCTGCCTATGGGTTTCAGGCAGCAATACTATCTCAACTTCAGTAAGGTTAAATGCATGGGATGTCTTTGCTTCACCACAGAGGTAGTGACTGAGAATTGCTCTGGAACCTCAAAGCAGGGCAAGGACTGCATTTGGCTATGAAGGTAATAATGGTTCTTAGCATTTAACATCTGGCTATTCCAGGCTGCTGAAGATATAAGTAACACAATAAACTTTGCAGTATGCTGTTGCATTAGGGTGATCACCAAGGCTCTGTATGTACAGAATGACAGCTTCATCTCTTGCCAGAGACAAGCATACAGAGTGGGCACAAGGGTTTGCTTGAATCGCAGTCTTCCCTATTGTGCCATTGACTGAATGCACATTACCTTGCATGCACCTCATACGAACTTGGCCATTTTCATAAACCAAATGTAATTTCAATTTCACAATGTGCATCTGGTGTCTGATCACATGCACGTGATTGGCCACTATCCTGGATGCAGTCATATTTCCTTCATTCTGCAGCAGGCCTGTGTGCCAGCAGTATTTGACCCACATTGGCAAGCCAAAGGCCGGCTGCAGGGCAACAAGGGCTATCCATTCAAAACATGGTTCATCACTCCAGAATCCATGTGCAGCGTGCCTATAATGAGAGCCATGCCGTCACAAGGAACATTACAGAACACACTATTGGCATCTTTAAGCAATGCTTCCACTACCTGGACCACTCTGGAGGACTCTGCAGCTGAACTGATATCAAGATTTGTGATAGGGTGCTGCATACTGTAAAACCTGGCTGTTATAAGGGAGCAGCCCTTGCCACCACTGTCAGGTGAGAAGCTGAGGAGAAGGAACATGAAGAGGAGGAGGAGGGAGTATGGCAGGGAGACCACTGACACCATCCCAGGCCTCATGGCAACCAGCAGGTTGGCATGGCCTCAAGAGTCACGCTGATTGAGCAGCGCTTCTCTCGAGCACTCCCAGCCCTTATGACAGATGACTCTGTAACTCACCCCAACAGAGAGAAGAATTATCCAGTAAGCACATATAAATATCCCATTGCCACCTGCAGTGATTGAAACATGGGTCTCCACTACCGACTGTCTCACCCAACAGACAGCTTGGCACCACATGAAACCCAACCCAAGTGCCTCCCCTCTTTGGGCCCTTCATTCTATGGCTCTTTTGACAATGGTAACACACAAGTCTGCTCATTGGCATAATCAATAATATAATAAAGGATAAAGCAATGAACAAACTCCAGAAACATCATCTCAAGTGACCCACAAAGTGCATTTAACGATGTGCATCTTTTGTTCACACCTGCTCTTATGGGGTTGTCTCCCTGTGGCTCAGATTTGAGGAGGGGACAGTCTTCTCCTTTGTCTCTGCTCATGGCTGAGATGTCTGTGGCTTCTGTCCTCATCTTGGAAGTGCCTCTGGGAGCTCTTCCATAAGCTGCTGCACTTGCATCATTGCAGGGGCAGCCTCTGTCACAGGGCCTTGTGGCACTGATAGTTCCTGAGTCAGAGGCACCAAGGAGATGAAGGATGACACTGGTACTCCCTGACGGTGGATTCCTCATCAACCTCTTCAACTGCCTCAACCCTTTCAAGGCGCCCTCGAATGTTGGATGAGGCCACCAGTTGGGACCAGTTGGTATCCACTCCAAACATTGAATAGTCAATGCTACAGGGATTCTCACCCTTACTGTGGATGTCAGCGTGTTGATCCTGTATTTATTCAGTAGTTCTGCCCATGGCTCTACAAGAGATCCTACCTCAGGTCAATTCAGGCTTTTTGCTTTTGAAATTGTGTCACATCACATTACTGATGCTGACGCGGTGCAGAGTCGAAACTCAGAAACGATCCGGCCATCAGATTCCAGACCCGGGATTGAAAATCCAACCCAAAACGTCTCAAATGAAAACAGAAAATACTCAGCAGGTCACGCAGCGTCTGTGGAGAGAGAACTCGGGCTAACCTTTCGGGTCTGTGAACCATTTTTCACATCTTGCATCATGATCTCCAGCGCATTGTCTGAAAACCTTGGTGCTCGCTCCCTTACATGTTCGGCCATTCCTCAAAGTATCACAGCATAGATACACTTCTCAAAAAACTCCTATCACTTCTTGCAGACATAAGGCATCTCTCTTTTGAGACATGCAAGCTGCGTTTAAGTAGCAGCAATCATTTTGTAACACTAGGCAGCAAGAACTGAATGTGCTCCTGACATCACAATGAATGAGAGCAGGCTAATCTTGTACCACGATCTCTACATCCATGTTCAGGTTATCCAATTTAATATCCCCATTTTGTTTAATACAACTAAGGATCTCATTTGCTTTTTAACAGCCTTTATAGGAACATAGGAAATAGCAGCAAGAGTAGGCCATTTGGTCCCTCAAGCCTGCTCTGCTATTCTACTAGATCATGGCTGATCTTCTACCTCAAAGCCATTTTCCTGCACTATCCCCATAGCCCTTGGTATCTTTAATATCTAGAAATCTATCTATCTCTTCTGAATATACTCAGTGACTGAGCCTCCACAACCCTCTGGGTTAGAAGAAATTCCTCCTCATCTCAGTCTTAAATGGCCTGCCCCTTTTTCTGAGACTGTGGGCCCTGGTTCTAGACACCCCCAGCCAGGGGAAACATGCTTCCTCCATCTACCCTGTTGAGCCCTATAGGAATTTTGTAAGTTTCAATGAGATCACCTCTCACTCTTCTAAACTCTAGAGAAAAGAGGGACAATCTCTTTTCATCGGACAATCCCACCATCCCAGGAGTCATTGTACTCCCTCCTAAGAGAAGTTTATGCTTCCTTGGGCATGGAGATGAAAACTGTATGCAATAGTCTAGGTGCAGTGTCACCAAGGCTCTTATCAATTGCAGCATGACATCTATACTCCTATATTCAAATCCTCTTGGAATAAAGGCCAACATACAGTTCTGGTCGCCTAACTACAGGAAGGATATCAGTAAGATTGAAAGAGTGCAAAGAAGATTTACTAGGATGTTGCCGGGTCTTAAGGAGTTGAGTTACAGGGAAAGATTTAACAGGTTAGGACTTTATTCCTTGGAAAGATGAGGGGAGATTTGATAGAACTTTACAAAATTATGAAGGGTATAGACAGAGTAAATGCGAGTAAGCTCTTTCCACTTAGATTAGGAGAGATAAACACGAGAGGACATGGCTTTGGGGTGAAAGGGGAAAGGTTTAGGTGGAACATTAGGGAGAACTTTTTCACTTAGAGAGTGGTGAGAGTGTGGAACGAGCTACCATCTGATGTGGTAAATGTGGGTTCACTCTTAAGTTTTAAGAATAAATTGGATAGATACATGGACGGGAGCGGTCTGGAGGGTTATGGACTGGGTGCAGGTCAATGGGATTAGCGGAATAATATTTTGGCACAGACTAGAAGGGCCAAATGGCCTGTTTTCTGTGCTGTAGTGTTCTATGGTTCTATGGTTCTATACTATTTAATTGTGTGCTGCACCTGCATGTTAGCTTTCAGAGATTTATGAACAAGGACACCTGTTCACTTGAATAAGGTGCCTTTGGACATCAACACACTTCCCAATCTCCTCCCATTTAAGAAATGCTCTGCATTTCAATTTTTCCTACCAAAGCAGATAACTTCATATTTTTCCACATTATATTCCATCAGCCATGTTCTAGCCCACTTACATAGCCTGTCTAAATCCTCTTGAAGCCTCCATTCATCTTCCTCACAACTCACATTCCCACTTAGTTTTGTGTCATCAGCAAACTTGAAAATATTACATTTGGTCCCCACATCCAAATCATTGATATAGATTGCAAATAGCTGGGATCCAAACACTAATCCTTGTAATACCCCCTAGTCACAGCCTGCCAACTTGAGAATGACCTGTTTATTCCTACTCTCTGCTTTCTGTCCATTAACCAATTCTCAATCCATGCCAGTATGTTACCCCCAGTCCCACATGGTCTAATTTTGCATAATAACTTTATGTGTGGAACTATATTGACAACTTCTGAAAATCCAAATAGACATCCACGGTATCTATTCTACTCGTTACATCTTCAAAAAACGCCATCAAGTTTGTTAAACATGATTTCCCTCTCATAAATCCATGTTCACTCTGCCAATCCTACCATTATTTTCTAAGTGTCCAGTAATCACATCCTTCATAATATGTTCCAGCGTTTTCCCCACTTCTGCTGTCAAGCTAACAGGTCTGTAGTTCCCAGTTTTCTCTCTCCCTCCTTTCTCAAATAAACATTTGCTACCTTCCAATCTGCAGAAACCATTCCAAAATCTATAGAATTTTGTAAGATGACCATCAATGCATCCACTATCTCTACAGCCAACTCTTTCAACACTCCAGGATATAAATCATCAGGTCCAGGAGATTTATAACTTTCAGTCCCATTAATTTCTCCAGTGCTACTTTTTTATTCATACTAATTGTTACGACCACAGCTGATGTTATTGTTAAGCAAGTCAGACCCCAGAGTGAAGAAGGAGGAGAAGACTCTCCTGACTTAACACTGGGTGGCTGCTTCCAATTCAAAACTTTGACAGCTTCTCAGCAGCTCACACACAAGGAAGCTGGCCTTCAGTGGGTTCCCCCAGAGCAACACTCAACAATTAAACATCCCTTTCCTTAAGGGATCTTTTTCCCCTTTCATCTCAGGTTCCATTGTCCTCAACACCTCTTTGAAACTCAACCTCTCCAAATATAAAAATCTTTCATGTTTCCTATTTTGCCTCTATTTTTGGGTCAATAAAATTTAATGTATCTTCCCCCATTTACTCATGGAACCCCTGATGTTAATGTTCCTTGTTACCTCAGAATTCCTTTTTGAAATTCAACAGTTGAAAAATCAATTTCCTAACTTATCTCAATTTACTTATAACTTAAACCGATCATGACCTCTCATTACGAATGCACAAACCTCACACCTTCAATCCAGAGTTAGAATAATTAACTGGATGAGAGCCAACTTCGATGGGGCAAGAACGGAGATGGGCCAGATAGACTGGAATGACAGATCGGTGGGAAAAACTGTAGCTGAACAATGGGCTACCTTCAAAAAAGAATTGGTTTGGGCACAGTCAAGGTATATTCCATTGAAAGGGAAAGGTAGGGAAAACAAATCCAGAGTTCCCTGGATGAAAGAAGAGATAAAAATTAAGACAAAGAAGAATAAGTGTGAGTATGACAGGTGTGAGATAGAAAATACAATTGAGAACCAGGAGGAATACAGAAGATTCAGAGGAGAGGTGAAAAAGCATATTGGAAAAGCAAAGAGGGATTATGAGAAAGGACTGGCAGCCAACATACAGGGGAATCTACAAGTCTTCTATAGGCATATAAATATTAAGAGGGTAGTAAAAGGAGGCGTAGGGCTAATTAGGGACCTAAAAGGGAATTTACACATAGATGAAGGGGCTATGGCTGAGCTATTAATTACTGTGCACCTGTCTTTACCAAGGAGGTAAATGTTACCCAGGCCATGGTGACTCTGTCACAAGGGTTCAAAATTGATAAGGAGGAAGTGCTGAATAGTCTGTCAGTACTTAAAGTTGACAAGGCACCAGGACCGGACAAGATGCATCCAAGGATATTGAAGAAGTGAGAGTAGAAATTGCGGAGGTACTGGCCATAATTTTTCAGTCTTCCCTAGACTTGGGAGATGCCAGAGGACTGGAGAATTGCAAACATTACGCCCTTGTTCAAAAAAGGTTGCAAGGATAAGCCCAGCAATTACAGACCAGTCAGTTTAACTTCATTGGTTGGCAAGATTCTAATAACAATTATTCGGGATTGAATTAGTAGTCACATGGAAATATATGGGTTGAAAAGGAAGAGCCAGCATGAATTTCTAAAGGGGAAATTGTGTTGAAATTGCTGGAGTTTTTTGAAGAGGTAATAGAAAAGTCGACGAGGGTAATGTTGTTGATGTGGTGTACATAGACTTTCAAATGGTATTGATACAGTGCCACACAACAGATTTTTGAGAAAAGTTATTGCTCATGGAATAAGAGGAACATTAGCAACATGGATACAAAATTAGCTGAAAAATCAGAAGCAGAGAGTAATGGTCAATGGATATTTTTCAGGCTGGAGGAAGGTGTATAGTGGTGTTCCCCAGGGGTCAGTATTGGGATCTTTGCTTTTCGTGACATATTAATGATCTAGATCTTGGTGTGTTGGGGACACCAAGATTTGCGGATGATACAAAGCTTGTTAGTGCTGTAAACTGCAAGGAGGACATGTAGAACTTCAAAAGGACATAAACAAGTTGGTGGAGTAGGCAGATAGGTGGCAAGTGAAGTTCAATGATTGGAGAGGTTGGGACTGTTCGCCTTAGAGAGGAGAAGGCTAAGAGGAGATTTGATAGAGGTGTCCAAAATCATGAGGGGGCTGGGAAGAGTAGATAGGGAGAAATTGTTCCCACTCGTAAAAGGATCAAGAGTGAGATGGCACAGATTTAGTGATTTACAAAAGATGCAAATGTGACATGAGAAAAAACTTTTTCACACAACAAGTGGTTCAGGTCTGGAATGTATTGCTTGGAAGTGTGGTGGACGCAGGTTCAATCAAGGCATTCAAGAGGGCATTAGATGATTATTTGAATCAGAGCAATGTGCTGCAGACGGGGAAAAGGCAGGGCAATGGCACTAGATCATAATGCTCATTTGGAGAGCCAGTGCAGACATGATGGGCCGAATAGTTTCTTTCTGTGTCATTAAAACTTTGTGATTCTGAACCTCCCATCCCTTAGAACTCAGAGACAACCTGTTTCTAGTAGCCTTCTCCCTGTTTAATTAACCTTGGACACACACACACTCAGACAACTTTCTACACAGACAAAATAATCACAAAAATATAAAAATATACATCTCTCATCACATAATTTCTTTCAGTTCACCATTCTCCCTAGTTCCTTGGTTTTCTAGCATTTCTAGGAGGTTTTTTGTATCTTGCTCCGTAAAGACATTCACAAAGTATTTGTTTAGTTTCTCTGCCATTTCCTTATTCGCCATTAGAAATTCCCCTATCTCTTCATGTAATGAGCCCATATTCATTTCTGCTAATCTTTTCCTTTTAAAATATCCCTAGAAGCTTTTGCAGTCTGTTTTTTTGTTTCTGGCTAGTTTACTATCATATTCTATTTTCCCTTTTTTTAATCAGTTTCTTGGTCCTACTTTGCTGAATTCTAAAATACTTTGAATCTGCAGGTTTACTACTTTTTTTGGCAACTTTATAAGCCTCTTCCTTTGATCTAATACAAACCCCAATTTATTTTGCTAGCCACAGGTTGGATCGCTTGCTAGCCATTGCAAGTCCATTGACATACCCTTTAATGTAGCTTCACAATCTACCATAGCCAACTTGCCCCTCATACCTTTGTAGTTTCCTTTGTTTAAATTTCAGACCCTAGTATCGGACTACATCACTTTCAAACTTGATGTAAAATTCTGACATATTATGGTCACTCTTCCCTAAAGGCTCCTTTATAACAGGATTATTAATTAGTCCTTTCACAATACCAGATCTAAAATAGCCTGTTCTCTGTTCTAGAAAACCATCTTGTATACATTCCAGGAATTCATTCTCCACAGCATTAGTGCTAATTAGGTTTACCCAGATTGGAGTCCCCCATCTACATTCCTTGGGGGCATGATTTTCAGAACATTTTCTTGCCACAGTTGAACTTTGAAAATGCCCAGAAAAGTGTGGATTTAGAGTTGCTGGCTGAGGGACTAGGGCTCCCCTTCGAAAGCTCAGCTGGTAGAGCGGAGGACTGTAGGTGACTGTAAACTGGTATCCTTATGTCACTGGCTCAAAGGAAGCCCTCCTTGTTTTTCAGCCAAAATAGCTCTTTTGGGAGCGTGTTAGACGGAAGATCTAAAGTTCCCTGGATCAATCCTGAGTTTTGGCAAAGATCCTCAAGTCCACTTGCTTGAGTGTCTCCAGCTTCTTGCTGTGTTTTGCCTCATACAACCTTCACTGGGGGCAGGCGACGGTGTAGTGGTATTGTTGCTCGACTAGTAATCCACAGACCCAGGGTAAAGCTCTGGGGACCCAGGTTTGAATCCTGCCATGGCAGATGGTGGAATCTGAATTCAATACAAATCTGGACTTAAAAGTCTAATGATGACCATGAAACCATTGTCAATTGTTGTAAAAATCCATCTGGGCTCACTTTGTGGTACTCCTGTGGCTCAGCTGGCAGCATACCTGCCTCTAATACCTGACAGTTGTAGGTTCAAGCCCCACTCCAGTTCCTGAAAAGGAGTGTTCAAAATGTGGTCTATCAGCCGATGAATCTTTTGACGGGTGGTTAGAGCATGGTGCTAACACTGCCAAGGTCACAGGTTCAACTCCATGCTGGCCACGAGCATTGGCCACGTTGAAGCAGGCTTGCTGCTGACTGCGTTCAGTTGCAATCCCAATAAGATTGTGGTGCCACGGGGGCATTTAAAAGAGGGGCGACTACACCTGTAGCAGCGCATGGCATCTTGCAAAAAAATTATTTGGGCGTATGCGTACTTTGCAAAGGCCTGGTTTCTCTGGCAGGTGAACGCTGTGTGGATAGAGAGTAAACCAGGTCTTCTGCAGTGATTGTCAAGCCTGTGATAAGAGGCCTGTTAGCCAAATGTCTACAGTTTCACCTGGCTGTGGCTTTTACTTTAGCTTTTTCCATAGCTGATAGCTTCAAGTTCATAAATAAAAACAAAAAAACTGCGGATGCTGGAAATCCAAAACAAAAACAGAATTACCTGGAAAAACTCAGCAGGTCTGGCAGCATCGGCGGAGAAGAAAAGAGTTGACGTTTCGAGTCCTCATGACCCTTCGACAGAACTTGAGTTCGAGTCCAGGAAAGAGCTGAAATATAAGCTGGTTTAAGGTGTGTGTGTGGGGGGCGGAGAGATAGAGAGACAGAGAGGTGGAGGGGGTTGGTGTGGTTGTAGGGACAAACAAGCAGTGATAGAAGCAGATCATCAAAAGATGTCAACCACAATAGTACAATAGAACACATAGGTGTTAAAGTTAAAGTTGGTGATATTATCTAAACGAATGTGCTAATTAAGAATGGATGGTAGGGCACTCAAGGTATAGCTCTAGTGGTTTTTTTTTATTTTTTTTTAATATTTTTTTTTATATAATGGAAATAGGTGGGAAAAGGAAAATCTTTATAATTTATTGGGAAAAAAAAAAGAGGAAGGGGGAAACAGAAAGGGGGTGGGGATGGGGGAGGGAGCTCACGACCTAAAGTTGTTGAATTCAATATTCAGTCCGGAAGGCTGTAAAGTCCCTAGTCGGAAGATGAGGTGTTGTTCCTCCAGTTTGCGTTGGGCTTCACTGGAACAATGCAGCAAGCCAAGGACAGACATGTGGGCAAGAGAGCAGGGTGGAGTGTTAAAATGGCAAGCGACAGGGAGGTTTGGGTCATTCTTGCGGACAGACCGCAGGTGTTCTGCAAAGCGGTCGCCCAGTTTACGTTTGGTCTCTCCAATGTAGAGGAGACCACATTGGGAGCAACGAATGCAGTAGACTAAGTTGGGGGAAATGCAAGTGAAATGCTGCTTCACTTGAAAGGAGTGTTTGGGTCCTTGGACGGTGAGGAGAGAGGAAGTGAAGGGGCAGGTGTTGCATCTTTTGCGTGGGCAAGGGGTTGTGCCATAGGAGGGGGTTGAGGAGTAGGGGGTGATGGAGGAGTGGACCAGGGTGTGACGGAGGGAGCGATCCCTACGGAATGCCGATAAGGGGGGTGAAGGGAAGATGTGTTTGGTAGTGGCATCATGCTGAAGTTGGCGGAAATGGCGGAGGATGATCCTTTGAATGCGGAGGCTGGTGGGGTGATAAGTGAGGACAAGGGGGACCCTATCATGTTTCTGGGAGGGAGGAGAAGGAGTGAGGGCGGATGCGCGGGAGATGGGCCGGACACGGTTGAGGGCCCTGTCAACGACCGTGGGTGGAAAACCTCGGTTAAGGAAGAAGGAGGACATGTCAGAGGAACTGTTTTTGAATGTAGCATCATCGGAACAGATGCGACGGAGGCGAAGGAACTGAGAGAATGGGATGGAGTCCTTACAGGAAGTGGGGTGTGAGGAGCTGTAGTCGAGATAGCTGTGGGAGTCGGTGGGTTTGTAATGGATATTGGTGGACAGTCTATCACCAGAGATTGAGACAGAGAGGTCAAGGAAGGGAAGGGAAGTGTCAGAGATGGACCACGTGAAAATGATGGAGGGGTGGAGATTGGAAGCAAAATTAATAAATTTTTCCAAGTCCTGACGAGAGCATGAAGCAGCACCAAAGTAATCATCGATGTACCGGAGAAAGAGTTGTGGAAGGGGGCCGGAGTAGGACTGCAACAAGGAATGTTCCACATACCCCATAAAGAGACAGGCATAGCTGGGGCCCATGCGGGTACCCATAGCCACACCTTTTATTTGGAGGAAGTGAGAGGAGTTGAAGGAGAAATTGTTCAGCGTGAGAACAAGTTCAGCCAGACGGAGGAGAGTAGTGGTGGATGGGGATTGTTCGGGCCTCTGTTCGAGGAAGAAGCTAAGGGCCCTCAGACCATCCTGGTGGGGGATGGAGGTGTAGAGGGATTGTACGTCCATGGTGAAGAGGAAGCGGTAGGGGCCAGGGAACTGGAAATTGTTGATGTGACGTAAGGTGTCAGAGGAATCACGGATGTAGGTGGGAAGGGACTGGACAAGGGGAGACAACAACTCATCGACACCAACACCCATCTAGGACCCTCCACCCCTGCCTGTCCCTCCTTTTCCTTTTCCTTTTCCCACCTATTTCCATTATATAAAAAAAAATATAAAAAAAAAATAAAAAAAAAAAACCACTAGAGCTATACCTTGAGTGCCCTACCATCCATTCTTAATTAGCACATTCGTTTAGATAATATCACCAACTTTAACTTTAACACCTATGTGTTCTATTGTACTATTGTGGTTGACATCTTTTGATGATCTGCTTCTATCACTGCTTGTTTGTCCCTACAACCACACCAACCCCCTTCACCTCTCTGTCTCTCTATCTCTCCGCCCCCCACCCACACACCTTAAACCAGCTTATATTTCAGCTCTTTCCTGGACTCGAACTCAAGTTCTGTCGAAGGGTCATGAGGACTCGAAACGTCAACTCTTTTCTTCTCCGCCGATGCTGCCAGACCTGCTGAGTTTTTCCAGGTAATTCTGTTTTTGTTTTGGATTTCCAGCATCCGCAGTTTTTTTGTTTTTATCTCTGTGTTTAATTGACTGCCACTGCTCTTCAAGAAATGCCTACCTCCTTGAAGAAGTTCTGTTCCTCTCTGCGACAAGATTTCCGGATCTCTCTGTTGCCTTGTTCACCTTCATTGCTTTCCATTTCTCTCCTAGTGTTTGACAAGGTGTTTACTAAAACTCGCTTTCACAGCCATATCTCCTTTCTCAGTGACTGTCTCCGTCTCCGACTTACCCCACATGGATTTCAACTGAAATTCCACCCCTCATGTTTCGAACCCACCCAGGATTACAGGTATCTCCGGGACATAAAACGTTTCTCGGACTGCTGTTCCCGTCACATTCTGAAATCCACTCTCAGTGCCATGCGCCGCCATATGAACACACTCGACCTCTCCCTCCAGCAGCACCGCCGTACCCTTTTTCAAAGCTGCGCGTGCCCCCAGTTTCATTTTATCCTTCGGCTCATCCGACGCCTCAACAAGAAACTTTTTCTCTTTCTCTCAAGTGCTAAGGAACGCAAGCTCCAACAACTCATCGACACCAACACCCATCTAGGACCCTCCACCCCTGCCTGTCCCTCCCTCCCCACCCTTTCTTCCAGTCCCAACCCCAGCCGTGTATTCACTATACCCCCTGACCTTCCCCTCTCCGATGCTGAACGTTCAGTGCTCAGCAAAGGACTTAGTTTCATACCCTTACGCCCTCACCTCAATGAATTTCGGGCTCGGCATGATACTGAACTCTTCTTCCGCCGTCTTCGTCTCCGGGCTCACTTCTTTGGGCAGGAGTCCTCTCCCAGTTCAACGGATCCTTTTACCCATCTTCAATATTCTCCCTCCACCTGGACCCCTCCCTCTGGATTCTTACCTTCTCTCGATCTTTTCATTGAGAACTGTCGGCGCGACATTAGTCGTCTCAATTTCTCTGCTCCTCTCACCCATTCTAACCTGTCTCTCTCTGAACTTACTGCACTCCATTCTCTCAGGTCCAACCCTGACATTGTCATCAAACCCGCTGACAAGGGTGGTGCTGTTGTTGTCTGGCGCACTGACCTCTACCACGCGGAGGCTGAGCGTCAACTCGCAGACACTTCCTCCTACCTCTCCCTGGACCATGACCCCACCACTGAACATCAAGCCACTGTTTCCAGGACTGTCACTGACCTCATCTCCTCTGGGGATCTCCCTCCCACAGCTTCCAACCTGATAGTCGCCCAACCTCGGACGGCCCGCTTCTATCTCCTACCCAAAATCCACAAACAGAACAGCCCCGGTAGACCGATCGTCTCAGCTTGCTCCTGCCCCACAGAACTCATTTCTCGTTATCTTGACTCCCTTCTCTCTCCCCTTGTCCAGTCCCTTCCCACCTACATCCGTGATTCCTCTGACACCTTACGTCACATCAACAATTTCCAGTTCCCTGGCCCCTACCGCTTCCTCTTCACCATGGACGTACAATCCCTCTACACCTCCATCCCCCACCAGGATGGTCTGAGGGCCCTTAGCTTCTTCCTCGAACAGAGGCCCGAACAATCCCCATCCACCACTACTCTCCTCCGTCTGGCTGAACTTGTTCTCACGCTGAACAATTTCTCCTTCAACTCCTCTCACTTCCTCCAAATAAAAGGTGTGGCTATGGGTACCCGCATGGGCCCCAGCTATGCCTGTCTCTTTATGGGGTATGTGGAACATTCCTTGTTGCAGTCCTACTCCGGCCCCCTTCCACAACTCTTTCTCCGGTACATCGATGATTACTTTGGTGCTGCTTCATGCTCTCGTCAGGACTTGGAAAAATTTATTAATTTTGCTTCCAATCTCCACCCCTCCATCATTTTCACGTGGTCCATCTCTGACACTTCCCTTCCCTTCCTTGACCTCTCTGTCTCAATCTCTGGTGATAGACTGTCCACCAATATCCATTACAAACCCACCGACTCCCACAGCTATCTCGACTACAGCTCCTCACACCCCACTTCCTGTAAGGACTCCATCCCATTCTCTCAGTTCCTTCGCCTCCGTCGCATCTGTTCCGATGATGCTACATTCAAAAACAGTTCCTCTGACATGTCCTCCTTCTTCCTTAACCGAGGTTTTCCACCCACGGTCGTTGACAGGGCCCTCAACCGTGTCCGGCCCATCTCCCGCGCATCCGCCCTCACTCCTTCTCCTCCCTCCCAGAAACATGATAGGGTCCCCCTTGTCCTCACTTATCACCCCACCAGCCTCCGCATTCAAAGGATCATCCTCCGCCATTTCCGCCAACTTCAGCATGATGCCACTACCAAACACATCTTCCCTTCACCCCCCTTATCGGCATTCCGTAGGGATCGCTCCCTCCGGGACACCCTGGTCCACTCCTCCATCACCCCCTACTCCTCAACCCCCTCCTATGGCACAACCCCTTGCCCACGCAAAAGATGCAACACCTGCCCCTTCACTTCCTCTCTCCTCACCGTCCAAGGACCCAAACACTCCTTTCAAGTGAAGCAGCATTTCACTTGCATTTCCCTCAACTTAGTCTACTGCATTCGTTGCTCCCAATGTGGTCTCCTCTACATTGGAGAGACCAAACGTAAACTGGGCGACCGCTTTGCAGAACACCTGCGGTCTGTCCGCAAGAATGACCCAAACCTCCCTGTCGCTTGCCATTTTAACACTCCACCCTGCTCTCTTGCCCACATGTCTGTCCTTGGCTTGCTGCATTGTTCCAGTGAAGCCCAACGCAAACTGGAGGAACAACACCTCATCTTCCGACTAGGGACTTTACAGCCTTCCGGACTGAATATTGAATTCAACAACTTTAGGTCGTGAGCTCCCTCCCCCATCCCCACCCCCTTTCTGTTTCCCCCTTCCTCTTTTTTTTTTCCCAATAAATTATAAAGATTTTCCTTTTCCCACCTATTTCCATTATATAAAAAAAAATATAAAAAAAAAATAAAAAAAAAAACCACTAGAGCTATACCTTGAGTGCCCTACCATCCATTCTTAATTAGCACATTCGTTTAGATAATATCACCAACTTTAACTTTAACACCTATGTGTTCTATTGTACTATTGTGGTTGACATCTTTTGATGATCTGCTTCTATCACTGCTTGTTTGTCCCTACAACCACACCAACCCCCTCCACCTCTCTGTCTCTCTATCTCTCCGCCCCCCACACACACACCTTAAACCAGCTTATATTTCAGCTCTTTCCTGGACTCGAACTCAAGTTCTGTCGAAGGGTCATGAGGACTCGAAACGTCAACTCTTTTCTTCTCCGCCGATGCTGCCAGACCTGCTGAGTTTTTCCAGGTAATTCTAGCTTCAAGTTCATAGTTGGTGATTCCAGGAAGAGAGCACATACTGACTTCTATAAGAAATATGATGCCATGAAGGCATCTGAAGCCATGAGGGATGCTGGTGTGTTTGAAAGTGGCAAACCAAAGAAGTAAATTCTTGCAAAGGAAACTTGGAAAGAGTGACAGGATTGCTCCTCCAATACTGACTGGAGAAAAAAGGGTATACTTTGTGCATTTTATACCTGATGTATAAATAAAACATTTAAGTTTCTGACTGTTAGGAAATTAGTGGTGCATGTAACAAGGGTAATGCAGTAATAATTATTTTTAATTCCCACCTTACATTACCACTACTGTTTGGTGGCCTATAAACAACTTCCATGAATGTTACTGCCCCTTGCTGTTTCTTAGCTCCATCTAAACTGATTCTACATCTTGATCTTCTAATCTAAGGTCCTCCCTCACTAATGTACTCATTCTTTATTAGCAGTATACCCGACCCCCTTTTCCTTTTTGCCTATCCTTCCTAAATGTCGAATACCTGTGAATATTCAGTTCCCAGCCCTAGTCACTCTGCAGTCACATCTCAGTAATGGTAACTAAAACATACTCATTTACTTTTATTTATGCCATCAATTCATCTACATTGTTAAGAATGCTGAATGCATTCAGATAGTCCACAACTTCCCACATGTCACAGGATACACATTCCAGCGGCTGACCTGTCCTGCCATGTCTTAACTTTATTTTAGAGACTATTTATTACAAACTAGAGACCAGAAAGTAGAGAGTAATATTTTTCACCAGTTACTCAGTTAGCACTTTCCCCTGTGCAAATGTCACTTTTTTTTCCTGACGTCATGTTTTGAACTCTGCCTGTGCTCCAATCCCGCTGACCGCTTTTTAGGTCCTGCTCAGCTCTTGCTCTTTCACACTATTCTCCAATTAGCTAATTACTTATTTTCTTGATTTTTTAATTAGTGCCTCTCCTCGCCATAATAATACAATAAATCTTACCACTTAAAAATAAAATAAAACAGTGGTTTCACCAGCTTCTTACTTCCATTCTGCTTGTGTCTCTCTAATAAACCTTTACCAATACTAATAAACAATACTGCTATTAATAAACCCTAGTAATACTTAATTAATTACCACCTTACTAAGGGTAATAAATCTTAAAAATAGAAGATAAGACTCATCAGCTACTCACTTGCTACTTGTTATTAGTAGTTAATATTTTTAATGTTTGTTAAACTCCCAGCTGTTTAGACTGAATTCCTCAGCAACAATACTCAACAGCCAATCAACTTACAGCATTCCTGTGATGCCACTGTTCACTTTTGTTTCAAACTCAGGAGCTTCTGCTCCTCTCCACCTCTGTCCCCAAGTTAAGTGCTTCACACTCCTGATCTGCTTCACAGTGATGCTGACCTACCTGGCACTCCTCCCAGTCTGCTTGACAGTGAAGCTGAGCTGCTTCACACTTCTCCTGGTCTACTTCACAGTGACGCTGCCATGCTTTTATTGCATATCTGAGTTTCATGTCATCTGTAACCTTTGAAATTGTGTCCTATATACCCAAGTTTAGGTCATTACTAAATTAAAAACAGTAGATGTCCCAACACCAAAGCCAGTTAACAATACTGTACGTTTCCCTACAGACTGAACAAAACCTTCCATCACTACCATCTACTACCTATCCCACCTGATTTCATGTGAGCACTTCAAGTCTATTATGCAGTACTTTATCAAATGTCTTTTGAAAGTCCATATACACAATATCAACCATTCATTCAACCCTCATTAACTTTCTCTTTTAATGCATCAAAGAAGTTAATCAAGTTAGCCAAAAGTGTAACCAAACCCTTCATTACATAGCCCATACTTTGACAAATACCAATTAATTTTGCCCTGATAATTGTTTCTAAAGATTTCCGCATTGTCAATCTTCGGCTGATTAGTTTGCAATTGCCAGGTATCCCTCTCTCTTTTTTATGCACAGGGACTGAACATTTACAATCCTTCAGTCTCCAGGCACCAACTTCATATCTAAGGAGGATGGGAAAATTATAGCCATAGCCTCCACAATTTCCACTCTTACTTCCCTCAGTAACCTAGAATGTATCTGCTCCAGTCCATGGTCCAGGGGACTTCTCTACTTTGAGTATCGCCAACCTTTCAGTTCTTCCTCTTAACTATTTTTAATCTTATCCAATACCACTACAACTTCCTCCTTTGTTATTACCATGGCAGCATGCTCTTCTTCAGTGAAGACAGATGAATAATACCTCAACCATGCCTTGTGTTCTCACAAGCCATTCTCTTTTTTGGTCCTTATTTACCCAACCCTTCTTTTGACTACACTTTAACAAATTGTATGTTTATGAAAGACTTTTGGTTTCTTGTTTGTTAACCACTAATCTATTCTCATCCATTCTATATGTCTCTTTTATTTTGATGTTTTAAGTTCTCCTCTGTTCTTCCTGTATTCAGTTTTGTTCTCTTTGTATTATCAACCTTACATTTGTCAAAAATCCCCTTTTTCTGTTTAATCAAATTATCTGTACCTTTAGTCATCCAGGGAGCTCTAGCTTTGAATTCCCTTCCTTTTCCCTTCATGGGAATGAGTCTGCTTTATAACCAAATTATCTCCTCTTTGAAGGCCTTTCATCGTTCCTTTACAATTTTGTCAATCAGATTTTGATTTCAATCCACCTGGATCAGATCACTTTACAACTCTCAGACATTAGGCCTTTTCTAGTTAAGTATTTTCAGGCTTGATTGTTTTGTGTCCTTTTGTATAACTATTCTAAACCTGACAGTATTATGATCACTGTTCCCAAAATGCTCCCAGGGGAAGAGCGAGCAAGTCCTGCAGTCAGCATCGTGATGAAGCAGTCTGGAAAGAGAGTCCTGCAATCAGCATCATGGTGAAGCAGTATGGAAAGAGTGTCCTGCCGTCAGCAACGCTGTAAAGCAGTCTGGGAAGAGCATCCTGTAGTCAGCATTGCGGTGAAGTAGTCTGGGAAGTGCGTCCTGCAGTCAGCATCACGGTGATGCAGTATAGGAAGAGCGTCCTGCAGTCAGCATCGCTGTGAAGCAGACTGGGAAGAGTGTCCTACAGTCAGCTCTTGTTGAAAATAACAAGAGTGATATCACAAGACAGTGCGATAGGAGAGATCGGAACCAGTGTGAGTACGGGGAAGCTTCAAAAAGTGATATCACCACAAAGGTGAGAGCTATTTGGTGAATAGTGGGCAAGTGTTTTTCTCTGGTTTTTTTCTCCATATTAAAATAGATTAAGCTAAGGAAAGGTAAGGGTTCTAGTTTTTATTTAAAGTCCATAAATAATTAATTTTTTTTACTGTATTTAACTTAAGGTAAGGGGTTTCTTTTCAACTAGAGGCATGGCAAGGCAGCTCAGTCCCGTGTTATGTACCACCTGCAACATGTGGGAAGTCCCAGACCCTCCTTGTACTCTGACTGACCACGTGTGCAGGAAGTGCCACCAGCTGCAGCAACTTGAGCTCTGAGTTTCAGAGCTTGAGCAGCAGCTGGAGGCACTGAGGTGCAGCCACGAGGCTGAGAGTTTCATGGACAGCACGTTTTTATACGTGGTCACCTCACAGCTTACGGAAGTGCAGACAGAGAGGGAATGGGTGACCATCAGTTAGAAGAAAGGTGTCAGGCAGGTAATCAGGAAATCCCCAGGGTGCATCTCGCTCAAGAACCGTTTTCCTGTGTTGGAAAATAGTGAGAGTGATGGTTCCTCTGGGGAGTGCAGCCACGCTCATAACACTGAGTGTCTCAGCTGCAAGGGGTGGGGAGGAAAAAGAATGGAAGAGCAATAGCGGTAGGAGACTCAATAGTAAGGGGAATAGAGAGGTGTTTATGCAGCCGTAGATGTGACTCCAGGATGGTATGTTACCTCCTTGGTGCCAGGGTCAAGGATGTCACTGAATGGCTGCAGGGCATTCTAAAGGGGGAGGGCAAACAGACAGAGAATGTGGTACATATTGGTACCAATGACATAGATAGAAAGAGAGATGAGGTCCTGCAAGCAGAATTTAGGGAGCTGGTAAACAGATTAAAAAACAGGACCTCAAAAGGTAGTAATCTCTGGATTACTTCTGGTGTCACGCGATGGTGAGTATAGAAATAGGAGGTTAGTCCAGATGAATGTGTGGCTGGAGAGATGGTGCAGGAGGGAGGGCTTTAGATTTTGGGGACATTGGGACTGTTTCTGGGGGTGGTGGGACCTGTACAAGGCAGACAGGTTGCTCAAGAACCAGAATGGGACCAACATCCTTGCGGGGAGGTTTGCAAGTGCTGTTGGGGAGGGTTTAAACTAACTTGGCAGGAGGAAGGTATCCTGAGAGGAGGTTCAGCAGGGGGAGATGTGCAGCCAAAATTAGAAGAGAGAGCAAGTGAATATGGAAGGCCTATAAATTATAGGCCAGTTAAGGCACAAGGGAGTTTGGCAAGGTTGGATGGTAGTTATTTTAACGCGAGGAGTCTGTGACGAATAAGGCAGATGAGTTGAGGGCACAAATTAACACATGGAAGTATGATGTCATTGCTGTCACAGAGACCTGGTTGAGAGAGGGGCAGGATTGGCAGCTCAATATTCCAGGATAAAGGGGCTTCAGGCAAGATAGGGAAGGAGGTAAAAGAGGAGGGGGTATCGCAATATTGATCAAGGAATCAATTACAGCAGTAAGGAGGGATGACATCTTAGAAGGCTCCTCAAATCAAGCCATATGGGTAGAACTGAAAAACAAAAAAGAAGCAATCACATTGCTGGGAGTGTACTATAGGCCCCCAAACAGTCAGAGAGAAATAGAAGAGCAGATATGTAAACAAGTTTCAGAGAAGTGTAAAAATAATAGGGCAGTAATAATGGGGTATTTCAACTTCCCCAACAATAACTGGGTTAGTCATAGTGTGATCGGTTTAGAGGGAGCAAAATACTTAAAATGCATCCAGGAGAGCTTTTTAAGCCAGTACGTAGAAGGTCCTACAAGAGAGGGGGTGGTCCTGGTCTTAACTTTAGGGAATAAAGCCGGGCAAGTGGTAGAGGCATCAGTGGGGGAGCATTTTGTACATAGTGATCATAACTCCATTAGATTCAAGATTGTTATGGAAAAGGACGAGGATGGGCCAGAAATCAGAGTTCTAAATTGGGGGAATGCCGAATTTAATAAGCTCAGGTATGATTTAGCAAGAGTGGATTAGGAGCAGCTATTTTTAGGTAAATCTGCGTCAGAGCAGCAGTAGGACTCATTCAAGAAGGAAATAGGGAGAGTACAGGGCCAACATATTCCTGTAAACGCAAGGGTTGGGACCAACAAATCCAGGGAACCCTGGATGTCGAGGGATATACAGGATTGGATAAAGAGAAAATGGGAGGCTGATGGCAGATACTGAGGGCTCAAAACAGTGGAAGCCCCAGAGGAGTATACAATGTGTAGGGGGGGGACTTAAAAAGGAAATTAGGAGAGCAAAAAGGGGGCATGAGAAAACATTGGCAGGTAAAGTAAAGGAAAATCCACAGTCATTTTACAAGTACATTAAGAGTAAGAAGATAACTACGGAAAGAGTAGGGCCAATTAAGGACTATAGTGGTGATTTGTGTGTGGAGCCAGAAGATGTCGGTAGGGTTCTAAATGAATACTTTGTGTCGGTGTTCACAAGTGAGAGGAATGACGTGGGTATGGAAATCAGGCAGAAGGACTGTGATATAATTAAAAGAAATTAGCATAGAAAGGAAAGAGGGTTCTAAGTGATCTGGCAGGCTTAAAAATATCCAGGCCTGGATTAAATGTATCCCAGGCTGTTGAGTGAGGCAAGGGAGGAGATAGCAGGGGCGCTGGCAATAATTTTCAATACCTCTTTTGCCAGAGGACTGGAAGACAATCAATATGGTACTGTTACTCAAGGAGGGAGGAAAGGATAAACCAGGGAACTATAGGTCAGTCAGTCTAACCTCAGTGGTGGGGAAACTATTGGAAGCAATTCTGAGGGACAGAATTAATCTACACTTGCAGAGGCAGGGATTAATCAAGGACAGTCAGCATGGTTCTGTTAAGGGGAGGTCATGTCTGACCAATTTGTTTCAATTTTTCGAAAAGGTGACCAGGTGTGTAGATGCATTTGACATAGTCTACTTGGACTTCAGCAAGGCTTTTGATAAGGTCCCGCATGTGAGACTGATAATTAAGGTAAGAGCCCATGGGATCCAAGGCAATTTGGCATATTGGATCCAGAATTGGCTGAGTGGCAGGAAGCAGAGGGTGATGGTTGAGGGGTGTTTTTGTCACTGGATACCTGTGTCCATTGGGGTTCCAAAGTGATCGGTGTTGGGTCCCTTGCTGTTTGTGGTATATATAAATGATGTAGACTTGAATATAGGAGGGTTGATCAGTAGGTTTGCGGATCCCATGAAAATTGATGGGGTGATAAATAGTGAGGAGCATAGCTTTAGACTACAGGAGGATATAGACAGGCTGGTCAGATGGGTTGATCAGTGGCAAATGGAATTTATTCCGGTTAAGTGTGAAGTGATGCACTTGGGCAGAACAAATAAGGCATGGGAATACATGATGAATGGTAGGAACCTGGGAAGTACTGAGGATCAGAGGGTTCTTGGTGTGCATGTCCACCGGTCCCTTAAGGTAGCGGGACAGATAAGGCATATGGGATACTTGCCTTTATTAGCCAAGGCATAGATTATAAGGGTAGGGAGGTTATGCTGGAACTGTATAAAATGCTGGTTGGGCCACAGCTAGAGTATTGCATGCAGTTCTGGAATCCGCATTATAGGAAGGGTGTGATTGTGCTAGAGAGAGTGCAGAGGAGATTTACCAGGATGTTGCCTGGGCTGGAGACTTTTAGTTATGAGGAGAGATTGGATAGACTGTGGTTATTTTCCCTGGAGCAGAGGAGATTGAGGGGTGACATAATTGAGGTGTATAAAATTATGAGGGGTATAGATAGGGTAGACAGGAAGGAACTTTTCCCCTTGGTGGAGGGATCAATAACCAGGGGGCATAGATTTAAGGTAAGGGGCAAGAGGTTTAGAGGGGATTTGAGGAAGAATTTTTTCATCCAGAGGGTGGTAGGAATCTGGAATTCACTGCCTGAAAGGGTGGGAGAGGCAGAAATCCTCATAACATTTAAGAAGTATTTGGATGTGCACTTGCGATGCCATGGCATAAAAGGCTATGGGTCTAGTGCTGGAAAATAGGATTAGAACAGTTAGGTGCTTGTTTGACTGGTGCAGACTTGATGGGCTGAAGGGCCTTTTTCTGCTGTAGACCTATATGACTCTATGAAATATGTTCCTCTTACCCTACTTTATTCCCCAGAACTAAATCCATAATTGTTTCATTGTGCTGTTTCTAGTACTATAATTTCCTGAACATGGACCATGATTTCTGGCTGTTCCCCGTTCTCCACCCACCCCCACCCCTCAAAATGTTCTGCACCCTCTGAGTGATGTTTCTTGGAGGCAACAGACCATTCAAGTCTCACTTTTGTGGTTGCAGAAATGCCTCTTCGGCTCCCCGAATCCCCATTAACCACTGGATTCCTACACTTTGCTGTACCACACCATGCACTCCTATGTGCCATGCTCCCATAATCCAGACTGCAACCCTTTGAGTTGTCATTCAATATTCATTGAGCGCTCCACTCCCACAGGATTCCCCTGCATCACTTGCTCTCTTCCTGTCAGATGGCCATCCCCAACTTACTGTCCTGAGCTTTCTGTGGCTGTGGGGGACCAACTCCGGGAATATGAAATCCAGGAAATGTTTAGCCTCTGATATGTCCTCGAGTGATTCCAGCCATTCCACAACTAATGCCCAGGAGAAACAAAAACAGAATTACCTGGAAAAACTCAGCAGGTCTGGCAGCATCAGCAACAGAAGGGTCATGAGGACTCGAAACGTCAACTCTTTTCTTCTCCGCCAACGCTGCCAGACTTGCTGAGTTTTTCCAGGTAATTCTGTTTTTGTTTTGAATTTCCAGCATCCGCAGTTTTTTGTTTTTATGCCCAGGAGGAGTTGGTGCCTTTGAGAAAATGGGGAGAAGGAGAAAGTAGTTGATTTAAATGTTGAAGGGATAATCATGGGACAGACCCTTGAACTTGAATTAACTCAAGGACTTGGATTTTACAAGGTGGTGTGGTCCCCAACCACCCCCTCCACCCCACTGAAGTGTTAGTGGGGAGCCCGCCCATGGGAGGAATGGTTGTCCTGCTGTCATTTTACAGTTAATTGACCATTACTAGGCTGGAGGCGGGATCTCCACCCCTCGGGGACAGGAAGTCACGCTTCAGAGAGTTGCAGGCCAATCAGATGGCCAGCAGCTCTTTGGTCACAGCAGCGCCAAGTGGGAGCAGTGATCACTGCTGGGACTACAGTCAATCCCCGATGGAGATTTCAGCTGGAGCTGGACACCAAGCTAAGTGGGGGGATTTCGTCGGGGTCATACTGGCAGGCCCTAGCGCGGAGGGTGAGTGTTTGAGAGACCCGGGGTGGGGGTGGTAAAGATGAAGGCTCCCTTCTTTGGCAGCTAAAACTGCCGGGCTTCCCACATGGCGTGGGCCTCCCCTTGCCGTTGGGAAAATAGTGGCGAGGGGAGCTGAGGCCCTCAATCAGTCCAAGGGCATAAAAACTGGGACAGGTCGGGGCAGGGCGAGTAGGTGGTAAGAAGGCCATGTGCTGGACAAAATTTTGCCCTTGGCATGCAGGATTGGCGCCCGCGATCGACAGCACACCGCGATTTCACACTGGTGGGCCGATTAAGGCCGGCCCAGCGTGATATGTGAGCGGCAGCGAGGGGAGGAAGGCAAGCAGGCTTAGCACAAACTTCTCACATGTGTGTGAGACAGCACTGAATAATCTCCCTGAGGCACAGAGCTGCCTCGGGGAGATGCAGAGATATTTTTAAAAATATTAAAGAGCAGAAAAATGTAATGAAACATGTCCCCTTATGTGACTCATGCTTTCAATTAAAAAATAAAGTTTTTATTTTATTTGTATTTGTTTTTGGAAACCTCATCCCGCCCGGGGATGAGATTTCCAAAAAAATACAAAGGCCACTTGGCCTTTTCGCCTGCCTGCCAGCCATTAGGTTGAATGGGGAGTGAAAAATTAACGTCAATTGATAACTTAATGGCCTTAATGGGCCTTTTAATTGCTGGTGACCGAATCATTGCTCCACTGTGCGTTGGCATCGGCACGCTTGACCAATGTCATCATGCGTCATTTCACGCTCGGCTGGGTCAGGTATGTGCCCGCCTGCCGAGCTAAAAATTCTGGCCATAAGCTCCCAATCCTCGAACACCTTCAACCCACTGACAGAGGAATGTAAAATCCAGCCCAAGGGAAAGGCAGAACTATTGATGAGATTCTAACTATAATATTTTGGTAATGCTACGCATCTCACCTTTAAAATGGAACAATGCAGCTTTCCATTGCAACAGAAGCATACCAAACTGTGCACTTCTCCCTACCGTGACAATGTGAGGGGACTGTGTTCAAATTACCATATCAAAAGTAAGACTATTAAACTGGATTTATTAGAATCCATGCTTTGAAACAGCAGGTCCATCAACAGACTGGCAGGTTGGATGGATGACCAGCTCTTTGCTTCAATCTTCTTAAAAGGATTAATAATATTTTAATATGATTAAGGCCAAGAGAACAAGTTGAAATATCTGTACAATAGTTGATGGGCAGATTGGTGAATTATGATGGCATTAATTTATCTTTCTAGCCTTATTAAGCTTAATGCTACTTCTAGTTTTACTGTCATCTTTCTACTGAAATGTCAAAGATAATATTTGTTCAGTACTTGTTTGGATGAAATGTCCTCTTTTGAATAACGTAGTTAATCTCAGTGGTGATGCAGGGGTTCATTGAACATAACTAATCTCTTGACGACAATTTGATCCTAAATGCTCGTTGTTGGAGTAATGGAAGGTCATTGAGTGCATATCTCAGGTTCTGCACCAGAAGTCAGGAGAAGCCAGATGTAAATATTACTCATCAATGGTCTTTTCACACACATCACCAAACTAAACATGAAGTTAAAAGGGAAGAATAACACCCTCCCTGACAAATAGTGTCTTGTTGGGTGTGTTAGGACCAGAATGGAGGATTTTCTAAGTGCCAATTATTGGTGAAATACTGGCAGCATACTTATTCTTGTGCAGAATTATTTAAAATTGGGAAAGCAGATATTTCATAGTAGATGTGGACCATTGACTTTCCTTACTTATGTTTTTCTTAAAATCATTCCTTCAACCTACATCAAGATTTTACATTGGAACGTGCTGGATGCTTTACCTTTTCATGTTCTCTCCTGAATGCATAAATTCTTGCAGGGAATGTGGCAGATCAGCACA